>NC_080384.1:25326736-25926736 GCF_014773155.1 Arachis stenosperma
GAAAAGTTGAGGACACTACTTATCTCTCAAACTCTCTCTCCTGCAATGTTGTGATCTGTTTCAAGGTCCCTATTATCTACTGGATCGAAGGCAGTGGTGGCTTCAGCAATCCCCAAATCACTCTTTTGAGTTCAAATGCTGCTTTGTGATTGGTTTTGTGGTATAAACATGGGATTGGCGAGTAATTATTTCCCAGGTAATTGTTCTAATCTTTGGTTAATAGGATTATGGGAAAGTTCCAGCAATTTTGGGCGGGATCTCTAAAAATTTTCAAATTTCAATCCTTTTGGTAAGATTAGATAGTAAGGTGTAAATAATTCTTTCGTTTTGCCGCGCATGCGTGGTTTGGAATCAAGGATATAAATAGAGCATGTCGGTTATGCAATGAACTCACCAATTTCAATAGTGTATATCTTTTACTCACATAAGCGGTTTGGAATCAGAGGCTTCTAGGTTTTTAAATCGCAGATGTCTATGAGTCAACATAGGGGTAGCATGAATCAAATTGTTGATCGTGTTGCAGATATCAATCCAACAAAGTTAGGTTGAATTTAGTGGTTGGTGTTGTCCGTTTATACGAGTTATGCAGCCAATCCAATCCTGCTGATGTTTATAGCTTAGAGATGGTGCTGCAAGATGAACAGGTATTTTATTTCTATGCTGATTGTAATTTATTGGCATTGTGGTTATATAGTTGGTTGGCATTTGTGGTCTTATTAGTTATTTTTTCTATTTTCAGGGTGATCGGATACATTGTTCAATCCCAAAAGGAAATATTGTGGTATTCAAGACCTTGATACGTGAGAATGGAATATATGAGAAATTTCATTGTTAAAGGAAATAACAATTTCGTGAAGACAACGGGGCACAAATATAAATTGAATTTTTACATGAAGACATGTGTTTCACGTCTTCCCAGTGATACGTTTCATTTAAATCCTTTTAGTTACGTTCCATTCCCTGAAATTGAGGCAATGGTTGGAATGAATCGCATTCACCTGTTAGGTAAATTCTATAATATGTAGTGTTCGGTCCATTTGTTTCTGTTGGTTTCATAATTTGGTTTTAATTGTGGTTTCCTTTTTTTTTTCATTTTACAGATTTCATCGGTCAGGTGGTGGGTAAGGAAAATGCTCAAGATATGGTTACGAAATCCGGCCAGCAGAGTAAATGCATTGCACTTTACCTGGAGGATTTAGAGTTAGTTTTTTGTGTTATTAATGGGTTTGTTTATATATAATGTGCTCTGCCGAAATTCCTTTATCATTGTGAATAATCGTTATGTCATTGTTTAGGCAGAATAGGATGAAGTGCACCCTCTATGGTGAATCTGTAGATAAAGTAATTAGTTTCATGGATAAACCAGAAAACGAGCCAGTCATCTTGGTGGCACAGTTGTTTAAGCCACATTTCTACTTGAATGAAGTCAGTGTTCAAAACAGTCTTTATGCTTCTCGGGTTTTTTTCAATCCAGATATTCCTGATGTTGTATCATTTAAGAATAGGTAATTATAGTATGTATTAGAACTGTTATTTATTTTGGTGAAGATTTATTATTAAAGGATATGCATTCTGATGTATTATTCGCTTTAGCTTAATGAAACAGGGTGAGAGAGCGTCACAGCCTATTAGTCACATTGATAGGCAACCTCAATACTCTGTTAGTCATGAGCTTTCAGCCGGGGCATTTCCAGTAAAGACAATTGAGGAGATTCTTAACATGACAACTGTGTGTTTTTTATTCCTGTTAGTCCGTATTAGTTAAATGATTTAAATCATTTTCTTTACGTTTTTTTATTTACGTGTTGTAGGAAACATTGTGCTGGGTTGTTGGAACAATTGTCTCCATTGAGGTTGGTGCTACAGATTGGTTTTATGCTTCGTGTAAGACTTGCCCGAGAAAAGTTAAGGAGAACAAAGATCGATATTTTTGCGAGTACTGTGGAAAAGTGGGGTTTAATCCTCCGTTGAGGTTGTGGAATTGATTTATAAGTAGTTATGATAATGTGAACAAAGTCTGAATAATAGAAAAGCTTGTGTTGCCTAAATGTGTTGACATTATTGCTTTGTAGGTATCGGCTTAATGTTGTCATCACTGATGGAACTGGATGTGTTAATGTTATAATATGGAATCAAGAAGCCAAATTGATTATGGGAAAGCCTGCAGGTGACATGAGAGACCTGAGTGTAAGATAATATTTTCATTCTTTTCTTTCATATAAGATCATGCTATACAGTTTAAAAGTGTTTTGTGTCTTACATATTAGCTTGATACCTTGAATTAGCAGAAATCTGAAAGCACTAATTCCTACCCAAAAGCTTTTGACTCACTGCTTGAGAGGAAGTTCCTTTTTAAAATATCCGTTGGAAAGAAAAATATTAGTACTCTTGACCAGGTATATAATGTAATTAAGATAAGTGATGATGTCTCTTATTGGAATGTATAGCTCCCAAGCTTCCTCTGCAGAAATTGAGGTCTGTTTTCAACCATTGTCAAAAATTTAGGTTCTTATACATAAGTTTTTTTTATCCTATTTTTCATTGCTTTGGTATGTTTTGGCTTAGGGTGCGGATCCAAGTGTTTCAAATTTGTTGGCTATAAGTGGACAAACTGATAATGAGTCGGACGGAATTGGTGTAGCAGTTGTTTCTTTATCAAAGGTCAGTAATAGATTCTTATAATTTCCTTATATAAAAACTTATTTAACAATCCATTAAAAATCCTGAATTTGAGAAATTTGTTGGATTGTGCAGGACTCTGTAATGGAAAGTAATTCTGATATAGGGTTGGAAACTCCTGCCAAATCTACGGGTGTTGAATTTGTTTCAAATTCTACAATAATGGTTGGGATGGATAGTCCAGATGTGCAAGGTTCCAGCAACAAGACCACGAGACGTGGAGCTGGCAAACGAAAGATTGAGTGAAGATCTATTATAGTTATTGTTGTTTATAGTTTTAGATGTAGTTGGTCGTAGGCTGAAGTATAGAGAAGTATGTCTTTTGCTAATGTTTCCAATTTACATGTCTTAGTGCTGTTTATTTACGGATGAAGTAATGTGGTTGACCATCTAAGTTTCGGTATCAATCTGTGTTGTTAAGTGTAACCCTTTATGGTTAAATGTTATTGAAGTTAACATATTATGTGCAAATATTATTTCTTATTTAAAGAGTACCTTCTTTTAATATCAATTTATATATATTCAATAGGTTAATCAGAGGCAGGTGTGTAATGAAAACTTACCAATCTTAAACATGTCCGTAAATTTACTTCGAACTTACATTCATAAACTCTATGTGTGGAACATGTTGCTTTGACTTTATTTTAGTTGAAAGCCAAAGTTGAAAATTAATTTAAAATAGAATTGTTATCATGCTAAAGGAAAAGGAAGTTGTAGCCTAATAATAAGTTATGCGACTGCCTACCAAAAAGATTTATAGACTACTTTTTATACAACCTTATCAGTGAATATATATTGTGTGTGGTTGAATAAAATTACAATAGGAGATTAATTGGAAAATATTTTACAAGGTAGTATAAAATTATTAGCTTTTTTGGTTACCATTAGCTATTACAACCTTATATAATAGTTGTGGAATAAAAACTCAGAATTCCATAGGAGATTAATTGAAAAATATTTTACAAGGTAGTATAAAATTATTAGCTAATAGAAAAAATATCCATGTAAACAATTATTTTGTTTAGATTCAACAATAAGATATGACATGTATTCAACTAATGTTAACCAAATTAACTTTATTAACATTTTTTGAGGTAGGCTATTGAGTTATAAAATAAACATCACCTATACTATCTAGAATAACCATCTGAGTACTAGGGATAATAAACATCTCAGGTCAATTTTCGAGATCACCAAAGATCGAACTCTTGACCTTTCAGACTTAGAGTTCTTATACCATGTAATAATACCACTCATTCCAAAAGTTTCAATTGATGTGAAAAGGTAACATTACTGATTATATCTCTAATACTTCTTAAATCTCTATTGTACACATTGTACAAACATTCCATTAGCTCCCTATACTTTCTCAAAAAATATAACATTAGAAACCACATCTATAATAAAATTTATGTAATCTCTTCACTAATTAATAAAGGGTCCTTATGGTTAGATCAGACTTTATGTTATCTCCAACTCTAAATGATTATTTTAACTCATATGTAATAGAGAATACATGAATACATGAATATATATGTTTTAAATGAGAAGATAAAAAATCTGTGTCTCTCCTGACATAAGGAATAAATTTTTTTAAGGGAAAGATGGTAGAAACAAAAGAAAAAAATGATAGCTAAAATAAACGGTCTGTGTCAATATTAATGGAAAATCTAAGGAGAGATTATGCCGCTTAAAGATATACAATTGCCACAGAGAGTCTGCACTCGATTAATTGCATTAATGGCGTTCATTTGTTAATGTCGACATAAACTCTCCCTTAACTTTATTAGCTTTCAAATCTTTGCAATGATCCCCATCAATCAATCAGAATTTGGATATTCATTTATAGATCATGTAAAATATACTGAAATAAACAATTTTATTCGATGGTAACCCTTTGAAGCAAAATGTTGATAAGCCGTCATTATTGAAAGTAAGACTAGACTAACTCATTTAATTGACTAGAAAGAAATGACTGATCTTAAAGGACGGTATCAAGAAATGTGAAGTATTTGCTATACAAAGCCTGGTATATTAGCTATCATTATTTAGTGCTGAGAAATTAGCATTTTATCATAAAATGATTATTCAAAATTTGTGAGTCCCTACAAGCATGAAAATAGTCAACTTAATTTTTATGATTTCATACCTTAATAGGGAAACACTTCACTATAAAATGGCCTCAACTGAGCTACCATTTCATATTCAAAAAATAAACAAGTAACTAACACTTATAACTATCAATAGACTCTTTTCTATCATTGTCTTTGCCTTACTTTCAGTTACAAAAATGAGTGACATTCCCCCTAAGGGAGTCATCCTGCCAGACCTTCCTAATGAGATCATGCTTGGGATATTTCATCGTTGTGATGCAAGAACGCTTTTAAGTGTTCGATCAACATGCCGCTATTGGAGAAACAAACTTAACTCCTATGAGTTCATAACAGAAATGGGAACAAGATGGAAAAGCAATGGTTGCTCCCTCTTTGCACATTTCGGATTCTCATCTAGGTGGGCTACTCCCCTAGATTGGATGATGAAAATTAATGCATGGAGTGGTCAAACCTCTGCATTCCAATTTCCATTTTTGTTAACACAAGAGGGATGGTTTCACATTATTGGTGTTCAGAATGGTATATTTTGTATACGTTATTGTTCTATGGGGAAAAGAACCTTTATACTTACTTGGAACCCAACAACTAGGAAGTCTAGCATCATGAATGATCCTGGAAAACATTATTGTGATGATTGTGCTTTTTTCTTCTCATTTGTTTACTATCCCAGGTCCGTTAATTATGCAGTTGTCCACCTATTCAAGGAAAAGCCCGAAAGTCCTGGATGGACATTAACAATGTCTACAAATTTAGTCAGGGGTTGGAATGTGTCGCTCACATGTCCACCCTACGTTGATAGACTGGATCCTGATTACGTTTCCCTTGATGGTGTTATTTATTGGGTAAGTTGCTTACTTCATGAGGAGGATGTTGACCCTCCATGTATTGTATCATTCTCTGTAGTAACATTTACTTTTCATAAATATTCCCTTCCAACTGAAGCTCATGCCCATTGCCTTAATCTGTTGATCCGAAATGATAAGCTCTGTCTGGCTACAAATAATCATGATGATCAGTCATATAGCTCTACCATTTGGCAAGCTGATGCTATCAATGATGATATTATTTGGAGCAAGCTATATACGTTTAATGGTATTGGGGTTCCTTACATACCTGCACTATTTGTTGATGATAACCTTTTACACATCATGGAAAGGCATCTACCAATGCTGGATATGGATGGTATGAAGTCGACTTATTTCCATATTCTCAAGTACAACGAAACAAATCACACAAGGAAAACAGTTCGGTGGATCCAATATGACAGCTACGTGAAAATGAAATCAATCCATAAGTTCAACGAAAGTTTCTTCCCAGTCTAATTTACAATTTTAATGTCTTCTTTGTTATATTTGGTGTGCTGGTAGTATCTGTCTGTTTTTAGTTTTCTATCATATTTTATTTAAATCTTTTTTGCTGTCATTAGTTGTTAGCAGTTGTATTAGTTTAGCGTTAGTTTGAACGGGAAAGATTGCTCACGAAAATAGTTGTCATATGCCCATATCTACTTTTAAATTAATAGTAACATCTCACTTTTTCTTAGTGATGACTTGGTATTATGTATTCATTTTACCTGTGCAATCTTCATGGCTATTAAATTGTGAAGGGTTTGAATTTATATATTACTTTTAAATTCATAAGTTTATATGTTTATTGCAGTTTTACTGTAAAATGTAGTAAGATTATATCAATAGTGGATCATACAATGTTTCAATCATAACTTACTATTGAGTTATACCTAACTGGATCCAATATACACAGTCCATACTAAGATTTATTTTTAATTTACATAAATATATGGACATATTTCCTTATAACTTATTTTTTACAAAAAAAATTATTTTCACTTTCTTCAATTTTAACCGAATGTTCTTATTTAAATTAGTACATAACTGTACAAAAATGTACCAGATATTATACAATATAAATATAAACAAAAAAATATACAATAAAAAACAAACTCTTGATTCAATCGGATAACTAGCTTTGTTAAGTTTATCACTAAAATTTTTTTGTGTAAAGAAAAAAAAACAAGATAGATTTAAAAAAAATTAGCATACATAAGTCAAAGAAATAATATGTAAATTACATACATAATCACATAAAATTTTTCAGAAATTTATAATTATAATATGCATTAAAGTCAAAAGATATATGCAATTAAAGGTATTCAATTACCTAAATTATTTTTTTGATATTTTAATGTTAAAGGTAATTAATTATAGTCAGTTAGAGTACATAAAGAGTACATATAGTTAATCACAATACTTTTTTTGTTTTCTTTCCTTATTTATTTAAAATTTTTAAAATGAATACGTGACAATTTTTTTCATTTTGGTTCTAAAATTAAGCTATTACGGATATATCCTATGCAAATTGAAAACTGTAAAGAAAGGATAGAAACAAAATAAAATGTAGGGAGGGTTTTGAAATTTTTAAAAAAATTTAAAGCCAAAAATTTACTTTACTTGATCTATAATTCTTAGTTAAAAACTTACATCCTAATTAATTATATTAGTTACAGGTATTATTATTGTATCTGATTTTTTTTTAAAGAGAAAATTTCAATCCCCTCCCCTGCGAGATGCGAAAATGACGCTCCCCTCCTCTCTGTTTATAAAATGTATATTTTCCTCCCTTATAACCTTTAAAAAAAACCTCCTCTTTAATCCAGTTTAAAATTTTTATGTTAACTTTATATATTTTTCAAGAAAAAATAAATTATTTTTTACAAAAAGATCCTTTAACGTAAATTTATTTTTTTTAATGGGATTTTGCTTGCGAAAGTACCTTTTAATAAATTAGTTTTTTATTGACAAAATTAAATTTTGACCAAAATAATTTTAAAAAAATTCAATAATTAAAATATTGTTTTCTAAGATTCTCTTCAATAATTTTTTGATTATTAAATTATGATTTTAATAAATTTTTTGTTTACAATTTTTTTATTATACTATTAATTTTTCGATATCAATGTATATTATTTAAACTTTAAATAAAAAATTTTACAATTGTTAATGTGTATAACAATTAATATATATTGATTTTGAAAAATAATCTTACTAATATATTTTTTAATATTAAAATAATTTATATTGATATCAAAAAATTAATAGTAAAATATAAAAATTGTTAGAAAAAATTTTGGTCAAATCATAATTTAATAATTAAAAAATTGTTAAAGGGTATCTTAGAAAAAATTAATTTTATTATTAAACTTTTCTAAAAATATTTTTGGTCCAAATATAATTTAAGCAATAAAAAATAATTTATTAAAAGGTATTTTGGCAAGCAAAATTTAATCAAAATAAATTAAATTTTTTGTTAAAGAAAATTTTTTTAAAAAAAAATTATTTTTCGTTGAAAAATGGATATAATTAACACAAAATATTTAAAATGTATTAAAGAATAGGTTTTTTAAAAGTTATAAGGGACGAGAATATACGTTTTAAAAACAGAAGAGAGAAAAGTGTCATTTTAGCATCTCATGGGAGAGGAGAGTGAAATTTTCTCTTTTTAAAAAAATCCTGATATGAAATTTTAATAACTTGAAAACATACCTGAACAAGTTTTGTTTTAAATTTATTTAATACAACAACAGAATTGACACGCAAGATTGATAGGCAACTTTTGGAAACTTTGGAATAGGAATAAATTACAAAATGTAGCCATGCTATTTAAAATGTGAAACATAATTCAAAGCCAAAAAACTTACTTTACTCAATATAGAATTATTAGTTAAAAACTTATATCTTAATAAATTATATTAGTTATAAGTATTATATCTGATAATTTTTTATAATTGCTGATATAAAATAGTTAAAGTCAGTAGAAAAGACTGCCATTAAAAAATGCCATAGAATATTTTATGTTATTCATGAGTGATATTGACAAAATATTAAAATGATGCTCTAAATTTTCTGCTATTTGACCCAAATGTTAAAAATTCAAATAGTACACAACTAAACAAGTTTTTAAATTTAGTGAGCACCGATGAAATGTAAAAAATAAGGACAACTTTCTCCCCAGGTTAATATATTTACCTTTTTAGGATTTTCTATTAAAAGCACAGTTTATGTTATAGAAACTATAATTTGTAGGTTTCCAATTCATCGGGGAGATTTTGTTCTCTATAGCCTACACAAATGACAGTATATAGTATCGACAATTAGTCCTGTATCAACAATCTATCATATCAAGGTATCTGAAATAGTATTACTTTAGCAACACAGTAAACAATGCATTGACTTTTATTAAAAAACTTAATATTTTATACTCAAAGAATGACTACACACTGACAAAACTAAAAATGACTTTGAAGAGACATTTTTTCTTTATATAATCAGGGAACCAAACTCTTTTTTCCAATTATTAAAGAAATGGATCACGTGCTTTTAACTAGCATAAATATATAATATTAACTTCAGTAATGGAAACTTATACTCACAAATGGCTATAAATTTCTAACCTTTACAAAACCCCCTTTTCAACATTCCCAAAAAATGAATAAACACTATACACCACCAAAAAATGCGATAAAATCCCTCCCAAAAGAGTTAATCATTGAGATTTTATGCCGAACTGATCCTCTTACTATTGGGAGATGCAGACTCCTGTCAACAGAGTGGATGAAAACACTATCAACTTTTGAATTCTTATCCCAACATTATATGTTTCATTCAAAGAATCAATGCTCAATTCTAATTCAAGCTTCCTTTTCTCAATGGCCAGGTCAGAAAAATTGATCATTAGGGTCAACCCAGATAAAGGTAATAGATTGTATTCATTCTTGCCACCAATATTAAGTCAGTCTCTATCCTTTAAAATCATCGGAGTTGAAAATGGTAATATTTGTTTTTCATATCAGACGAACGAACATACACATTTTCTGTTGGTATTCAATATATTAACTCGAAAAACCAAAGAGATTACTACTTACAACAAATTTGATTCCATAATCTCAATGAATAATATCTTAGCTTTTGTATATCTTCCAAGAGAGACTCAGTATTGTATTTTCCATGGTTTTAAAAAATCCTCAAATGATAAACATATTCTATATAAGATATATTCTTCCAAAACTCGACAATGGACAAGAATGTATGGTTGTCATGGTGTTATAGGAAAAATTAGTCCTGAGTATGTCTCACTTGATGGTCATTTGTATTGGATCAATTGTTCAGCTGACCAGTCCTCAGTACCAGAGTCAATTGTGATTTTCTCGATTATAACGAGAGAAATCAATATTTTGCCTATACCAGTACAATTTCGATCACATTGTCATAAGATCTTAAGTTATCAGGAAAAGGTTTGCTTCATTTCTTACCCTGGAAGTGTAGATAACTGTCGTGTATCCATGTGGAGCATTGAACGAAGAAGGAATGATTCTTTCTCATGGAAGGGAAGACTCAAGTTACAAGGTGTAAAGATATACGACCATCCTAGATTATTTATAGACAAAGATCTCATTACATTAACGGATGAGAGTATACATACAGGAAGACCTTCCAATGAAATTGTACTGTCAAGATTCAAATATTCTGAAGGATATTTAAGACACCATCTTCAATGTGGAGCATGGTGGCATCCCACGGAAGTCAATTTTATTAACCAACTTTGTCTAGGGTTATTCCCAGTTGAGTAGGATTGTAAAAAACAAAATCTTTTGTATTATTCTTTTCTACAGAACATGAGTCAATCAAGTTGAATGCTTTTTTTCAAGAAAAATTTCAAGAAAAGTTATTATCGATGACCAAATTCCGTGTAATTTAATTTGTATAAGTCAATAAAAATAGCATTTCACCTTATAGGAATAAAATATTCAGGAAAACAATTCTTATCATACCAGAAATGATAAGTATAAATATATCAATTAGAGAATTATGAGTAAAAAGATCGTGAATACAACATTTGTTTTAATCAATAAGAAGTTTTTTTAAACTAAAAATAGTAAGATATATAATTTTTTGAACAAAAAACAAAAACAAAAACAAAAAGAACTACATAAAATACATTACGCCAGTGGCATTGAGATATCTTAAAGAAAACAAACAGAAATAAATTAAACTAACAATAAATAAATAAGTAAAGAAAACAAAGGTTATGAGTTTCTCTTTATACAATAGTAAATAATATAATAAAAAAATTCAGCCCCATCCCATCAACATCGGAAATAACTGGAAAAAATTAAAATAATAACAAAAGTTTCTTGGGAAAGACAGTACATAACTAATTTTATCCTTGGATTTCTAAGACATTTAGAAAAAAAAATCTTAAATTTAGGTATGGCCAAAATAAACATATTATCAAAATATTAGCGTTAGCTAAATTTACTAATTAAATAATTTTCATGCTTGATTATTTTTAAACGTTGAAATAGCACAAATCACAATAATAAAATAAAAGAAGAAAAAAACAAAAAATCATAACGCATGCATTTGTACCAAATGCCAGTTTCACACATTCCCATGAGTACATAGCCATTAACCACGTTCCTAATTTTTTTTTCCTATGATGAAAAAAAAGAGGCACAATATTATAGAAAATTAGACATTCACGGAACCAATATATGGGAACAATAAACAAATAGTACAAGACAAATTGTACTTATAAAGGCAAATGAGAACATGCATAGTCTATTAGATAATGCACACATCAAGTCACTCTGAGTGTGATTCTATTTTAACATTATCAGGAAAGTATTTTACTCCCAAGAATATTAATAATAAACCTAAATCTGAGTTGTAGGTTGGTTCTCCATGTAGAATATATAGAAAGAGTACACAATTATCTAACCAAGAACAAGGATAAGTAGGTCACAACAAACCTTTTTAATGTGTCTTAGACTTCCACAAAACTTTTTGTTTTAACACCTGCATCTTCATAAATAAAAACTTCCAATTCACAACTTTTAATAGAGATCGTTCCCTCTGTAATAGTTTGTACTTTTCCTCTCCGTAATAGTTTGTAGTTTTCCTTTGTAAAAGAGGTAAATGAAACACATACAAGGCTTATTTTCACAAACTAAGCCTCCATCGCTACAGTTCCTTCTGTAGCCTTATTTCCTCAACAATTTTGCTGAAGATTTCCAGGGATGAATTCAGATAAAGCAAAACATGCAAGAAAACAGAGATATGCTATTGTTGTGGGGAAGAAGCAAAAATTATATCACAGAACACATGAAGGTTATATCATTTGTTTATCTTTACTATTAATTTCTTCAATCTGAGTATGACATTATACTCTTCTTATTCGAATGTTACACTTTTTTGTTAGTTTCTACTTGCATATTTTCCCTTTTCTTATTACATGTAAAATACATAAAGTGTTGGACATTACATTGCAGAGAATCAAAGACCAGATTCCTCACAGTGTCACACATTCAAAGAAGATTATTCTGTTGGTAGACGACCTCTTGCTGAAATACAATCAGGCAAGTTGACCTTTAATGTCTAAGCAAAATAAGTCAATTATATTTAAGAAAAAAATTTACACAAAAAGAATTAAAATTTTAAGCACAAAATCTGTCTATATTTTCCTGTAAGCTTAACATCGTTAAGCAAGAGCATGACAGAGATTAGTAAACATCCATATGTCTCTTTGTTTTTTATTTATCTAACAAGATTCTAGATATCATTCCTGGTAATAAGTCTAATGAGTAATGTAGTTATTCATCCTATTAATTTGACTGTAAGGAATCCATCAAACTAAAAGGTAATACTTATATCTATGCATGCCTTTTATGACAGACAACTAAAACTTATAACAAAATATAATTTCATGAAATCAGTTTCCCGTGCATCTCATTTGTGCCAAACATTGTGCAAGTCTAAAAACTATTTTGTTTCAAGGATGTACTGCACGAGAGAGTATTGTTACGGAAATAAAGAATAGTTCCCAAATTCAGAGAAAGTCTACAAGAAATCGTGATACTTCCCGACGAATAGATGTAACAACACAACATGCAACTCTATCAGGAGAACATCTTGGGAAGACTTCCTCTCATATTCAACCAGGTATCTTCTTATTTTGGATTAAATTTAGTTACCCAACTATCTCAGGTGTATATAATTAGGTTACTATAAAAATTTCTGTAAACAATGAGGATTTTTGAAGATTTGAGTTTTAGCAATATCATTATTCTATGACATATGTCAAAAATTGAAACTATTAGCTACTTATTATACACAAGGTTGTGTTAGAAAAAATAAGATCACTTAAATTACAAATACGGTAGTTGAGAATGAGATAGGTTCAAACAGATTCATTGTTCAACAAAGTATTAGTAATGTTATGCATAATATCGATATAATCATAAAATGCAATAACATTTGACTTGAAAATAACTAGATATTTCACATAGATCATGACAGTAGGTTTTCTAAGTTTGTGAAAATCCAACCGGTAAGTGACTGATTCAATTGTTAGTGTCACTGTGCTTTAACCGGAGTTCAACAGTTTTATTTAAATATAAACTAAAATTATTCAAAGGTGAATATGTAATTTCAAATTTTTTAGTTAAATTATTTCTAAATTAGTAAAATTAATATCTCACAATTTCACAAAATAACTTGACTATAATTTAGCAATAAAAGATCACAGACAACTCCAAACATCTAGAAAACGTTAACAAATTTCCAACCAAACCCACAAATTATGACAAATCATCAAGAACATATTACATACAGCAAAATAAAATGTCACGCATACAAAATACACATTCAAATTCCTTAGAAGTTATTATGAAAAAATTTTCTTTAAAAAAAGGCTTCATTTGGTTATTGGCATCAATGTCGAATTGGATTTTTCATGATCAACAAAATTATTCCAAAAATTTCTGAAATTTTCATCTACAGTCAACAAAACTATTCCAAAATTAAAAGAACAAAAGCAACAAAACAAGCAGCAACCGTATTCTATTTTGTTAATCAACAGAGTTAATCAAAACAAAATTATCACTACTATTGGCAATTACAACTACCAGAATCCAGAATCTTAAAACACCAATTCAGGATCATTATAATTAACCAAATAAAAAAAAAGAATGAGCTACGGAAGAAGTAAAGAAAGAGAGAGAATAACATAATCAAACCGTATAATTTTGGACGGCAGCAGAGACATATGGCGATAGTCCACGGCGGTAGAAGTCTCCACGGCGGCAGAGTAAAACACGATGGCACTTGGCTGTGAGCTCAATAAAGAGAGGGATCAATGTCAGAGACGGGCGAAGACAACGATGACAGCCACACCAGTACAGCACGGCCGCTGAAGACGACTGCAGACGTGGGCTTGACAACACCAGGAGGACACAAACCACTATGGCAACAACAGCTCCGAGCAAACCATTTGGCGATGCGAGGCTAACGGATCCAGGCTAAGAGGTGCCGGCTGACAACGATAACGAAAGTTCTAGCCTTGACGACACAACAAGGGCAGAGAACTCAACACCATTACTACTAGCGGCGCTGGAACTCAGACAGATAGAAAGGGTATGCAGTTAGGGTTTTCCTTCTTGAGAGAGTCAGAGAGGGGATGGGGGTATTCATTAAATTGACTTTTTTTTTACATTGGTTAGTTATTTAGGTTCCTATAATGCTTGCGTTTTTTATTGGTTTTATAACGCCCACTGATTGATAAAATACAAAATCAATTGAACAAAAAAAAGCTGTAATGCCACAAATTTTGTTATCAAGTGTATTTTTTATTATTACCTTATCTAAATTCAATGCTTACTGCCATTGTTTAAAACGTTTTCTAATTGGTTAGTTCCTGAATGAAATATGCTAAATGATCATTGACATTATTCACTCAATCTTTAATTTTAATTGATAAATGAACCTCTAATTTAGTGTATCTATATTGAAGAAAATCTTTTATTTTAACAGTTCACCAATAAGTATTAAATGACTGGAAGGCTAGAAGAGAGTTATAAAATCTCTCTATACACTTTTCTATCAATTGGCATACAGACCAATAGATGTCTTTATTCATTAAGTTTGACTTTTTTTTAAGTGGTAAGTTATTCAGGTATCTATAATAATGCTGTATTTTAGTAGTTTTATAATGCCCGTGATAAAATATAAAATCAATTGAACAAACAAATTCGAAAGCCACAAATTTTGTTATTACGTGTATTCTTGAAAATTACATCATATAAATTCAATACTCAGTGCCATTTTTAAAATATTTTTCTAATTCATTACTTTCTGGATAAAATATATTAAATAATCATTTACATTATGTACTCAGTATTTAATTTTACTTGATAAATGCTACTTCTATTGTAGTGTACCTGTAATTAAGGGATTTTCCAATGTTAATAGCTTACGAATCACTATTGAATGGCAAGCAGGCTAAAAGAAAGAATATAATCTCTCTATACAATTTTAACTCCAATTGGCATGTAGAATAATAGATGTCTTCAGTAATTAAGTTGACTATTTTTAAGTGATTTTATAATGCATGTGAATTAATTAAATACAAAATTAATTGAACCAAAAAATTCTAATGCTACAAATTTTGTTATTAGATGTATTCCTTAAAAGAACATTATCCAAATTCAATGTTCAATGTCACTTTGTAAAAAAAAATGCTGACTGTTAGCTCCTAAATAAATTTAGTTAAATGATCATTTACATTATGTACTCAGTCTTTAATTATAATTTATAAGTGCAATCTCTCATTCAGTATATCTGAATTTAACGAATTCTCCAATTTTAACAGCTTATGAATTACTATTGAATGGCAGGCACGGTGGAAGAGGACAATTCTATTTGTGACGATCACGATGAAACACATGAAGACCATGGTATGTTGTTCATTTCATATAACCAAATTAATATCTAAAGAAGCACATGCAAATGTTAATTTTCTAATAGGAAAGTCATCTAATTAACGAATAACACTATGTTTGGTTTGATGGAAAATAAATGAAAAAAATCAATGGAAAGAAAATAGATGGAAAATGATTTTTTTTCTTTGTTTGGTTATCAAAGAAAATAAGAAGGAAAGAAAATTCCTGTGTGGGTCTCACTAATGAAATTTTCTTTCCATCACAAGCATGAAAACAAGAAGAAAAGTACTATAATTTTGTATTTTCAATACTAAACTTAGTTATTTTTTTATTGACAAATATTAATATAAATTTGGTTTTAATATATTATTATAATAAGAAAATTTTTAAATTTTTATATATTAGATAAATAATTTAAATTAAATATAAAATTATAATATTCTATAATATTTATAAAATATAATAAAACATGATTAAATAAATATATTTATACTTTATTTTATGATAAGGGTATTAATGTAATTTGATACTGTTATGATTATGATTTTCTTCTCACTTTTGTTTGGGTCCAAACAAAAAAAATTCTGTCTCTTTTCTTTCCATCTATTTTCTGTTCATCCAAACAACATATAAATAACTCAACTTTTCCTTCCATTTTCTTTCTTCTTATTTTCTTTTCTCTTATTTTCTTTTCTTCCATTTTCTTTGCAACATCCAAACAAAGTGAAAATGTTTATTCATATGTTTTAGAATATGCTGTTGTTTTTACACGAGTCTGCTAAATTTTGATGTCTTCATTGTACAGCTGAAGAACCACATAATTTACCGCCTGACACTATGTTGCAAAATGAAAGAGAAGGTAGTACATTGAAATATGAATCATGCCTTTTACAGGCTGTTTAATACTAAAGCTGATTTTTAAAAAGAACCCATGATTTACAGGTTATTTAGATATGGGGGATCCAGATTTTGAGTGCGAGCACTGTGGCGCTAGGTTCTGGTATGATGAACGAATTGATAGACATTATAATTCAAGAAATCCTAAATTCACTTTATGTTGCCGTCGAGGTCAAGTGCAGCTACCAAGACTACAACAACCACCAGAAATTCTTGATGAGTTATTCTTTGGCTCAGATGCAAAAGCTATTCATTTCCAAAATAATACTCGCACATATAATAGCATGTTTGCTTTTACTTCGTTTGGGGGGAAAATAGATAGATCCGTTAACAACAATAGTCGAGGACCCCCTACCTTCATTTTGCATGGTCAGAATTATCACCTTATGGGAAGTTTATTGCCTCAAGAAGGAGCGTCAGCAAAATTTGCTCAACTATACATTTATGACACTCAAAATGAGATTAAAAACCGGACTTCAGTTGTAAGGTATGATATAATAATGTTGCTTCATCTGAATTTTAAAACTTTTATGCAGTGTTTCAAAAATAATTACACAAGTTGCTTTTACTTTTCAGTTCTGACAAAGACGCAGATAAATGGAATGTTCACATAGTTTCAGACATTATACAAATGCTAGATACACATAATGTTCTTACCAAATCTTTTCGTTTGATGCGGGATGTCCTGACTAATAATCCCCAAACAAACGTGCGTCTTAAGCTCATTGGAAAAAGGGGTAGAGATGGAAGAACATACAACTTGCCATCAGTTGATGAGGTTGCAGGCTTGGTTGTCGGAGATTTTGATCCACATACACAAGGAAGGGATATTATTGTTGAAACAAAGTCTGGTGAACTTAAACGGATTTCTGAACTACATCCGTCATACCTAGGATTACAATACCCTTTATTGTTTCCATATGGTGAAGATGGTTGGAGGGAAAAAATTTCATTGAATATAGTTAACACCAATCCTAACAATGAAAGCTCCTATGTAAGTATGAGGGATTTCTTTGCTTTCAGAATACAACATAGAAATTTACGTGAGGGTGTTTTGATCTATTCTCGAAGACTTTTTCAACAATTCATAGTTGATGCCTACTCAATGATTGAAGCTTCTAGGTTGAAATATGTGTACTCAAAACAAAAAGAATTTAGAGCTGAAATCTATAAGGGACTAAAAGATGCAATTCTCAATGGAGAAACTGAAGCATCTAACATTGGAAAGCGCATTATTCTACCGGCAACCTTTACAGGTGGACCAAGATATATGATCCAAAATTATCAAGATGCAATGGCCATCTGCAGATCAATTGGTTATCCAGATTTATTTATTACATTTACTTGCAATCCACAATGGGAAGAAATCAAACGTTATTGCAAAGAGACCAACTTGAAGCCTGAAGACAGACCTGATGTAATTTGCAGGTTATTCAAAGCAAAGTTGGAGAAGCTTATCAAAGACATTCATAAAAATAGAATTTTTGGTGTTTCCAAAGCAGGTAAATAAATTATTATTTAATCATTTAAAAAAAACTACAGTTTGAAAAAGTCAACTGATTGGTGTGTTTAACAACCTTTGCTTGCAGTGATATATACCATCGAGTTCCAGAAACGTGGATTGCCACATGCGCATATATTACTATTTCTTGCAGCAGAATATAAATATCCTTCTCCAGAAGATATTGACAAAATCATATCAGCTGAGATCCCAGATCCATTACATGATCCAAATTATTATGAAGCAGTTAAGCATTTTATGGTACATGGGCCATGTGGGCTTGCAAAGAAAAACTCCCCTTGCATGGAAAACGGTCAGTGCATTCGTCATTTTCCAAAAAAATTCGTTGATTTTACTACCATTGATCAAAATGGATATCCAATATAGGCGTCGAGATGATAATAGAACCATTGAGGTTTCAGGTATTGAGTTGGATAATCGTTATGTTGTGCCTCATAATAGATTCCTATTGTTAAAATATGGTGCTCATATAAATGTTGAGTGGTGCAATCAATCACGTTCAATCAAGTATCTATTCAAGTACATTAACAAAGGAAATGATAGAGTAACAGCATCTTTCTATTCAAATTCAGCAGTTGATCGTCCTAATTTCATTGTAGATGAAATAAAAATGTTTCATGATTGTCGCTACATCTCTCCATGTGAATCTGCTTGGAGGATATTTGCATATGATATACATTATAGGAAACCATCAGTTGAACGGCTGAGTTTTCACTTGCCTGATGAGCAGACAGTTCTATTTGAAGATAACGACACATTGCAAACCACGGTAAACAGAGCAACAATCAAAGAATCAATGTTCATAGCATGGTTCAAAGCAAATGCAACTTATGAATCAGCCAGACTATTAACTTACAATGAATTCCCAACTCATTTTGTCTGGAAACGAAGCATCAGAACTTGGGAACCAAGAAAAAGTGCTCAAGTAATTGGTAGATTATTCTTTGTCCCACCATCATCCGGTGAATTATACTATCTTAGAATGCTATTGAATATTGTAAGAGGTCCAACAAGTTATGAAGATGTTAAAACATACAATGGTGTCATGTACTCTTCATTTAGAGATGCGTGTTATGCACGAGGTTTATTAGATGATGATCAAGAATATGTTGACGCAATTGAAGAAGCAAGTCACTGGGGATCTGGACACTATGTGCGCAAACTTTTTGCAACACTTTTGTGGTCAAACACAATGGTACGACCTGAGGCCGTTTGGGAAAAAAGTTTTGGGCTATTATCAGATGGCATACTACATGATCATATCACCATGTTTAACTCACCAGGTTTTATTTCCTTATCTAAAATTTAATCCTACCTTTCTACTTTATATTTCTTATCTATAGCATACCTTTTGTATAATTATGCTTTTATACATATGTTACAAAATATAAGAAAAGAAATGATTTTTTTTAACAAAAATTATTCATTACTGATTTCATACAAATCATATCATACTCATTGAAAGTTTTATTCATATTGCAGATTTGACTCTGTCTGAATCTGAGTTATTACAACTGACTCTGATTGAAATCGAGCAAATACTTAATAGTAACGGAAAGACACTGCGTGATTTTCCAACAATGCCATATCCTAATATGGAAAACATAAACCTTCAACGGCGGGGAATTATGCAAAATAAATTAATACTTGATGAACTATCTTATGATCGTGTTTTCTTAGCAGAACAACACAGTCAATACTTAGCACAAATGACATCGGAACAGAAGACCGTTTATGATAAAATTATTGCTGCCGTGAACTCAAATTCAGGAGGAGTTTTCTTTTTATATGGATATGGAGGTACAGGTAAGACTTTTATTTGGAAAACATTATCTGCTGCTATTAGGTCAAAAGGTGAAATTGTCTTAACAGTTGCTTCGAGTGGTATAGCATCTCTTTTATTACCTGGAGGAAGAACAGCTCATTCCAGATTTGCAATACCTCTTACTCCTGATGAATATTCTACTTGCAACATTAAACAAGGAAGTCCATTGGCAGAGTTAATTTCTGAAACAAAACTTATTATTTGGGATGAAGCACCAATGATGAATAAGTTCTGTTTTGAAGCACTAGATCGGACTATGAGAGACTTGCTTCGTTCTACTAATGATTCAAGTTTATCATTACCTTTTGGTGGTAAAACTGTAGTCTTTGGCGGAGATTTCAGGCAAATTCTTCCAGTTATCACAAAAGGGTCTCGACAGGACATTGTTAATGCTTCAATTAACTCTTCTTACCTGTGGCATGAGTGCCAAATTTTGAGCTTAACACAGAATATGAGATTAAGAACTTCAACTGGAATTCACAATAGTGAGGAATTGAAATCGTTTGCAACGTGGATCTTGAATGTAGGTGATGGAAGGCTTGGACAACTAGAAGATGGATGTGGGTTAGTTGACATACCACAAGAACTTTTACTGACAGATTTTAATGACCCAATCCAAGCAATTGTTGAAGCAATTTATACTGACTATCTAAAGGACTATTCAAACATACAACATTTGCAAGGAAGGGCTATCCTTGCGCCAACTATTAGCGTTGTTGAAGAAGTTAATGATTACATGCTCTCTTTGAATAACAATGAAATGAAAAGATACCTAAGTTCAGATTCGCCTTGCTTTAAAGAAGGAGATAATGACACATTAGCTAGCATACACACTCCAGAATTTTTAGCAAGTATAAAATCACCAGGTCTCCCAAACCATGAACTCTGTTTTAAAGAAGGTTGTCCTGTAATGTTGATTCGAAATATTGATCATTCAGCCGGTCTGTGTAATGGAACTAGATTGGTTATCACAAGGCTAGGCAACAAAGTAATCGAAGCTAAGGTCTTATCAGGAAGCAATATTGGAGAAAAGGTGTTCATTCCAAGAATGACCTTAACCCCGTCAGATGGAAAATTACCATTCAAATTTCAAAGAAGACAGTTTCCTTTGATGTTATCATATGCAATAACCATAAATAAAAGTCAAGGTCAATCTTTAAATCATGTTGGGTTGCTACTTAAGCAACCTGTTTTTACACATGGACAACTTTATGTAGCTGTTTCAAGAGTTACTAACAAAGATGGACTAAAGATCATAATATCTCATGATCAATCCAACAATTCCACATCAACATATAATGTGGTCTATCAAGAAGTTTTCAGAAATATTTAAACTGGTCTCAATATTCTTCGCTTGGTAAGATATCTCATATTTTTAGCATACTTATATTATATTAACTTCTTTAAATTCAAAATTTAGAATTGTTTTTATCAAATAACTATTTCTTTATGTGATTACTTCAACATAATATTTCTTTATAATAACTACACTTATATTTACACTTTGCAGATTATCCAAGAAGACCCATAATGCAACTGTCATGCTTCCGTTCAAATAGTAACACTCAACTTCCACTTATATCCATGTAGTCGAAACTATGTGTTTTTATTAGAATACTTGACCTGTTTACTATTTGCTGCTCATTTTTTTTTCATCTTATCCCAAACTATATAATGTAGGAGATAAATCATCATTCTGATTTAATTTATAAGACCGCTAACCACTAAATTTTCTCATCGTAATATAAAACAATGATTATATCACAATTTACACATGTTTATGAAATTTATTATACACGTTAAAAACTAAATTACATTATAAAATATATTCGATGAGTATTATTACTTGATGAGTATTATTACTTAACCGCGCGTACGCGCGGGTCATTTGCTAGTTAATATATAATAGTTAACTAGTCAAACAGTAAATTCACACCCTATTTAACATTGTTAGAGGGTCTCTGAGAGAGTGACAACTGTCCAATGTAGTTTTGTTTTTTTCCTCTTCATGATCTATCTATTTATTATATAAAAAGAGTTGCAAAACAGTAACACACGGCCAGATATCTCAACAGCTGTCCAATTTTTTTACTGTTTTTGGCATTTCTCCAATCAACACCTGTCCTTATTGCTACTGAAATTACAATCCAATGCTATATATACATTGGTAACTACAACCCTTGCCCTTTCGCTAGAATTTCAATCATTTTCAAAATCTCAGACCTGGTGTTAGGTTATCGGGGAAGACGTTTATCCGGTGGGTTGAAGGGAGTGAATATTGCAACAATCTCAAAACCACCATCTAGCAGAAGAAAACAAAAATGCTAGCTTTTGATTGGATGATTAGATTAAACAAGGGATTGGGAACTCATTATGTCTGATGGAGAAAAGGAAACGAAGCAGCAATCTTTTTCCCAATTCTAAGGTACCTTTTTATCTGTTGTGTTTAGCACTGCTAGAGCATCAGCAATCCCAAAACGATGGAAGGGTAATGCAGCATATTGCAATAATTTGAGCGGGATCTATGACAAATTTTGGGCGCGGTTCTTCAAAAATTTTCAAATTTCAATCCTTTTTTCTATCTATTTCTGGATTCCTCTCTCCTTTATCCACAGAAATCAGAATCACTCTCTTCTCTTCAACCCTCCTTTTCTTTTTCTCCCTTCTCCTCCTCATTTTTTATCTTCATATCACCATCTGAAAATTATGGTAATTTTTTTTCTTTCTCTTTCTCTTAATATATCCTCATTTTTATTCTTATTAAACTGTGTATTTATGTTCTTATTAAGCTTCCTGTGTTGCTGTTCATAGCAATAAACAAAGCACAGAGCAGAGTTTGAGAAAATATGAGTTTGGAGATCATTGGAAGCTTGGAATCGAGGAGGGTACCAAGCCTCAGGTGTACAATGAAGAGCATGAGAACAAGGATCTTCAACAATGTGTCACCACAGCAAGAAACAGAGATTGCAGAACTGGAGGTCGGAAAAATAAAACAGCGATCGAATCTGCTGCACATCACGCTCCTAAAGCAGGAAAGGAAAAGATTCTTTCTTTCTTCTTCTTCTTCTTCGTCCAAATGCATACTATTTCTACTGTTAGTTATCTATTCTGAGTGGGGTTAACACTATTGGGCTTCGGTTTTCAACATTGGAGTTCTTTTCTTTTGCTGATTGCTTCAAGTATTAATTTTTTTTTGTCGTTTTTCTTTTGCTATTTAGGTTTGACACGTATACAAACGAGTTGTAGCTTAAAGTGTTGTCATAAATGGTTGTGTAATTCGCGGGTAAAAATAGGTAATAGGATTTTTGCAGAACTCAAGCGCCTCGATTTTGACAACAAATTACTTCGGCTTCTTTCTTTCTTTCTTATAATTTTGATTTGCTTACTAGGTAAGTGGAATCTAATTTTGTTGCAACCAAAGTCCTTTGCAAATTCTTAATTGTTTGTTATCCGTCAAACTTTCTCGCGAACCTTATTGCTATTCGGTTTTTTTTTTTATAATTCATTTCCTGTGTTTTCTTAAGCTATGCAGGAAAAATTGGAAGAGGTTGAGACAGCAGCAGATAATGTGTCAGTCATAAGCAGAGAGTAAGCTTTTCTTTGGGTAAAGAAGGAATCAGTAATTACTGATATATGATATAAGAAGAATGATGAAATTGATGATGAGATCTACTAATTATTGTCTCAAATAGAATTTCATGTGGTTCTTATTCTTATTCTTATTAATTATTATGGTATTAGTATGGCCTAACTTTGAGTTTGATGCAAAACGTGGAAAGTACAAATATAATTGTACCTTTTAACGAATGAATCTTTGGTTTCATTGTTAAATATTGTTCATGAAGGAAGGTTGAATTTGTTATTTGCATTATCACTTGGATTCTTTAAATATGGGTTTGTGTCAAATTTATTAACTTCTCTTTATTTTATCCCAATTTGAAACATTTTTATATAGTTGTGGTTGTTTGAAACATTGGGTAATCACTATAAGTTGTGCAGTATCAGTGAAAATGCATGACTAAGGTAATTAGCAACTAGATTGAAAATTTACTTGCCAAACATTATGTATTGTTACTTCTGAAATAAAGCTTCAACTGATAGTAAGCTAGAGGTCTTCAGGTACCAGTCTTTATTCAATGAATTCAAACATCATATATTTTTTTAGTACATCTATTTTTCTCCAGTTTAATCAAAATGGATGACTACACTATGCAAATGGAAAAGTTTACTATTTAATATTACTTAATATTAACATTAAACCTGAGCAATTCATATTAACTGTTCTCTTTTATTTTTCTATAAATTTAACTGAGGGTTTTTGTTTTCGGTTTCCAATTTACAAGGTGACGATGAATTCGATGGATATTACTTCCAAAAGAAGTACATTGAAGGTAATTCTCCATTATAAATAAATAATAAATAATAAAATTGGATCTTCTAAGTTTCTCCCTCTTCTTAATGAGGATTCAAAACTTCTCATGTTTTAAGTTGTGTTTTAATCTCCACCATTAAAAGATAAACATTCAATTTTAATCAATGGCAAAGATTGAAAGATGACAAACAACATGAAAAGACAATAATAACATGAGAAGATCCAAATACAGCAAAAAAAAAAGAAGGAAAGGAAACAATAATGTGTACTAGAGTGTTCTGAGTGTAGCACCTGTGATTCATGAACATCATGGTAGCAAAATCATTGAAAACTTTTGAAGTGGTTATCTGGTCATCTTTGACATTTGCTTGATTTCCAGCATTTTGATTATTATTCCACCCACAAGTTAGGACCTAAGAGGTTCCTTTTAGCATTATTTTACTTATTACTCCAATGCATGTTGGCATATGTGGTTTAGATAGGAAACATGAGATATTTTAATAGAGAAAATGGTAAATAAGGTACAGAGTTGTCAAAGATGTTGCCTCATGTTCCAATTTGTTCTTTGTTTCTTGATCCACATGTTAATAAATTTGAATTCTGAAACAATTTAGAGCATAGAAAATGCTATCTTTTATGACCAGCAAGTGGAACATTGAATGTGCGACTTGAACTACTTGAACTATTTGTAGTTGCTAAGTCGAATAGAGGTCGAGCTTCTTTGATTACTTGCTTTTTGGTATTACTTTTAGTGCTAAGGTTTCACATGGATTAAGGACTACATTAGGTGTTTTCTTACTCATTTACTCTCTTGAGTGTTGTGTAGGTATAGTGGTTCATTTTTATTTGTGATTGAGGGGTTATTTTTGTGATGCAGATGGAGCATGGAAAAGGTGATTTTGATGTCAATGATTATGGTGAGGAGAATAAGGAGGAACAAGGAGAAGAGGAAGAAAATGGTGAGGAGGGAACAATTGAGGAAGCTCAAAGTGGATCGAATAATAATGAAAAGGAATAAGTTGAGAAAATATATAAGGATCTTCATCACCAGGAGCTGTAAGAATTATTAACCTTTTATTCTTAACCTTCAAATTAGTTTTGGACTTTTAGGTGAGGAGTTATTAGACTTTTTAGTATAATTTTTCAGGTATCATATTATCCATAGGTAATTTTCTAATTGGATTTACTACAGTCAAACTTTTGTTTCTAATTGAATTTCACAACTTCTAAGATTAACATGATCTTGGGTCTTCTCGAAATTTGTTATATGATCGTGCATTTCCTTTATTGTTATAATTATTGTTATATGATTTTACAGTTCCTTGCAACATAAATGCTCATTACGAAAAAAGAAAAAAAAAAAGATAAACAGGCTATGCCATTACAACCATAGATATTTGTTATTGACAAAGGTAGGAAAGTAAAAGTAAGGACATCACAAACCACTTACAAAATAAAGAAACATACTTCAACAATATAGAAGTACATCTCAAGATGAAAGGAAACCAGCTTCGGTTTCATCTTTTAAATGAATCAGCTTTGGTTATCTTGGTCTTATATATCAATAATTCTTGCTGCATTGTTCATATTGTCTGAGTAAAAAAAATCATAATTGATTAGCAGGTTCAAGTGCTCAACATGGCATCACATTATTATTAGAGCTTTTTTAGACCGAACCTGCTCTAATATGACATAGTGGATAGCGTAGTTTTAATTCTATTTATTTTGTTTGGATTAACAATTTTAATTATGTTTATAATAGCATTGCTATAATTTGAAATTTCAATAGATATATAACTTAGTATTTCATTATGGTAACATAACAATGGTAGGTGGTAGTAGTATGCAGTGAGAGTGGTTCCCACTTTTCAGCAACCAGTTGGGCCGAGATTGTAGCTGAAGATTTGAAGTTTATCTTAAAAGTAAGATTAGATGGGAAGGGAGATTTCAGAAGTCCAGAGAAGTAGGGGTGAGCCAGAGATGGAGGAAAACATGATGGGGAAGAACAATGATCTTCAAGAATGTGTCACCACATCAACAAACAAAGATTGGAGAAGTGGCTGTCAGAATTCTGGAACGGCGATGGAATCTGCTGCACGCCACGCCTCTGAAAATAGGAAAAGATCCCTTCTTTCTTCTTCTTCTTCTAAATGCATACTGTTTCTACTGTTAGTTATTTATTTAAAAGTGTGGTCAACACTATTGGGCTTCAGGTTTGAACATTAGTGTTCTTTTCTTTTGCTGATTGCTTCAAGTATTCATTTTTTTTGTTGTTGTTTGTTTTGCTAATTAGGGTTTTAGACATATACAAAAGTTGCAGCTTAAGTTATTGTTGTAAATGGTTCTGTATTTAGTAGGGAACACCTCTGAATCTCATCATCAATCACCTGGTGAGTTGTTACCACGTCAAGGCATTTTTTTAATTAAATATATAAAGTAGTAGAGTATGATTTAGCTAGGTTGTTGGAAGCTTTTTGTTTCATGCATCAAAGAGTGTTTATATCTTACTTTGCGTTACATGAAAAATATTATTTTTTTAATGGAAGGGTGCGGACAGATAACAATAACAAAAATTGTGCTAAAATTAAGTGATTATTTCACCAAAATAACTTTTATGTCTCAATAATAAAAATCAAATTCACATTCTCATTTAATCAAATCCCACTACTAGCCACTAAACCCGGTTCAATTTTGTCTAATCATGCTTGGTTTTTCTAATTTTATTTATAAAAAAGTTTAGGGGCTAGCAATTTTATTGAATTCTGGTCAGTATATAACTAGCAAAGAAAAATGAGCTATTGGATGAAATCTCACACCATTAAAATCATCATTGATGGTTGTTTCATGGCTATAAATTACAAAAGTTGTTGGCTCCTAGCACTCCTCTTTATTTATTATATATAGGAGAGGTTGGTACAGGAGAATGCTTTGCTTTTGAACACTATCTTAAAGTTCTGCAAAGATATTTCTAAGGTGCAAATTATTAGTATATAATTTTGTCTTTGAATGAATAATTATTAGTTCCTTTTTCATTTAGCAATTTTATTAATGGATTTAGGATTCACATCCAATTCTAATTATCTCTCTCACCTGAGTCCTGCTCTCATTCCTTCTCATATCCACTTTCTTCTCTTTGAATTCCAATTGCACCTGAGTCCTTCTCTCATTCCTTCTCATATCCACTTTCTTCTCTTTGAATTCCAATTGCAGACTAGGTAACCATATACAATTATAAAGGCAAACATTGATTCATGTAGTTTAGTTTTAAAAATATTTGATTCCATCATATTTTTAGTCCTTTTAACAAGTACATATGTAAGAACATTAAGAAGAGTATTTATAAGTTGTGATCAAGACATGGATGGTAGCCTTATTGATGAACTAAATGAATATCAGATTTTTGATCGAGTCCTCTTTCTTTCCTTTTGTTTTTTTCTTTTTAAATTTTGCATAGCGTGAATGTATCTGTCTTTAGTTTTAGAATTCATAGATCGACGGGTTAGATGCTTCAGTGCATTGTTGCAGCCATCTGAATTATCAAGATTCAAAAGACTTATAGAGCAAAATTCAAGAGACTTAGATGCTTCAATGCACCATTACCTTTCCAGGCTTTATTTATTTCCATAATATCTTTCTAAAGAAAGGAAGTACAGAGACGTTTTGGACAGCTCTAAGAAAGTTTGGACATGATAATGATTTTAAACTTTGAGATGGCTTCCTTCCAGTTCCACTTTAGAAGACTTTTGATCAAGTCATATTTTTATTTTTATTTTTTTTACTATCTTAAAGTTTTAATTTTTTTCTATGTGGTATTTTCATTTAATGATTTAATTGTTATTTGGTTCATACAATTTTATAACAAAAAATGTGTCTAATTGCTAAAGTAGATTAGTATATGTTACATATAAATTGTACTAACAAATTCAGCAATAAATTTTCAATTTGAGCTATAGACATTACATGTAGTAGAGTTTTGTTGGCAATACACGATGAAGTCGCTTTGACAAATATATAGTCTTGCTTTCCATTAAATACTTGCTTCACTTTAAACTTCCCAAGTCAGAGTACATAACTTATTTTTGGTAGTACTGAAAATTAAAAAAGGGATCTTTTCGTGCCAGCCAAATTTGAGCCTCCGATTTGCAATTGGAAATTAAAAAAAAAATCCATATTAATAACAAACATCACTAATCCATAATTGAGGATAACATATGCTCATTTTCTTTTACTAAAAAATTGAGCCTTTAAAATTACCTAACCTTAAGCCTTTTAAACTACTCAGTTTTTACCCACTTGCTAAAATTGATGTAATCGATGAAATTAAAAATACCTCCGCCCATATTTTCTTTCTATGAGATATCCATTTAAGAGTACATATCTGATAGATATTTAACAACAATCATATCTCTATTACAAGTTGGCTTACAAATAATAACTACCTTATTTTTCTTTAATAGATCATGGAATGAGTTATTTATCAGACCCCAATCTACAGAACTACAATATTGAGAGACAAAATGAATCATATGCAGAAGAGAATCAAGGTAAAATTGTGTTGTTTAAGTAGTTATCAATTTCATGTCATGTTTAAATTGAATTAAATTAAAAAGTGGGAAACATTTTTCAACTTTCTTTCGGTTCACACATACAAATAGTTAACTTGCTACCTTCTGCCTTACTAACAAAATCATAATATTACATTACAGGAGAACCAGACCAGCAGCACGATATTCATAATGACTCAGAACCAATCCCACACGGTTAATAGTTAAAAAAATTATTCCCGCTTTTTTCAAAATAGCTCTATAGAATTTCAAACTCACTATATTTTTCATATCATAGGTTATCTAGACCTTGGAGATCCCAATTTCAAATGCCGACATTGTGGAGCTGAGTTTTGGTATCAAGAACGAATTAACAAAAACTATAATACAAGGATTCCAACTTTCACTTTGTGTTGTCGTCAGGGCCAAGTTGAATTACCTAGACTACAGGAGGCGCCTCAAATATTGAATGATCTAATTTTTGGTTGTGATGCAAAGGCTAATCACTTTCAAAAAAATAAGCGCACATACAATAGTATGTTTGCTTTTACTTCATTGGGTGGCAAAATAGATAGATGTATTAACCACACGAGGGGTCCTCCTACATTTATATTACATGGTCAAAATTATCATTTAATGGGAAGCTTATTACCAGAAGAGGGAAGTTCAGCAAAATTTGCACAACTTTACATCTATGATACACAAAATGAGATCAAGAATCGCAGTTTCATTCTTAGGTATTAATTTAGTATTACTTCAATCTTGCCTCTATTTATTAAGCTTTATTTGATAGTGAGCATAATTATTAAACAACAACAAATTCTTTTTGACAGCTCTGGCAACAAAACCAACCAATGGAATTTGGAGATCATATCTGATGTTATTGAAATGCTGGATCAACATAACGTTCTTGCAAAAAGTTTTCGCATGGTAAGAGACGTAATCAGAACTAATCCACAAACTAATGTTCGTTTACGTCTTATTGGGAAAAGGGGCAAAGATGGAAGGCGATATAATCTACCATCTGTTGATGAGGTTGCAGGTTTAGTTGTTGGAGATTTTGATTCAAATACAAAAGAAAGAGATATTATTGTCGAAACAAAATCTGGCCAACTTCAACGAATTTCAAAACTCAACCCATCATATTTAGGATTACAATATCCTTTACTATTCCCTTATGGTGAAGACGGCTGGAGAGAAAACATCCTTTTAAACAAATTGCCGAAAAATTCTACACAGGAAAGCTCCTACGTTAGCATGAGGGATTTTTTTGCATTTAGAATCCAGCATAGATCAAGTCGTGAAGGTGTTTTGTTGTATTCTCGACGACTTTTTCAACAGTTTTTAGTTGATGCATTCTCAATGGTTGAAGCGGCTAGACTTAAATATGTATACTCAAAGCAAAGACAATTTAGAGCTGAAATCTATAAAGGTCTGAAAGATGCAATTATGAACGGTGAAACTGAGGCATCGTCACTAGGCAAGCGTATTGTTTTACCTGCAACATTCACAGGGGGACCACGATATATGATTCAGAATTACCAAGATGCAATGGCAATTTGTAGGTCAATTGGTTATCCAGATTTATTTATAACAGTAACTTGCAACCCCCAATGGGAAGAATTGAAGCGTTATTGTAAGGAAAATAATTTAAAACCTGAAGATAGACCAGACATGGTTTGCAGATTATTCAAGGCAAAGTTGGACATACTCATCAAAGATATCCAAAAGAATAGAATTTTTGGTACATCAAGAACAGGTAATACTCCAAATCCGCACTTTTCGTGGGAAAATGTTAACTATTTCAATCCATTATAATACTATCATACTTAATGCATATTTATTATTGCAGTTATATATACTATTGAGTTTCAGAAGCGTGGATTACCCCATGCACACATACTACTATTTCTTGCACAAGAGCATAAATTTTCTGGTCTTGATGACATAGACAATATTATCTCAGCAGAAATTCCAGATCAGACTCTGGATCCAGAATACTATCAGGCAGTTAAGGCTTTTATGATGCATGGACCCTGTGGAATTGCAAACAAAAATTCACCTTGCATGGAGAACGGTGTTTGCACCCGACATTTTCCTAAAAAATTCGTAGAGTTTACCACCATCGATCAAAATGGATATCCACTTTATAGACGTCGAAATGACGGTCATACCATTGAGGTTTCAGGTATTCATTTGGATAATCGGTATGTTGTGCCACATAATAAGTTCTTATTAATGAAGTATGGTGCCCATATCAATGTTGAATGGTGCAATCAATCAAGATCGATAAAGTATCTTTTTAAGTATGTTAACAAGGGAAGTGATCGAATCACAGCTTCTTTTTATTCAACTTCAACGCTTCCCAATTCTAATTCAATCATAGATGAAGTGAAAATGTATTATAATTGTCGGTATATCTCTCCATGTGAATCTGCTTGGAGAATATTTGAATTTGATATTCACTATAGAAGACCTTCAGTTGAACGGTTAAGCTTTCACTTGCCCGATGAACAACCAGTTATCTTTGAAGATCAAGACAATTTGCAAAGAACTGTTGATAAAGCAACAATTAAAGAATCCATGTTCATAGCTTGGTTTCAAGCAAGCACAGACTATGAGGCAGCTAGACAATTAACTTATAACAATTTTCCAACTGAATTTGTTTGGAAACGCAGCCTGAGAATATGGGAGCCAAGGAAAACAAACACTGTTATTGGTAGATTATTCTTTATCCCTCCATCTGCAGGTGAATTATACTATTTAAGAATGTTACTCAACATTGTTAAAGGGCCAAGAAGCTATGAAGAACTTCGGTCTTTCAATGGTGTTGTTTATCCTACATTCAGAGATGCATGTTACGCGCGTGGGTTACTTGATGATGATCAAAAATACATTGATGCTATTGAAGAAGCCAGTCATTGGGGTTCTGGATATTATCTGAGAAAGCTGTTTGCAACTCTTTTGTGGTCAAATTCAATGACTCGGCCTGAAGTAGTTTGGCAGAGATGTTGGACTTTACTTTCAGATGGGATACTACATAGTCATATAACTATGTTCAATTTACCCGGTTTGAACTTATTCATTAATATCTACATTTGCTTTGCTACAACTTTCTTCATCAAATGTCCACATGATATCATTTATTATATTGATATTAATATGAAAATTGTTGAAACTTTTTAGCAAATATAAATGTCACAATGTACAATTAAATGTCTTAAGGTGTTTTTATTTTTCTAATACTCATTTTCAATTTTAATTGCAGATTTGGTTTTATCAGACGATGAATTATCAGAACTTACTCTAATAGAGATTGAACAAATACTTAACAGCAATGGCAAAACACTTCAAGAATATGCAACAATGCCATTTCCCAACATGGATAACATCCACAGCATGAGACATGGCTCTTTGCAAAACAAATTAATATTAGATGAACTCCGCTATGATCGAGTTATGTTGGCTGAGCAACACAAGCAATTTTTATCACAAATGACAATAGAACAAAAATATGTATATGACCAAATCCTTCAAGCTGTCAATTCAGATTGTGGTAAAGTTTTCTTCTTATATGGGTACGGAGGTACAGGAAAGACTTTCGTTTGGAATACTATCTCAGCTACTCTTAGATCAAAGGGTCAAATTGTCTTAACAGTTGCTTCAAGTGGAATAGCTTCACTCTTGCTACCTGGAGGAAGAACAGCTCATTCCAGGTTTGCAATCCCCCTAACTCCTGATGAATATTCCACCTGTAATATAAAACAAGGAAGCCCACTAGCTGAGTTAATTTTGGCAACCAAACTTATTATTTGGGATGAAGCACCAATGATGAATAAGTTTTGCTTTGAAGCACTAGATCGAACTATGAGAGACTTGCTTCAGCACACAAATCATTCAAGTTTACGGTTGCCATTTGGGGGAAAAACAGTCGTCTTTGGTGGTGATTTTAGGCAAATCCTCCCAGTGATAACAAAGGGATCTAGACAAGATATTGTTAATGCATCGATTAATTCCTCTTATCTATGGCATGAATGCAAGTTATTAACTTTAACTCAGAATATGAGATTAAGGGCTTCAATAGAAGATGAAAGCGTCAAATAACGAAAAGAATTTGCACAGTGGATCCTTGATTTAGGAGATGGAAAGCTTGCTCATTCAGAAGATGGATACAACATGGTCTCTATACCACCTGAACTCTTAATTACAAATTTTGAAGACCCAATTCATGCAATCGTTGAAGCTATATATAGTGACTACCTAAACGATCCCACAGAGTTCAGGAATTTGCATGGCCGTGCTATTTTGGCTCCAACAATCAACGTTGTTGAACAGGTTAATGATTATATGCTAGCTTTAAATGAAAATGAAAAAAAAAGTTTATCTCAGCTCCGATTCACCCTCCTTTAAAGAAGGAGCAGCAGATAGTCTAGCATCAATGCATACTCCTGAATTTTTGGCAACTATTAAATCTTCCGGACTTCCAAATCATGAGCATACCTAGGATGACATTAACTCCTTCGGATACAAAACTGCCATTTAAGTTTCAACGAAGGCAATTTCCTTTGATGCTCTCATATGCCATGACTATAAATAAAAGTCAAGGACAATCATTAGATTATGTTGGATTACTCCTTAAACAGCCAGTATTCACACATGGCCAACTATATGTTGCAGTCTCAAGAGTTACTAACAAATATGGACTGAAGATTGTTATTTCTCATGACAATTCAAATAATTACATTGAAACCAACAATGTCGTTTATCATAAAGTTTTCAGAAATATTTGATTTTAGCATATTGTGTCACATACAATAGGTAAGGATTATATTCTCAATCTCTTTAAATTCTTTCTTTAACTATTTCTTCCTTATTTATGTCTCAATATTTTCTTTCTAAAATTTTACAAGTTTTTACCCTTATCATTCTATCTATATGTTGTACACATTAATTTACAAACTCACTTGGTATTTATGTCGTTTATTGCAGCACAGGTATCAAATTTAGAATGGAAAATGTGCACTTTTGCTTCAACAATCAAATTTTCTTTTCTTGCCATGTACTTATATTAATTAACTATGTTTAATTAATGCATGATCCAAAATTATTATTTACATCATTGTTATCATATTTCTAAGCTCGATAAATGTAGATGACAATTATATCATTATCCAATTTTTATATTTTCTTCTCATGTATCTTTATTATTAATTCCTCAAACTTAATCACCCACCCGCGCGTATGTGCGGGCCTCTTGCTAGTATCAATTAAAATTTATACATTGAATAAAATAGTTATGCGTCTAAAAAAAAATAAACAAAAAATATTTTTATTTTTAGTAAAAATTTGTGTCGCTTTAGCTTTTGTTTTACATCACATCTTATATTTTTACTATATTTATAAAAGAGTTTTTATTCAAATTATGAACATTTTTTAGTTATTTTTGTTTCTTTTAGTTTTAAATATTATTTACTAATATAATAAAAAATAAAAATAACAATAATTACTCACATAATTAAAATAGATATCCTAATATATACATGATCCTATGTATACCAAGAATTATTATATATAATAAATAATTATTTATTTTTTATAATTACTATTTATAAAATTTAGTACATAATTTTCTCCTCTTAATATCAATATTTAATGGATATAAGATACAAAATATTATTTATATATATTATTTAACATACAAAATAAATATATTAAGTCATCATGTAAAACAAGAAGTATAATAGTGTAAATACTTACTTATTTATTTATTCTATTTATCTATCTATTCTATTATATAAAAATTGGGTTTCTACGCTTAATGATGGAGCTGACGTAACATGCTCCATAGATTGTTTCCCGATATAATTATTTTTACTCATTCAATACGATTTATTACAATGACTTAATTATATCAATTAATTAATTTGATTAGATATTTAAATATTAATATAATTTATTATATTTTATATTACTTAATTAATTAGACTACGTTAATTATAATTCATTGTATCAGGGAATTGGTTTTTTCATTTATGAAGTCTAAAATAAAATAAATAATTTATTGTTTATTCTAATTAAATTCATTAAATTGGATGACATAGCAACGCACACGGCTGCGGAGCAAACATGACAATGGTAGTGACTGAGCAGGTGGAATAATGGCGACGAGATGGAAGTTGCATGTTCTTTTCTACTGCATTCGAAAGTAAGTCAAGCAATATTCCATTCTTCTGAATTTTTGGGAGTGAGGTCCCAGAATTGAGGGCAAGGAAAGTTAGGTGGCTATTTGGTTTTTCAAGACTTTTTTTTTCTAGATTTCTAAATACCTAAAAGAGTATCGTTTTTTAAAGATCGTATATCTTTCATTTCTTTCTTCTTCTTTTTTAATGTAGATGAATATAAAATAGATTAAAAATTGTCTACGAGAAAGTTAAATTAAGTTAGACAAATATATTATTATTATTATTATTATTATTATTATTATTATTATTATTATTATTATTGAATAAACTAAAAAAATTATTTAAAAAATATCGTTATCCTTGGATTTAACTCTATCTATTATTCAAAATTTCTATTTATATGATTTATTTTTTATTATATCTAGATTACATCTCATTAATAATTATAGATAAAAATTTTTTTATTAATTACATTTTAAGTTTTCAATTATATGTCAGAACTAATTTTTTTATCTAAAGTTAATGTAAAAAATAAAAAAAAATTCACATCAAGTTATCTAGACTCTAGAGTTATTAATAAGTTTTTTGACCAAAAAGATGTCATTAATAATTTTCTCTAAAAGTTTAAGTTGCATAAATATAATTAGATAATTTTAATAAGAATAATATTACGCATTCAAATTTATCTATTCTATTATATAAAAATTAGATTTTTGTACTTAATGATGAAGCTGACGTAGCATGCTTCTGAGAATATTTTTCGATTTATTTCTTTTAACTCATTAACTATAAGTTATTACGATAAATTAACTATATCAACTAATTAATTTGATTAAATATTTAAATATTATATAATTGATTGTAATTTATATCAATTTGATTTGGTAGTATTTTTTAATTTATTTATTTTAATTTATTAACTCAAATTTATTGTGTGTACTAATTAATTAATTTGATTAATTTATTAGTCATTAAAATAATAAATCTATGAATAAAATAGGCAACTGACATATTTTCAACTAATAATTAAATCAAATCAAATCAAATCATATATATTGAGCTAAATTCAAATCATGTAAATTATGGACCAAATTAAAAAAAAATAATTTCTTACTTATTCAATACATTTTTTGTATTTATAAATAAATTGTTGTCTACTTCAATATATGAAATTTTTATGAATTTTTTATTGCGCAATTCACTTTAACACAAATAAATTAATTTATAAAATTTTAAACTTGAATGTTTGCTATGATTAAACTCAAACTTTAATTTATTTTGTCATATTATTATATAAATATTAAATTCTTTGATTAAACATTTATTTGATTACGATTTACGAAATGATATTATATATTACTTTATATTGACAATTAAATTTCAGTTACTACACAAATATTATATTTTAGGTAATTGTATATTTTTTTTGTTATGTTGAAAATCTACTTAATATACTAAAACTGGATTTTTCCCCAGCTACTAAAGGTGACGTGTCGATCTCTCATGCCTCCATTTTTCCTCCAAAACGAATAAATTTTTTTTTCTATTCTGAATTATTTTATTGTAATTATATTATAATAAATACTAAATGAATAATATATAATTATACTAATTTAGAAACATATCTTCATTATAATTATATCAAATCAATATTTAATGCACTATTAAACTACTTATCAATTATCAATTAAAAATATTTTTAATAATTTTAATGATAATAATAATATCAATAATAGTAATAATAATAATAAAAAATCTTTGTTACCTTATTCACGTATATCAAATAATTTTTCTAAATTATTTTATAAAAAATATCTTTAATATAATTATATTGTAATTAATATTTAATGAATAATATATAATTATACTAATTTAGAAACATATCTTCATTATAATTGTATCAAATCAAAATTTAATGCATTATTAAAAAATTACCTTAATAATAGGTAATTTACATATTTATTTTTGTTTTACTAAAGTCTATATATAGTGTTTTCCTGTAGTACATGAATCTAAATTTGAGAGTCAATTCATAATTTTATATTTAGTGGTTTTTTTTACTACTTCATAGAATAAGAATGTATTCTTCGTTTTTTATTGAAGTTGATCCTTTTAAGGTACAATTTATAATTTTTTATAATATTTTTTATATACTCATTCTATTATATTATTCTTTTGATAATTTTTTATTTGTTGTTACTCTAAGTTATTCTTATCGTCTAATGTTCTAGTTCGATTGTCTTTTGCCACAATCATTTACAATGCATCACATCCATGAAATACCTCATTGAGTTGTCTTCACTGATTCGGGTTCCAACTACATGGATGTAAGCGTTCAAAGAAGAGGCAATAGTCTCTACTTTACCGAAGGATGGTTGGATCTACTCACCTATTATGACCAACCCAATGAAATGTGGTTAAAGTTAGATTTCTTAGGAGGAGCTCGATTTTTTATTGAGGAATTGCATCCACGGAACTTTATAGGGCAAGTTCAAGTTCCATCCCCTCCATGCTTTTTACGTCTGCCCGAAAATCTTCGAAATGGAGCACATAATGAAATTGAATTCCCTCAGTTTCAGTTCAGTTTTGCTAAATTCGTAACAAATTCAGATATGCAATTTCAACGATTGGTAATATATTTAAATTTTTTTAGTTTAAGTTGTTCATTATTAGAATAATTTTTTTAACATATTTTGATTTTTTTCAGAAATTACCAACTTTCTTTTGCATGCATGCAATGCCATTGAGGGGAATAAGAGTTAGTTTGGTTTCTCAGTGTGACAATTCTATATCTTGCCGCATTGCATGGATAGCGGATGATGAAGCTTATCTAACAAGAGGATGGTCTGATTTTGCACGAATTCTAAATATTAAAACTTACGATGTTATTTCAGTTGGTTGTCGTTACAAGAATGATTCTATACTATACGTGACTAAGGACTAGAATAGGTTCAATATTGTTTAGGTAATTTGGTTTTACTATTAGTATTTGATTAAATTATAATTATAGAATTTTAAATTATTGCCTCAATTTATATATTACGATTATTTTTTGTGAATTTGCTATTTTTAAATAATTTAATAAAAGGAAGTAGTGTCAGATATTATTAAGTTTATTTTTATCCTTTATTTCTTTATTTGTATTTTTATTATATTTGACAAAAAATGAACCTACACATATATTAAATCGTTGACCTAAAGACAATTTATTTGCCAATAAAAACAGATTTTATTTATAATTAGAATAAAATTTATTTGCCAATAATCGGTGGATAAAATTGAAATTACACCCGTATCATATAATTATAATTGATTAATTGGTATAAAATGAAATTATACCCGTGCCATGAGTAATAATCTAAATAATTATATCTTAACAAAATATAATTTAAAATAATTTATAAACAATTATCTTAACAAAAATAATTATTTAATAATTGATTTAAAAATCAATGCAAAAAATAATTATTAATAATAGTATTATTAATTGGGTAAATAATATAATTTCAAATTATTACTTGAAATATAAATAATATATGGAAATCTATTGAGTAAATCAATTATTTTGCACCTTAATAATTTGACAATTATTACTCAATTAACCAGTTAATTGAATTAGTAATAACAATTTCCAATTTCAAATTTTGTATATTAAATAGTTATTAAAAACTGGGTAATAACGATTTACACGGAAAAATCATTGATAAATTCAATTAACCATATAAAAGATAATATACTAACAGTTTTAGTATATTATTTATGGCAAGCGAAATTACTTCCTCAGATTTTCTATTAAAATTGAAATTAGTAATAGTTTAAAAAAGGTTTAATTACTCTGCAGGTCCCTATAGTTTCACCGAATTTTTAATTAAGTCCCTATACTTTTTTTCTTTTCAATTGGGTCCCTATACATTTTTTTTTTCAATTTAGTCCTTATTAACGTTAAACGTTAAAAAAATGTTAGTGAATTGTGAAATTACTTGTATACCCCTAGGGACCTAATTGAAAAAAAATATATAGGGACCTAATTGAAAATTTAAAAAAATATAAATATTCAATAAAAATATATTCTTATAATCCCTATTTAATGATTCTACGACATAAAAAATATTTCTATAATCCCTTTTATTTTATCACTATCATTTTTTTCTTATTTATATACAAATTGTACCAAAAATATCGTCCGTTTATTTTTTTGACTTTCAAAATACCTTATCTTAAGAATATACAAAAAAAAAAAAGTAATGGTTAAAATGAAACAGAGAAATAGTAGTAATAAGTATAATATGAAATTCAATTTTCATCACTCAAGTATTTATTATGACCAACATAATGAAAGAACTTGCATATGACAAATGATAACAAGAATCATTGATAGAATAATAACTAAAATTGTTTACAAAAATTGAGTTCTATATAATTCCTCAAACAAGAGAACCAATTTGGCTGATAAAAACTCAAAAACAAATATATTGAAGAAATTCCTAAAGGCTGCTTGCTCTAGCATAAACAGATATTCCATCTCCCTTGGATATGATCTTTGCCATTGCAACTGATGCCAAGTGACGCACAGGCCAAGATGTGGAAAACCGAGATGCTACTGCACATCCACTGCAAAAAATGAAGCAAAGGGCATTAGCACGCAAAAATTTCATCTATCAACCAGTATATCAGATACTAGAGCAATACAAACCTAAATTGCACATAATTTACATCATTTTCATGCCCAGATAACACATCTATCTCATGATTTGGCTGTTCAATATCATCCACACTTGGTTTACAAGCATTCTAGACCTGTAAAATCTTGAAGTTAGATAACAAATTGTAAAGCTGAAAATTCATTTCATTAAATACATGATTGGTTTAATTAAAGAAAACCTAAAGCCCCTTCCCTCCCCCCCCCTCTTTTTTTTCTATGGGTTCTTTTCTTCCTTTCTCTTCCTCTGTTTCTGTGAGCATTAAACATCTTGATTGTAAACTTCTCTGAAGCTACTTAATATGCAAAGCTAAACACTCATGGGTACTCTTATAAATGGAAAACGATCAAACACCTCACAAGTTATTTCTATAGTAAATTTTAGTTTTGAGGCTGTCTTGTTAGCATATGATGACCATTAAAGCCTATACAATATGGCATTCAAATATATGATAGAGGAAATAAGAGATATTTTCATATTCAGACATGTATGATGTATGTATCAAGAGATATGTACCCTAGCAAGATTATCAGAGCTACCAGTGACAAAGACAGTCCCATTAGCATTACCAGTGACAAAGACAGTGCTCTGCTTCATTTGAGACCTGAAAACAGGACGAAATTTGCTTAAATTAGGAGAAGAATTAACAAGAAGACAAACATGAACATCACAATGCTGGATACCTTAGGAACTCTATCCTTTGTTACATTAAGCAGCTTTTCAATAACAATTTTGACTGAATTTTCCATGGCATCTTTCTGGAAAGAATAAACAGAAAGATAGAACAACCTCTTATTATATTCCAAAAAACCCATAAAAGAAATATGTATGGTTGCATTTACCAATATAGGCAAGGGCACAATGAAACAAAGTGGAGTGCATAAAAGGGGGTAAGAACCTGATTTTTAAGCATTTCAACAAGCATTGAAAGAGCAAGCTCTTTGATTGAGGAATCTGAATCATCCAGCACCTCAAGCACAACTATCAGAATCTGTCAGAATTCATCATCCAATGCTATAGTAGCTCCATTCAATCACATAATTTGAAAAAAAGGTTCAGACTTTCATAATTTGAAACCATCAGCATACATCACACTTTCACAAATCCCCCATTGACAACAAAATCAATTTAATAAAAATAGAAGCAGAATCTATTTAAAGCACCACCATCACAGCAACAACAGTCAAACAATGCCATATTTTTTTTTTAAAAAAAATCACATAAATATCAAGTTTTAATATTGAAAAAATGAGGCTTTTTTCTTTGTCACTTACATGCAGAAACTTCGACTGCAGGGAGATGGAGCAGAGGCGTGGTCGGAGGCTCGGCAAGGTGCGGCACGGTGACTCCAGGCAAGGGCCTTCACCGCGACGGAACGAAGACGCTTGGGCCGGAGAAACCGTGGAGAAGACCTCTGACAACAACAACGCACAAGGGCCCAGCGCAGAGGGAAGGCGACGGAGGCAGGAGACGGAGACACACACGCCGTGGACAAACCGTTGCACTCGATCGCAGACACACACGCCATCGACGGAGAAGAGGAGAGAAACTTAGGGTTTCTTTTTTACTTAGGAGTGAAATGCGAGGGGTTATTTGGGTATTAGGGAAAAATTCAGATTACTTCACCAAGCCTCTACAGCTAATTGCTAAGAATATTCTTTTTTTATCAGGAATATTCTATTATCTCAAACGTTACACTGATGGCAGGGACTTAATTGAAAAAAAAAATAAGGTACAGGGACTCAATTGAAAAGAAAAAAAGTATAGGGACCTAATTGAAAATTCGATAAAACTATAGGGACCTGCAGAGTAATTAAACCTTTAAAAAAAGGTTTATTAATAAAATTACTAATAGTCACAACACAGGATATATATTTTCTATATATTATTTAAAAAATATAATGAAACATGAATAATGAATGAGTATATTATTTCTTCGACTAGCTAATTAATGCAAAATCGAGTACCCTTTTTTATTAGATTGAAGTCATATTCTGTTTGGTGAAAATTTCAATCACCTTAATTAAATTCTGTATTTGTGCCTTAACTTATACATGTAGTAATATGTTACATATTATTTGGTATATCTAAGTAGTTATTTTCCATAGCGGAGATGTAAAAAATCATATTAAGGTTTATTGCCAAATAATTAGTGGATGAATAATAGTAGATTATATTATTTTGGGAAAGTATTTTCATTATAATTATATCAAATCAATATTTAATTATGATAAAATATGTTAATTATAATTATATCATAGAATTATAATAATTATGATATTTATGTTATATATTTTAATCATTTATGTACGTAAATAATTAGAAATCAAAATATAACTTATAATTACTCGTGCCATGCAAGATTAAATAAGATATATAATAACATAGATGATTTGTTACTTATACTGATTAAATACAATAAATACATATTAATTTAGTTAAAAAAATCACTATCTCCTATGTTTTTCTATTTATTTTTTTTAATTCATTAAATCCAATCAATTATAATAAATTAATTATATCAACTAATTAATTCAATCAATTATTTTCTAATTTATTTTTTGAATTTAATAAATCAAATAAAATTAATTATACTAATTATTTGTATTGACTAATTGATTTGATTAATTCTTAAAAATATTCTTATTTAATTTATTTTATTTATTTAAATATAACTAATTAATTATTTAATTTTATTAGGATAAATATCAAATTCTATTTCTAATATAAAAATACAAAATTTATTCATTCTATTTTATTTACCACTATAAAAGACCATATATGCTAGAAGAAAATATCATTCATTTACCAATTACTCTTTCATTGGGTAGCTTTTACAACAATTCTTTTTCTTCCTATGAGGCGCCGTCACAAGAAGGCAACTATCATGAACACAAATCAGCACACACTCTTCAACTCCCGTGCTCATCATTTAGAGCAATATATGATATGTTATCCATTAAGCACTTATAGACCATGGTGTTATCATGTTTGCATAAATAAATAAAAAATCCATAATTAAGCTTAAGTCATTTATCTATTTGTGTGGTATATTGTAGTGTAAAATTACTTTTAATTTGTGTTGTGCAATGATATTATGGTTTAATTTAAGCTTTTATTTTAGAATTGTGTTATGATTTTATCTCATTCTTTTTTCTTAGATATTAAGTTGATGTATTTTTATTTATTAGAGTAAAGTATTGTTTTTGTCCCCAACGTTTGGGATAAATCTTAAAATTGTCCCTAACGTTTCAATCGTCCTATTTACATCCCTAACGTTTTAAAATTGACTCAATGTTGTCCTACCGTTAGGGATCCGTTAATAAAATTAACGGCGGGACAAAATTGAGACGATTTTGAAATGTTAGAGACGTAAATAGGACTAAAATGTTGGGAACAAAAACGATACATAGAAATAAATTTTAATTTTATTTTTCAATAATATCAATTTTTACTGTACATAGTATTCAATTATTTTTAATCATATTTACACTTAATCACCTTATTTTTATTCTAAATAAATTTATTTTTTTAATTTTACACTTAAAGTAATGTATTTTTTTATAAATAAATAAATTTTACACTTTTATTCTAAATAAATAATGTAATGTGATTAGAATGAAAGTGTAAAACTATAAAAAAATATAAGTAATGTGATTAAGTAATGAAAGTAAAATTACATTATTTATTTAGAATGAAAGTATAAAATTTATTTATTTATAAAAAAATTATATTACTTTAACCGTAAAATTATAAAAAAATTAATTTATTTAGAATGAAAATAAGGTGATTAAGTGTAAATATGATTAAAAATAATTAATACTATGTACAGTAAAAAATTGATATTATTGAAGAATAAAATTAAAATTTATTTCTATGTATCGTTTTTGTCCTCAACGTTTTAGTCCTATTTACGTCCCTAACATTTAAAAATCGTCTCAATTTTGTCCCGCCGTTAATTTTATTAACGGATCCCTAACGGCAGGATAACATTGAGTCAATTTAAAAACGTTAGGGACGTAAATAGGACGATTGAAACGTTAGGGATAATTTTGAGATTTACCCCAAACGTTGGGGACAAAAACAATACTTTACTCTTATTTATTATTATTGAAGCAGATGTGATATAAAATTTGTAAAAAGAAAAAAAACTTACATTCAAATTATTTTATTATAATCTTATATTCTTCTATTTTTTTATTCTTTTATTCATTTTATTTTCTTTTTAAATATCATATAATTTATTATAATTTATACCAATTAATTAATTATAATTCATTATATCAGTTAGTTTAATTCATTAATTTATAATATACATGATAAAATAGATCATTTGTTATTTATCCGTTTATTTTTCTAAAATCTAAATCTGAATAATTATATTTTTAGTTTTTTTATGAACAAAATATTATTAATAATGAATAATAATTAACCATTCATACTTTTAATTAAAGTGTTTGGATGATTTTTATATTTATTAATATTAATTATTGATTATTTTTCATAAATAAATTATATTATAATTTTATATTAGTTCATAATTGATTAATGATTAATGTTTATAAAGCTATGTTACTCTAAATTTTATATTTTATAAATATTTTATTTAAATATAATTTTTTTAACATAAAAATATATTATTTTTAATAATATCATAATTTTATATTTTTTAATTATTCTAAATGAATATTTTATCAAATACTAATTAAAGCTATTCTTCCATTTGCTTTTACTAATATATTTTTTAACTATTATATAAAATTAAAATCGTATTAATGAATTTAATATTAAAGTTAATTTGGCTTTTTATTATTTAGAGTGTTTTTCAATCAATAATTTTATACTCTTTACTTTTTTTTAGTTTCATTTTGAATTTTAATTTAGTACTCAAAGATTGTGAAATTCTATTAATACTGAAATAAAGTTACAAAAGAGTCCATAGGGTAAAATAAGTAAAATAATGTGATACCCACATTGCAACATTCAAATGAAACAACTTAGGATCTAAAATATTTATTTTTCTTTTTTTCGCTGTCTATTATATTATCTATCCTATTATCATATAAAAATCAAATTTTTACCTTTAATGATAGAATCAACGTAGCATGCTTCTGTATTATTTTATTTAACTCATTAAAGTCAATTTATTATAATGAATTAATTATATCAACTAATTGATTTGAATAGATATTTAAGTATCACACAATTTAAAATTATGTATATTAATTATTTGATTTAATTTTTATGATATATAAATTTAAGGAATAAATTAAAATAAGATAATTTATTACTTATTTAAATTGAATACAACAAATATAAATTAATTTAGTTAAAAATTTACTATTTTCTAATCTTCTATACATAAAAATGACAAAATAAAATTATAAAAATAATCTTTTTATCACTTTTACTATTTTAATTTTATTTTCTTTGTTTTTTATGTATAATTTTATTTTATATTAACTTTGTTTATTTAATAATAAAATATACTCATATTAATTCTATCATATAATAATATATTTTTCTCCTATATTAATCAAAGCATTTCAATAGTTATCAACTACATCTAATAGAATGACTGAGAAGTGAGAACTACAAGAAGTTAAACCCAGGTTCAAAATGCTGAAACAAAGAAAGGAAAACAGTGGATATATGATTAGAGAAAAATGTATAATAATGACAAAATATACTAAAACTAGATTTTTTCTCCAACTAATAAAAGTGAGATGTTAATTCCTCATGAATTATTTTTTCTCTAAAATGAAACCACTATTTTCTTTTCTAAATTTATTTAAAAAATATATTTATTATAATTATATTACAATTAACATTTAACGAATAATGCATGATTATACTAATTTAGAGAAATATTTTTATTATAATTATATAAAATCAATATTTAATACATTATCAACTAATAAAAGCGAGGTGTCAATTCCTCATGAATTCATTTTTCCTCCAAAATAAAAGTACTATTCTCTCTTCTAAATTTATTTGAGAAAAATATCTTTATTATAATTATATTACAATATTACAATTAGCATTTAATGAATAATGCATAATTATAATAATTTAGAAAAATAAAATAAAGTCCAGTAATTTATCTTCCGACTGCACACGTGTATAGAATAACTTTTAAGAAGGATTCATGTATAGTAAATACGGTCGATGATTGTAAAACTGTATACTAACATTGATATAATATTATTTTAGGTATATGTTTTGCAGGCATCAAAGAAAAATGTTGAGTTGTTTTTTTAGTAGATTTAAATTATTCATTGTTTATTAGAGAATTTTGTGTATTAGAATTTTCTAATAACTTATTATTTATTTTGAGCTAATTTTGATATGTTCTTATTTGATAGTAAAACAACATATAAAAATTTGTTGGTGAGTCTAAGTATTATTAAGTTATTTATGGTCACATTGAGTATATATGTTTGATTTACTGAAAAAAGTAGATTACTAAAACCAATTAATAACTATTTAGAGTTAATATATTTAACACTAGCTTAAGAAAAAATAAATAATACATAACATGTTATATTTTTATTAATCAAATTATTATAATTTAAACTAATCTTAACAAAATAATTTAAAATTATAATTTTAATGTTATCACGTGTATGGCACGGGTTAATACGCTTGAAAATTACTGCACGACGAAGGTGGTATATAGAGAAATTTTTGAGAGCCTATAATAAAAAGGTAATAACAAAATGTCTTACTAAATCTATTTCTTTATTAAAATTTATTACTATCACTTAAAAAAAATTAGAAATTCTAGGAACTAATAGATGAATTCTTATTGTACATTAATAGTTTGAGAATATTAAAATTATCATAAAAATTCGTATAATTTTATTCTCTTGACAAACAATTTTATAATTACGTTAATAATATAATTTTATATACAAATATTGATACAGTGTTGTTTCATGTATATATTTTGCAGGTATCAAAGGATAGCATTGAATTGTTATTCAATAGGTTTAAATTATTTATTGTTTATTACAAAATTTTCTGCATTAGGATTCTCTATTAATTTGTTCTTCATTTTGAGCTGATTTTGATATTTTCTTACTTCACAATATACCAACATATAAAACTTTGTTGGTAGATTTAAGTATTACTAGATTAGTTATGTATAATTTATATATAATATATAAAAACATTAATATAATTTTTCTCTATTATGATTTTTTCTCTTCTTACTTTTTCTTCTATTCAAGCAAAAAATTTTTTTCTCTATTTTCTTTTCATTCATTTTCTTTCATCTAAACATCACAAAAAAAAACTTTTCTTTCCATTTTCTTTCCTCTTATTTTTTATCTTATATCTAAACAATAGTTTAGTGTTTATCCATTTATCTTTTATTAATATTGTTATAATAATGATACATGTAACTTTATAAAAATGATATAACCTAAACTTTGATTATCTGAGAATTTATTGAGTGGCTAGAATTGTAACACCCTACCACACAAAGTTTTACGCTTAAATCGTAAACAGATGTGGTGTGGTATTACGACCTCTAAAATAAAATGAGTACGTATAATAGTAGAAGAATTATAATATGCTAGGAGCCTTGAAAAATAGGGAAAATAAAAATCGCGAAATAAAAGTGCAATGCTCAAGGAACGAGTTAACTTGCGTGCTAAGAACAACCATAACTACTAAACATCAGATAACAGAAGTAGGAATAGAGTGCCAATGATACAAAATAACAAGCTCCTAACTCAGCTTGCGAAGTCAAGTCTGGTCGGAGAATATTTACACATATATACATACATATCCAATACCCAAAAGTACATATACACAATCATATCTCTCCATAAACCTCTAAGAGGATAAAAAAAGAACAAGTTATGCGGAGAGAAAGCCAAGTACATATATACATATATATACACCATAGCATAACAAAGTAACCCAATAATCACTCCGCTTCAAGAGACCAGACGCCTAACGAGATGCCTCTCGACCTGCATCTGAAAAACAACAACATAGTATGGAATGAGAACCGGAGGTTCTCAGTATGGTAAAGGTGTCACACACATAATATATAAGGTCCTGGGAATGCCAGAGGCAATCCTAGAACACCGACACTCAGATTATAGAGCTTAAAGTATTAAACAGAAGCCATAAAGGGTGGTTTTCTAAGAATATTTAAACCTAACTTAACTTAACCTTAAATCTAAGTCCCATACTGCCATTCCTCCATACCTCCAACTCCATCATGCATACAGACAAATAGACAGATAAAGGCAAGCACAAGAAGGTTACAAATACTGCAAGTAACAAATACACATTTAACATGGCGAGTACATGTAGGCACACCCAATTAAAGCACAAGCAAGTAATTCAAGTAATATGCATATGATGCATGCCTGTCCTATGGCTGATGAGGCTCATCTGTCGGTTATCCAGCCAACCCGACAAGTCTGAATTGTCCTTAGACTGTCCCCCGACGTGCATCCCCAAGAGTTTATGCATAGCTTTTTCTCAAATAATCAATATTGCTCAATGGGGGTAACATTTCCAGGAATTTATATAGTGCCCGGTCACACTTACATCGTAGGTTCAACAGAGTATCGAGTTTTCAACCTGGTACACGTGGTGGCAAGTCACGGCACTTAATCCAGGGAACCTCGTATCTCAGATCATTAAATTATTCAAGCCATACAAATAATTCAATTATAATTCATCAACCTCCACATCATTCTCAATCGCATCTCGTTCATCATCATACATCAATCATATTCAATCCTTATCCTTCATTATCACACCTCCCATTTCGTCCATCAGTAGTTCGAATTCAAAACATAATTCATTCTTTTCTAAATGAATCAAATTTAAAGCATGCTCATTTTCTTAATAACTCTAAAACAAACCATATAACCTTTGAATCTAGATCTTTTTAAATAATCATATAAACAAAATCTCTAATTTTTATAAAATTTCGGCAGCATCTCCTCTAAAACTCGAACTTTGCCACCCTTTTTGGGTCCAAACCTGCATTCTCTTCAATTCAACATACCCTTTCTCATCATCATAACAATTACCACAATAAATCTACCTCAGATCAACAATTATACTCATACAATATTCAAATCCAACAACCAAAATTCAACTAAGAATCATAGTTCACTAATCCTAAGCTTCTAACACAAAATACCTCAAATCAATAATTCACCAAATTATTAGTTAATCAACAAGTACCTAACCAACTATGTTCATCAACAATAACATTCAACCATGATTCTCTCCAAATTAACATAACAACATTCACCATCCAAAATTAATAACTAATTATCCAATAAACTTCAACCAAATATATTCATCGACAAATTACTAAATATTAAACATACACCTGCATTCCAACTTATCCTATGGTCGTCTAGCCTAAGTTTTTACAGAATATTATATATTAAATGCAAGAAACCTAAACCATGCCTTGGCGGATTTCCATGTAACGACCAAAACAAATTATTTAAAACCAAGGCAGCCCCTTCAAAATTCAACTAATCAGCTTCCTCCAAGTTCCAATATTCACAATTTCAAGCTCCAATTATTTATTCACAACATAATACACATTTATAACATACATATATCCAATTTAATACTCAAAGCTCAAATTTAATGAAATTAAAATAGAATCATCGTATCCTCACCTTACCCAAACTTCACATAAGCAAGAGTGAACGTTTTTCTCAAGCTAATTGGATCCTAAAACATAAAAAATCAAAGAAATTCAATTTCCCTTCCTATATTTCGAAAATTGGGGGAAAAGAGTGGCTGAGAACATTTAAGGGCTTACCTATGAAATTGTTTCGGTAGAAATATAGAGCTCGACGCGGTGGACGCGTGGCTGCAAACGGTGCGACGATCGGAGCTCGGACGGAGAGGTTACGGCGTACGGAAGTTTACTGTAAAGGTTCGGCGCTACTTCTCTTCCCTGGGTCCTTCACGCTGCTATCGGGTGAAATGTGGGAGAGAAGAGCTGTTGGGCTCATTTAATGTGATGGCCCGGTTGGACCGATGGTCCGATTTGGGTCCGGTTCAACCGATTCGGTCCGTTCGGTCCAATTTTAGACCGTTTTCTTCGAAATTAGTGTCAAAATTCTCGTTTCGATGAGCTCTACTCTAATTTAATATAATATTCACATTTCTAATCCTCCTTATTAAAAATTAATTTATTGGCTAATTATCTACTAATTTAACCGGGGTTTACAAGAATAGCTCCACGTCACGAACCAATGAATGCTAGCAATAAGAACGATCACAAAAACAGTCAAAACGGGTATTTGTGGGGATGAATCGCGTTATGGAGCTAGATGGGGACTCTTGAAATCCTCACGACCTGCCACGCGAAAATGGATGGGACTAGGGGTGGCAAATGGGTCGAAACCTGTTGAGCTGGTCGCATAACCCGCCAAAAAATGCGGTTTGGATTGGAAATTTATGACCACCAAACTAAAAAATCTCGCCTACCTTGCACCGCCTAATCCACGGAATTTGGCGGGCTTTGGTGGGGTGGGCTTTTCGGCTGGGCCAAGCTTTTATTTTGGTAGAGTCATTTTTTTACAAATTTCTATGATATTATTGATCTACAAGAGGTTGAAGATGATAATTGAAGAAGTTTAAATTATATTTTGGATTATATTTTATGTTTGATTGATTATAAACTTGAAGATGTTTAATTATATATTTTAGATAATATTTTTTTTTCTTTGGACAATGCTGGTTTTATTATTTTGTTTTAAAAAAATTGATTTATAATTATATTTATTACATCTTTATAATTATAAAGACGTTAATGTGCGTGAATTTAAAAATTATATTTTTTTATGTTTTTAGAAATTATAAATTTATTGAAATTGTTGTGAAATCATATATATTGTTTAATATTTAATGGTTTATAAAAAAAAAGGAGATCCTGCCAGTCTACCATTAGGCGGGCGGGAGGAAAATTCAGGACCGTCTTACTAGGCGGGACGGGCTTTTGGCGAGAAAGGGCGGACGTTCCCGTTTGCCACTCTTAATAGGGATACGGACATAAGTACCCGCCCCATGAAGCTTATTAAATATACGTGAATATAAAATTATTAATTTATCCTAATTTATATATACGTAAATCCATTTCTTGAATTTAGTAACCCTAATTTCTACCTCAAATTCGAATTTTTCCTTTTTCTTCCAGACTCATTCTCAGCCTTGATCCTCTCTCTCTCTCTAACTCACTTTCTCTACCTCTCATCAAGTCCGTCACTACGTCGCTCAGTATCGTCCTAAAAAATTATGTTATGTTATTATGTTGGATTATTTTTTTATGTTTTCTCCTTTTGAAATGTTATTTTTCATAATGAATATGTTATAAATTGTGTTGAATTATATTGAACATGATTTATTATATTATGTTTTTTGTGTTAATTTTTTAAAATTTTTTTAAAGAATATTCGTAGATACCCGAAGAGATCTACGTTCTCTGAGGGGTAATTAAATAGGAACTTGCAATGACGGAGAAAGAACGGGTACATTTTTTTTAAATAGGAATGAGAGATGGAAAGTGGATTTCTCACGCTCCCCTGAGTCCTCATTACCATGTCTAACTAGCAACAGAGATCCAATATGAGCCGATTTAAGAGGGGACGCATGGACTTCATCTGCATTGGGCCTTTAAGGTAATGAACCTAAGTCAGATTTGGGACCCTAACAATAGATTTTAGTTGATCTTGCTTGCATTGAGGTCTTACTAGACCCAAATATATCTTAAATTAATATTTTGAGTCATTGTTATAGCAAATACTATACTATTTAATATTATAACACTTAGTATATGTAAAAGTTAGATATATTTACAAGACATTTTTTAATTCAAATTAAAAAATTAATTATCTATTTTTTAGTTTTAAATATTATTTTCTAATGTAACGAAAAAGTGAAAATAACAATAATCACTCACATAATTAAAATAGAGAATCTTAATATATACATGACACTATATATATCAAGAATTATTATATATGATATATAATTTTTTTCTTTTTTGTAATGACTATTTATATAATTTATTGAACAATTTTAATTTTTCATCTTAACATTTAATAAATTTAACTTACAAAATAAATAACTTAAGTTTTCATCTAGAACAATAAGTATAATAGTGCGAATATTTATTTATTTATTAATAGTGAAAACTATGTAAATAGTATAAATTGACATTTTTTTAGTATAAAAGTAATAATAAAGATTATTAATTAAGTTAATTACATAATTAAAAAATTATGAAGAATTTCTTAAATAATAATAAAAAATAAGATTACTATTTTCACATATTACAAAGTTTATAAAAAAAATTTTGGATAATAAATCAATCCTCAATAAATTATACATTAATTCTGTTAAAAAAATAATCAATACATTGGATATTATTATTTACGTACTAATATATATATATATATTATCGATTATTAAGTTTATAATTAATTTTTAATCCAATTTTTGGTAATTAAAATTTAAATGATTGAAATTATTAAATGATGAATATTTTGCATCTAACCAATTTATTTTTTATTCAAATTAAAAAAATGATGAGTTGTTAATCAATTCTAAATTTAAATTTAAATTTGAGTAAGAAAATAAAAAAAATATTTTAAATTTTATCTCACTAACCAAAATTAATTTTAAGATAAAAAAATTACTTTGTACATCATATATATTGTAAAATAGTATGGTCATTTGCTATTTTTTAATGATAAATATTGTCAAATAAAATGGTGTAAGAAATTAGAAAAAATGTATTTACAAGTTTAGAAAATATTAATTTATTTTTCAATAGAATAAATTATATATTGAATAACAAAAGTTGTTATTAGTTTCTTTTCACACTAACTAATACTCAACGATGGTGTTTCGATACACCATATTATCAAAACATATTAATCGATCTAATAACTTTTGTAATGACATAAGTTTAGGAATTTGAAAATTTAAAAATTATTTCATAAAATGTAAAGTTTTAACGAGTAACAATGTTGATCATATTGTTTTGATTTCAAGAATGAGTACGATAGCAATAAATAAAATTGTCTCAAGTAAATTTCAACAAAGACAAAAATTCATAAGTATTTCTATTAATGAAAAATTAATCTATTTTAAAGACAAACAAGTATAATTACCCGTGCTATGCACGTGAGAAGATTAAAATTATAATTTTAAATTATTTTTTTAAAATTAATTTGAATTATAATAATTTGATTAATAAAAAAGTAACATGTTATGCATTGTTTTTTTTTCTAATTCAATGTTAATTGGATTAATTCTAAAATAGTTATTAATCGGTTTTAATAATTTACTTTCTTCAATAAATCACACATATATACTGAATGTGATCATAAATAATATAGTAATAATAGTTAAATCCACCAACAAATATATTAGCTATATTATCACACTATTAAACAAATTGAATATAAAGACTATTAACACTTATAAATCTATAAAATCACACTTTCTTTGATTCGTGCGAGGGTTTACTTGTCAAATAAACTTAAAATATAAATAAAAAATATTTATAAAATGGATCTAGCATCACTTGAAAGAATCATAGAAAATAATCAACTTATCTTATCATCCATGAGAACCATTTCTACATAAGTCGTCTTGTTCTTGTCAAATTTGTATGGAACTTTTCATAATCTTATAATTCTTACCTTTATTTTTCAAACTTTTTCATTACATAATCTACCGTACCATAGGTAACACTGTTGATAGAATCGTAATTAGTAGCCCTTAGGTATGAAAAATAATAAACAGAAGAAAATTTATGTCTGAGGTACGAATTTTCTAGATGATAAATTAAATAATTGTAACAATTCACTATTACTCTTTCTCTCTATATATATACACTAATCATACACGGTAATAATTAGCAAATATCTTCGATGGAGATACTTACTACAATTAGGTGAAATTTATTTCATTATATTTTATTAACCTTTATGATTAATTCAATAGAGATACTTAATCAATATATATGTTATCTACATTAATTATATGCCACTATTTTTAAAAAAGAGCTAAAAGAGGATATATATAAAGATATATAATATCATTGCTATATAGGAAGTAGGGCTGTCAAACGGGCTAGTCCGGTTCATTTAGGCCCGACCCATTAAGCCAGTGGGTTAAATGGGTTGGCCCGTTTAAGCCCACTTTATTCGCAGGCCAGAATTTTAATTTCTAGCCCGGACCGTTTATGGTCAGTCCGATGAATTAAACGGGCCAGCCCATTTATCATTTAATTTTATTTTTTGAAAAATATTTTGACAAAAAAATCACTTTAAGGTCAAAAATCTTTAAAAATAATATTTTTTTTAGTTGATAGGTCTGATTTTCAGGTCGAATCGAGAGAAATATCGACTAAAAGTACTGATTTTTTTGAAAAAAATGTAAAAAAAAAACGGGCCACCCATTTAGCACACAGGCTAGCCCGTTTAGCCCAAAATTTAAACGGGTTTAATTTTAGAGGCAAAGTCCGCCCATTTAAATGGGTAAACGGGTTGGTCCGATTAGTTTAGCCCATTTTGACGGTCCTAGTAGGAAGTATACATAAATTGATACATTCTTTTTTATTATATTATTATACAACTTAAAATTGTAGTATCATGTTATTATTAATTCTAGATACTTGCTATAATTATATCAAATTTAATTATGACTCTAAATAAATAAAATAGATAACATTCAATATTATTTTTTTCTTTTTACATTCAATATTTACTGTAAATATAAAAAGTCAGATAATTAATGAAAAAATATGAACAGAAAATAAAATATATTAATTAAAATTCAATTTGTTATCTAATTAATCTTGTGTCCATATGATAAAACTTTATGAAAATGTTATGAATCACAAACTTTTTTTATTCTACAAAAAAAAAACACTATACGTAACTTTTAGTCGTACAAAAATAATTATAAGAATTAATTATTGATGTTGATATTAATCACAATTAATTATTGATATCCTATTTTTTTAAAATATAGTTTACCTTTTTTAAAATATAATGCATGTACCATGTAGACCTTTTATTATTATTATTATTATTATTATTATTATTATTATTATTATTATTATTATTATTATTATTATTATTATTATTATTATTATTATTATTATTCACTAATTGATATCAAATTAAATAGGTCACTATTAATATGTGCATCAACTATCTTCTAATAAAATTATTATACTTAAATGCGAATTAGAACTATATCAATTGATATAATTAGAATGATTAAAAATATCGATAATTGATACGTAGTTTAATAACGCATTGAATATTGATTATAATTAATTAATTTATATAAATTATAATAAATGGTGAGATTTGAATGGCTAATCAAATTAATTAATTGATATAATTAATTAATTATAATTGATTTGCTTTGACGAATTAAATGAAATAGATTTAGAAACACCTCAAGAGCATGCCACATCAGTTTCATCATTAAATGCAAAAATTCTATTTTTATATAATAGAATAGAATAGAATAGAATAGATATAATTGATATAATAATTGCTATAATTACTACATATTCTCAATCTTTTTGGTTGTATCAATTTAACTATATCAATTATATTCAAATTAGTAGTCAATTATTTTTATGAAAATTCTTGCTATAATTAGGTTATACTTATGAGATTATCTTGTATTAATCGATATAATTAATTTAATAAAGATATTTATTAAGTATATATGTTATCTATATTAATTATATATATTCCAATATTTGTAAGAATGAGTTTAAAAAAGTGATATATAAATATATATAATATTATTGTTATATAAAAGATAAATTTAAATAATATATTAAATATTAATTTAATATAATTATAATAAAACTATTTTTCTAAAATAATATAATCATACATTATTCATGAGCTAATTATAAATTTATAATGCAGTTAAATGTATAATATTATTCTATATTATTATTTACCATAATGATTTGATTTAATTATTTTCTAATTTATTTACTTATATAAATAATTAAAATATATAACATAACTATCATAATTATTATAATTTTATGATATAGTTATAATTAACATATTTTATCATAATTAAATATTAATTTGATATAATTATAATGAAAAAAGTTTTCTAAAATAATATAATCATATATTATTTATGAGCTAATTATATTAAAATTAAAAATATTATTATATCATAATGTCTACTTACTATATTAATATAATATCAAAAGATACATGTTTCATTATTTTTTATAGATAAAATCAGTTATTATTGGCAACTAAATTGTGTTTAAGTCAACGAAAACTATATATTTAGGTAGAGATATTTTGTCAAATATAATGAAAATACAAATAAAGAAATAAAGGATAAAAACAAACTTAAATAATATATCTGGCATCACTTCATTTTATTAATTATTAAATTATTTAAAAATAGTACATCCACGAAAAATACTCATAATATATAAATTGAGGCAATAATTTAAAATTTTATAATTATAATTTAATCAAATACTAATATTAAAACCAAATTACTTAAACAATATTGAATCTATTCTAATTCTTAGTCACGTATAATATAGAGTCATTCTCGTAACGATAACCTACTGAAATAACATCGTAAATATCAACATTTAGAATTCGTGCAAATTCAAACCATCCTCTTGTTAAATAAGCTTCATCATCCGCTATCTATGCAATGCGGCAAGGTATAGAATTGCCACCCTGAGAAACCAAACGAACCCTTATTCCTCTCAATGGCATTGCATGCATACAAAAGAAAGCCGGTAATTTATGAAAAAATCACAATATATTATAAAATTATTCTAATGATGAACAACTTAAAATAAAAAAATTTAAATATATTACCAATCGTTGAAATTGCATATCCGAGTTTGTCACAAATTTAGCAAAACTGAACTTAAATTGAGAGAATTCAATCTCATTATGTGCTCCACTTTGAATATTTTCGGGCAGACATAAAAAACATGGAGGGGATGGAACTTGAACTTGCCCTATAAAATTCCGTGGACGCAATTCCTCAATAAAAGATCGAGCTCCTCCCAAGAAAGCTAACTTTAACCACATTCCATTAGGTTGGTCATAATAGGTGAGTAGATCCAACCATCCTTCGATAAAGTAGAGATTATTGCTCTTTCTTTGAACGCTTACATCCATGTAGTTGGAACCTGAATCAGTGAAGACAACTCGATGAGGTATTTTATGGATGTGATGCATTGTAAACGATTGTGGTAAAAGACAATCGAACTGGAACATTAGACGATAAGAATAACTTAGAGTAACAACAATTAATAAATAATTAAAAGAATAATATAACAGAATGAGTATATGAAAAATATTATAAAAAATTATAAATTATACCTTAAAAGGATAAACTTCAATAAAAAAATGAAGAATACATCCTTATTCTACGAAGTAGTAAAAAAAATACTAAATATAAAATTATGAGCTGACTCTCAAATTTAGATTCATGTACCACAGAAAACACTATTTATAGACTTTAGTAAAATAAAAATAAATATGTGAATTACTTATTATTAAGGCAATTTTTTATTATGTACAGTAATTAAGCATTATAATTGATAAGTAGTTTAATAGTGTATTAAATATTGATTTGATATAATTATAATGAAGATATGTTCTTAAATTAGTATAATTATATATTATTCATTAAATATTAATTATAATATAATAATATAATTATAATAAAGGCATTTTTTTATAAAATAATTTAGAATAAATGAAAATTTTCATTCATTTTGGAGGGAAAATGGACTCACGAGAGATCGACACATCACCCTTATTAGCTGGGACAAAACCCAGTTTTAGTATATTAAGTAGATACAATTTTTTTCTATGGATTTCCTAACTTGACAAGTCGAGAATTAATCCACCACATATTGATGCTATATTTATTAAGGGTATGTCGCTAATAGAGGTGGCAATGGGTAGGGTAGGGTAGGGTTTGAACCCAACCCTAACCCTACCCGCTGTTGAGTTTTTGACTAACACTCAACCCTACCCTACCCGCGGGTTGAGAAATACCCAACCCTAACCCTACCTGCGCTCAACCCGCGGGTATCCGACCCTACCCGCGGGTTGACAAAAAAAATATTATAATGACACAAATATCTTATAAATAACATAAGTATCTTTGGTTCAGTGGCTAGAAAACTTTTGCACATGCTTAAGGTTAATATTAATTATTTTTAATATTTTTAAATATGTATATTTTTTATTTAAATTTTAATATAAAATTTTATATAATTTTATATATTATTTCGTATAGGACACGAGCACATACATTAGTAGTAGTAATTAAAAAATAATCTTACTCGTTCAGCAAAGAATATCACTAACCAACCACAAGTTCAAACGGAATCCAAAACTCTCAGCTTAAGTCAAACGACTCATTAATTGCGTAAAACTCAAATGAGAAAAGTATATCGATCACAAATTCATAGATGTACATACTGCAATTCAACACAAAAAAGAAACAAGGATCCAGGTTTCATGCTACTCACTCTTCCTTTCCCCATCATTGTGATAAACGGTTGGATTTCATCAACGGCCGTTTGCTTAATTGCTCTGCTTGGCTTCTTCCACGTGGCATCACTCTTTTGTTGTTTGTCTCTTCAATCACAATCAATTCTAGAAAAGTCTAGGTCAATTATTTTTGTATTTTTTAACTAACACTTAACTATTAAAATAAAAATAAGTGATTTTTTATTATTAGATATAATTTCACACTATTAAAAATATTATTAATGGCCAATTAATAGTTATAAAACACCAAAATTACTAATCCCCTAGCAATCTTCATAAGTTCTTCCCACTCTTATATATGTTGTCCCTTCTAAATTCTAATATCTCATAGGAAAAATTTTGTTAACTATTATTACTTGATTTAATGTAACATTTTTTTAAATACATTGTTTTTAAATGTAGGCTTATACAATATAAATAATAAAAATATTATATACACAGTAAAAATTAATGATCAAATTAGTTACTTCTATACGTATTATTAAAAATAATATATGATAAACTTGTTTATGTATAATCCTTAGGAAGTTATTAAAAATACTATAGCACTTTCGGCTGGTGTAAGTTGAAATTATATTAAAGAATGAATAGGAGAGAGAATATGTGATAATATGATTCCTGAAGATCATAATCTAGCTAATTTCCAATAACTGAGTCAATTTTAATGAGTCAATTTTAAGAAGCCAATTTTCACTATGAAAAAACTTCCATACGTCATCTACTTTTATTTCCTTGTTCATTGACATTTTTCCGGTCCAATTATTACAATAAGTTAGTAAGTTACCACAAGTCCTTTGAACTGGTATTTTCTTTTAAACATTCAACTTAAGAAATTGTCTTTTGTTCACTGAATGTTTGAAGCCTTCTCGATTAACTATGAATATATACTTAATTAAAAACTCTCATTTTGTCTCATTTAAAAAAGAACATTGGTCATAGACTATACCGCAGAGTAATTACTAATTAAGGAGTTGTTGGTGGAGGTAAATTATTCGTGATATTAATTTGACAAGAGAATGGTTGTTTAAGATGTAAGATTACGTTTATTTATAAGTACAGAATATTGAGACACTATATTTGATAGATAATATGTAGATAGAGATATTGTGTCAAGAGATACTGAATTAATATATTTTGTATTTATCTTGACAAGAAATATATAAAGAGTCGAAAACATTAATAAAAAACACAACTTATTTTTTATTTTTTTATTATTCTTGTAATTTTTTATAATTATATTTTTTTATTATTATATTTTTTTCTAAATTTTTTGAATAAAAACAAATTAAAATAAAATGAACTTTTATAATTTGTTTTAATTTATCACCAAACAAAATACAAAAATACTAATTTTTATGTTTTTATATCTTATTCTGTTCTTATAACCAAACACAATCTAAAAGACAATAATGAACATTTGTAAGTTGTAATAAAGGTAATTAAATTATAAAAAATATATAATAACAAAAAAATAAAAAATAACTTAAATTTATCTTATTTAATATTTATTAATTATTACTAAAATTAATAAATATTAAATAAAATAAATTTAAATAATTTTTTCGTCTCCAGTTAAATTATAATAAGAGACGCGTCCAGGGAAGATAACATTATATTGATATGTCATAGTGAGTTGCCAGTTCTGTATGTGTAACTGTATATGTGTATTCCATGATGGTTAATAGTTAATACACGTGCATGCAGAATCTTTTAGTGTGTTTAACAGTATTATTATCATTATCAGTGTATAGAAAGACATTATTATAAAGAAAATGCATAATGTATTTTAGTTTCATGCATAATGAGATTGAAAATATATGTATATAATGTACCAACTATCAAATATATAACTATGAAAAGTGCTCATTTGTTAAGAGTTATGTTATTGTGGCAGTTTTGAGTTACAGTGAAAATGAAAAAGTGGGACAAAGTCACATGCATGCTCCTTTGTTTATGATTGTTGACTTTTCTATCTGAAGAAGTCTTTGGTCCTTGTAATAATTTTGTCTTGAAAAAGGAGAAGATTAGCAGGCACACGCCTTAACCGCTCGGCCAAAGCGACATCTTGATATTGTTTATTACAAATTAATTATTGGATAAATTCAAAAAAAAATAAAGAAAAGTTGGGCTCATAAGGTCCAAATATTGTTTATGGATTTGTCCTTAAGGCCCACAGGCTCTGAAACAAAATTCTTTAATTCCATCTTTTGGGTTTTGACATAATTCTATTATATTGAAATTGAAGGTTCATGAAGCAACTTGGATTGGTCGAGTGGTCAACTTACTTATTCGTTTAAGCAAGTGTGGATAACATGGAAGTAAATTGCTTACCTTCCATTTACATTACACCTGCCACATTGGTTGATTTTTTCATTTTTAACAAGTGTAATTACCCGTGCCATGCACGTGATAAGATTGAAATTATAATTTTAAATTATTTTTTTTAAATTAATTTAAATTATAAAATTTGATTAATAAAAAGTAATATGTTATGCATTGTTTATTTTTTTAATCTAGTGTTAATTGGATTAACTCTAAAATAGTTATTAATCGGTTTTAATAATTTACTTTCTTCAATAAATTAGACATATATACTGAATGTGATCATAAATAATATATATGGTAATAATCAAATCCACTAACAAATATATTGTCTATTATCACACTATAAAACAAATTAAATATAAAGGCTATTAGCACTTATAAATCTATAAAATTGCACTGTCTTTGATTCGTGCAAGGATTTACTTATCAAATAAACTTAAAATATGAACAAAAAATATTTGTAAAATGGACCAAGCATCACTTGAAAGAATCATGGAAAATAATCAACTTACCTTATCAACCATGAGAATCATTTCTATGTAAGTCATCTTATTCTTATCAAATTTGGATGGGACTATCCATAACCTTATAATTCTTGCCTTTATTTTTCAAACTTTTTCATTACATAATCTACCATAGGTAATACTGTTGATAGAATCGTAGTTAGTAGTCCTTAGGTATGAAAAATAATAAACAGAAGAATATCTATGTCAGAGGTACAAATTTTCTAGTTGATAAATAATTATAAGAATTCACTATTAATCCTTATATATATATATATATATATATATATATATATATATATACACTAATTATACATGGTAATAATTAGCAAATATTTTCGATGGAGATACTTGCTATAATTAGGTGAAATTTTTTTCATTATATTTTATTAACTTTTATGATTAATTCAATAGAGATACTTACTCAATATATATGTTATCAACATTAATTATATGCCAATATTTTTAGAAAAGAGCTAAAAGTTGAGATATATAAATATACATAATATTATTGCTAAATAGAAAGCATACATAAATTGCTATATTTTTTATTATATTATACAACTTAAAATTATAATATTATGTTATTATTAATTCTAAATACTTGCTATAATTATATCAGATTTAATTATGACTCTAAATAAATAAAATAGATAACATTCAATATTTTCTTTTACATTCAATATTTACTGTAAATATAAAAAATAAAATAATTAATGAAAAAATATGAGCAGAAAATAAAACATATTAATTAAAATTCAATTTGTTATCTAATTAATCTTTGTCCATACGATATAACTTTACGAAAATGTTATGAATCACAACCTTTTTTATTCTAAAAAAAAAAAACTATATGTAGCTTGGCCTTTAGTAGTACAAAAATCATTATAAGAATTAATTATTGATATTGATATTAATCACAATTGATTATTGATACCCTAATTTTTTTAAAATATGTTTTACCTTTTTAAAATATAATGCATGTACCGTGTAGACCTTATTATTATTATTATTATCAAATTAAATAGGTCACTATTAATGTGTGCATTAACTATATCCTAATAAAATTATTGCACTTGAATAAAAATTAAAACTATATCAATTGATATAATTAGAATGATTAAAAATATTGATAATTGATAAGTAGTTTAATAACGCATTAAATATTTTTGATATAATTATAATGAAGATATTTTCTTAAATTAATATAATCATGCATTATTTACGAGCTAATTAATTATAATAAATTTATTTGAGAAAAAAAAAATTCATATATAATTTCCAAAAATTATAATAATTTTTTTATTTATGTATACGTATATATTAATTTTGTTATATATATATATATATATATATATATATATATATATATATATTTCCAAAGTTTTGTTCAAATCTTTAGGAACTTCCTTAACTGATCTCACACCATATCGAAGACTAATATGTCACTTAATTTATCTCACCAATATCAGATCCGATATTTGCTTTGTAATAACCAAACTTAGCCAATATCTTGATTGCGCCACTGATTCTCACTTTTAAGCTGGTGTTATGCGATAAATTCTATTATAATATCATATAGATTTAATTAGATGATAAATCATTTAAGTTGAAATATTTATAGAAGATAATCTTGTTTTGAGAGAGTGTTCTTTTCTTTTTTTGGTATAATTTGAGAGAGTGTTTTACACAAGAAACAAATGCCTTTTTATGGAATTCAAGTTCTGCACTAATTGATTATCATAATGGACTGGCCAAATCTTCTTTAAAATTGAAGTTGGCCCAATATTAATGTCCTTTAGGAACTTTAAAATAGTGATGTTTTAATATTTTTGTTAAATACATTTTTCTTAATAATTACATTATTAATCTAAAATATAAAATGGGAAAAAAAGTGATACATCTAAGAAAGAAAATAAACATAAAAATTAGAAAAAAAATTTATATTACAAAATGTAAAAATAATATGTTCAAAAAGATTAGTCGTAATATATAAATTGAGTCAACAATTTAAATTTCTCTAAAACTAATTTAATCAAATACCAATATTAGAAATAAATTACTTAAATAATATTTAATCTATTTTACTTAAATAATATTTAAATTTCTCTAAAACTGAAATAACATCGTAAGTTCAAACATTTAGAATTCGTGCAAATTCAAACCATTCCCTTGTTCTTTTAAAACCTTTTGTATCCCTGATAGAGTTAAATCGCAATTCCTTTTATGAAAAAAGAGTTACGGATGTGGCTTTGATGTGTTTGAGACCGAAATTTGGAAGTCACTATTTATATCTGAGTGTGACACCCATTAAACCCTAAAGCCAAATAAAATAATATCTCTGGTTTATTCTCATTTAATTCTAAATCAAAAGTAATAATGACTTATTTAATTCAGCATTTATGATAATAAATGAGATGACTATTATATAAGTCATTTAATGTAAAATAGCTTAATTTGTGATTATAATTAATATGTGTATTGCCTATGAATAGATTAGGAAATAATAATTTTGTAACAAAATAATCATTCAATTTGAATTACAATTAATTGATTGATAGAAATTATAATAAATTGTATGATATTTAAATAATTAACGAAATCAATTAGTTGATATAATTAATTTATTATAATAAATTGAATTTAATGAGTTAAAAGAAATAAATCGAAAAACACTATCAGAAACATGTCACTGACAGTTTTAACATTAATAAGTGCAGAAATTTAATTTTTATATAATAGAATAGATATTTATAGATTATTATATTAAACACAAACTAAAAAAAGTACATTAAAAAAAATAAAAGTATTAACAGTAAAATATAACCTAAAAAATCACTTAAATTAAAAAAAAATTGTGATGAATTATAATAAATCTATATATGAGAAGTAAAAGTAAAATAAATAATTAAAAATAAAGTAAAAATAATAATTAAAAAAGTAAAAGAAGATAGAAAAGATAACATGTAGAGTAAATAAAAAATGTATTGTAATAGAAGATTAATATAATTAATTAATACAAAGGATGAAAGAGAAAAATCAAAATACAATCTTATTAAAAAAGTTTCAAAAAAAATTTAAAGAAGAACCTATTAATCAACTTTTATAAAAATATTACAAAAATTGAAATTATCTTTAACTAAAATAATAATACCCTTAATAATTATTAATCAAAATAAATAAAAAAATTAATATAAAATAAAATCATAAAAAAATATTAGCAAAATTAAGATAAAAAATAAAAATAAAAAATTATAAATATTTTACCTGAAGTACAAAATAGAGAGAAAAAAAAGGGATATATAAAATAATAAGATAATAAATTGAATTAATTGAGTTCATTTATTTTATTGCTTTATATATTATTTACTAAATAATTTAATATTTATCTCGATCAAATTAAATAATAAATTAGTTATAATTAATTTGGTTTAATGAATAAAAAAATTAAAATAATTTTATATTTACTCTAATTAAATTAATTATTTAAAGTTATGATTAATGTAATTTAATGAATCAAATAAAATATTAAATGATGAAATATTTATCCTAATCAAATCAAATTACATAATTAATTAGTTATAATTAATACAATTGAATGAATCAAACAGATTAAATTGAAAAATAATTTAGTTAATTTGTGTCTTAAGGACATATTTTAAAAATATTTATTTTTCAACAATTTTTATAATATTTTTAATCTATGGCCTGAAGACACAATTATAATAAACCATTAAAAAGTACTTATTTAGTTAATACAAATAATTAGTGTAATAGATTTAGTTCAATAAATTAAAAATAAAATAAATGTAAAAGGAAGAGATTAAGAGAAAGTGAAATTATAAAAACGTGTAGCCATTAAAAAGTAATAAAAAAGTCCCTTTTAGTTTTTTATTTGTTAATTATTAATTTATTATAATTAATTTCACAATATTTATTATACGTTATTCATCTTACAAATTAATACAATCAATTAATTGACTTCAATTATTGATAATTAATTTTAATTGATATAACTCATTTCGTCGCTATACTTTCTAAATAAATAATTAAAAATGCACATCTCAATTTTTTTTAAAAGTAGAATAAAATAAATTACATAAATTGAGTAGATATAAATCTGAAAATTATAAAATTTTATTAACAACTCAAATAAATTAGTACCATAAAACTAAATTTAATGTCTACTTTAAAAATAATTACCGACCTTTTATTCTTTTAATTATTAATAATTTAAATAAAGTAATACCCTATAACTTATTTTGTTATCTATTTTAAGCAATTACTAACATTCTATTTTTCTAATTATTTACTTGTCTTATTTATCATTTATGCTTTCAATCAATTATATTAATAAACAAATAAACTAAATTAACTCCGACTATACTTGGACTATTCAATAATTTAACATAATCTTTTTAATTTGGGATTTACTACTAACAATAGAAAATAAAAAATTTAGAGTAATTCAATATTATGAACATTAATTATTATTGTGAAATAACCTAAAATCATAATGCAATTTATTTTTAAAGAAATAATCAAGTATTATTGTTAATTATAAAATAACCTAAAATCATAATGCATTTTATTTTTAAAGAAACAATCATCCATTAATATCTATAAATAAAAATTATCGTCAAAATATTTTGATTAAAAATACGAGGGGTTAATTACTATTTATTATTAATAATATATCGATTATATCAAAAAGTAAAAATATAATTTTCTGCATTTACACCATTAGAAAAATTATCATCATGAGTTCAATTTTGTCAAAAAATAAAAGAGAATAAAATTGCATACATCGTGAATTTAAAAAATAAATATCGTTATATAATTATATTTTTTTAATAAATAATAAAAAATTAAATATCATAAATTATATTCTTTCAAAAGTAACCTTTTTAAGTTGTTATGTTTGGCATAGTTCATTTGTATATAATTTAAATTAATATTATTTTTAATTATAATAATCATTTATCCTTAACTAATGGTGCATGTTGTTACTGCATTACAAATCTTAGTTGACTACACAGTACACACCAACCCAGGTGCAAATACAAACAAATCAATTGGATGAGGACTTTGCATTTGATGCTCTTTAACTATATTTAATGCGCGTTTGTGTATTTGCATACTCTTATGTTGTGCATGAAAGTATAAAACTGAAGTCAGCAGTAATAATAATCAAAGGCAAAACTAAATGGATGAAAATGCAATAAGTTTCTCATTACAGAACTGCTAGTTCTGTCTCGTTTAGATATGGTAAATAACTTAAATTAAATTCTTTTAAAAAAGAATTTAAAATATAAAATTTTTTATTAAAAGTAGCTTATAAATAAATTATTTTATATTTGGTTTTTTAGTTATAAAAGTACTTATTTTAAAGTTGTAGCGTTTGGATAAATAATGCAAAAGATAAATTTTTTTTTTATAAAAGAGAATGAATATTAAAATAACCATGATAACAAATATTTTCCAATATTAAATGTTGATTTTACATAACCTAATCACTAATATTGTGTATGATATGATAGGTGAAAATAAAAAATAAATATAAAATGTGTGTCAATGTATATTTTATTGATGTTTTTTATTTTTTATTTTTACTCCTATTAGAACTCTCTTCTCCTTTATTAAGGTCAAGAACTTGTTATAATTAACTATGAAAATAATAATAAGCTATAAAATTACATATGAAAAAAATAAAATTAAAATTGAAATTTCATACCACACTTGAATACAAATTTAATAATAAAAAATAGTGATAAAATGATAAAAAAAAATACTTAGAATGAATATATGCAGTAAGTTATTCAGATGTAATATTGTCTGAAAATGTGGTTGAGGATCAATACTTCTATCACATGTTTCATTACGTAAAAATGGTGAGACTTGGAACATTGCGTGAGAATGATGGTGGAAGGCCAGTACTTCTAGCAGACCTTGTATAAAAATGGTGATGAAGGGTCAGTATTTTTCATAGAGTCAAGAAGGAAAGTAGATTTTTTTTGTTTTAAAATTAAATTTTTTTAAGTAAGTGGTAGAATGACTTCTCGAGAAGCAAGAAGTCATATATTTCTACTTCTTCAAAAAGCTGCAAATTAACTTTTCGGAAAGTTAAAAACTTTTTTTAAAATAGTGCCAAACATATAGATTGTGACTTTTTATAATCCAAAAGTAAAAAAAAGTAGCTTATACTACTTCCCAAACGGACTCTTAATGCTTACCTTTAACTCCTTCTCCTTTTTTATTTCCTCTCTCTCTTTCTGTTCTAGCTTGCACTGTAACAACACCACTACCTTGCTGACACCTTCAATAATTCATATTTCTTTCTCTTGATTCTTTCTTTTTGAAAATTTTCAAACAGTTCACACTTCAAAGCTCTATATCATCATCAAATCCATACATCAAAATAGTAATGCTGTTTTGAGTAAGAGTTGAGTTTCAAAGAGAACAACAAAGACAAAATATAATTCCAAAAGTTGAGTTTCACTTGTGATGTATAGTGCATATTTTGTTCAGTTAGATCATATGGTATATAACCATTTTTTTATTTTTAATATTGGATTAACAATGGTATTTTTTTAAAATATGATCTAATGTGGTATTTTTTTAAAATGTGGGATAATTTAATGTACGAAGTACAAATCGGACCGTTCGATTTTTAAGAGGTACACAAATCGGACCGTCTGATTTGTGTTGAAAAAATTAAAAAAATTTGGAGAACACAAATCGGAGGCCAAATTTTTTTAATTTTTTCAACACAAATCGGTAGGTCCGATTTGTGTACTCCAACTTTTTAAAATTTTTTCAACACAAATCGGTGAGTCCGATTTGTGTACTCCCATAGTTTTGAAAAACACAAAAAATCACCATGTTAAAGTATAACACCCATTTTACTACCATATCAAAATTTTTTAGCCGTATATATAACAGATACAAAGAGAAACCTTAATACTTGAATGATTCTCTAACGATTCACCTTATTTCCAAAGCTGTTTTGGTGCCGCCAGGGATGGACTCAAGCATACAAATGAGGGGACACTTGCTCCCATGATTTTTTAATTTTTGTTTTAAAAGATATAGTTATATATAATATGCCCTCACTTTAAATTTTAAATGATCCCACTACAAATAAAATAAATTCAATTAGTTAAAGTTTTAAATTTATTTTTTTATTTTTTTTATCATTTTGACTATTATTTAACCTAATCAAATTTAATTATTGTACTGTCAGTTCTTTATTTTCTTAAACCCTCTTCTTATTTGAGAGGAAAAAAATTAGGGTTAGTGGGAGTACGTACTTGGTGCACGAAATTGTGATCACTACAACTTCGCACAACTAACCAGCAAGTGCACTGGGTCGTCCAAGTAATAAACCTTACGCGAGTAAGGGTCGATCCCACGGAGATTGTTGGTATGAAGCAAGCTATGGTCACCTTGTAAATCTTAGTCAGGCAGATTCAAATGGGTATAGATGATGAATAAAACATAAAGATAAAGATAGAGATACTTATGTAATTCATTGGTAGGAACTTCAGATAAGCGTATGAAGATGCCTTCCCTTCCGTCTCTCTGCTTTCCTACTGTCTTCATCCAATCCTTCTTCCTCCTTTCCATGGCAAGCTTAAGCAAGGGTTTCACCGTTGTCAGTGGCTACCTCCCATCCTCTCAGTGGAAATGTTCAACGCACCCTGTCACGGCACGGCTATCCATCTGTCGGTTCTCAATCAGGCCGGAATAGAATCCAGTGATTCTTTTGCGTCTGTCACTAACGCCCCGCCCTCAGGAGTTTGAAGCACGTCACAGTCATTCAATCATTGAATCCTACTCAGAATACCACAGACAAGGTTAGACCTTCCGGATTCTCTTGAATGCCGCCATCAGTTCTTGCCTATACCACGAAGACTCTGATCTCACGGAATGGCTGGCTCGTTTGTCAGGCGAGCACTCGGTTGTCAGGCGATCAACCATGCATCGTGTATCAGGAATCCAAGAGATATTCACCCAATCTAAGGTAGAACGGAGGTGGTTGTCAGTCACACGTTCATAGGTGAGAATGATGATGGGTGTCACGGATCATCACATTCATCAAGTTGAAGAACAAGTGATATCTTGGACAAAGAACAAGCGGAATTGAATAGAAGAACAATAGTAATTGCATTAATACTCGAGGTACAGCAGAGCTCCACACCTTAATTTATGGTGTGTAGAAACTCCACCGTTGAAAATACATAAGAACAAGGTCTAGGCATGGCCGAATGGCCAGCCTCCCAAAGAGGGTTCAATCATCAAAGCATGATCAAAAGATGAAAATACAATAGTAAAAGGTCCTATTTATAGGAAACTAGTAGCCTAAGGTTTACAAAGATGAGTTAATGACATAAAAATCCACCTCCGGGCCCACTTGGTGTGTGCTTGGGCTGAGTAATGAAGCATTTTCGTGTAGAGACTCTTCTTGGAGTTAAACGCCAGCTTTTATGCCAGTTTGGGCGTTTAACTCCCATTTTGGTGCCAGTTCCGGCGTTTAACGCTGGGATTTCTGAGGGTGACTTTGAACGCCGGTTTGGGCCATCAAATCTTGGGCAAAGTATGGACTATCATATATTGCTGGAAAGCCCAGGATGTCTACTTTCCAACGCCGTTGAGAGCGCGCCAATTGGGCTTCTGTAGCTCCAGAAAATCCACTTTGAGTGCAGGGAGGTCAGAATCCAACAGCATCTGCAGTCCTTTTCAGTCTCTGAATCAGATTTTTGCTCAGGTCCCTAAATTTCAGCCAGAAAATACCTGAAATCACAGAAAAACACACAAACTCATAGTAAAGTCCATAAAAGTGAATTTTAACTAAAAACTAATAAAAATATACTAAAAACTAACTAGATCATACTAAAAACATACTAAAAATAATGCCAAAAAGCGTACAAATTATCCGCTCATCACAACACCAAACTTAAATTGTTGCTTGTCCTCAAGCAACTGAAAATCAAATAAGATAAAAAGAAGAGAATATGCAATGAATTCCAAAAACTATGAAGATCAGTATTAATTAGATGAGCGGGGCTTTTAGCTTTTTGCCTCTGAACAGTTTTGGCATCTCACTCTATCCTTTGAAATTCAGAATGGTTGGCTTCTTTAGGAACTTAGAATCCAGATAGTGTTATTGATTCTCCTAGTAAAGTATGATGATTCTTGAACAAAGCTACTTATTGAGTCTTGGCTGTGGCCCAAAGCACTCTGTCTTCTAGTATTACCACCGGATATATACATGCCACAGACACATAATTGGGTGAACCTTTTTAGATTGTGACTCAGCTTTGCTAAAGTCCCCAATTAGAGGTGTCCAGGGTTCTTAAGCACACTCTTTTTGCCTTGGATCACAACTTTATTTCTTTCTTTCTTCTCTCTTTTTTTCGTTTTCTTTTTCTCTTCCTTTTTTTTCGAAATTTTTCTCTTTTTTTTTTTCATTGCTTTTTCTTGCTTCAAGAATCATTTTAATGATTTTTCAGATCCTCAGTAACATGTCTCCTTTTTCATCATTCTTTCAAGAGCCAACATTCATGAACCACAAATTCAAAAGACATATGCACTGTTTAAGCATACATTCAGAAGACAAAAGTAATGCCACCACATCAAAATAATTAAACTACTATAAAATTCAAAATTCATGCAATTCTTTTCTTTTTCAATTAAGAACATTTTTCATTCAAGAAAGGTGATGGATTCATAGGACATTCATAACTTTAAGGCATAGACACTAAGACACTGATGATCACAAGATACAAACACAGATAAACATAAGCATAGAAATTCAAAAAACAGAAAATAAAGAACAAGGAGATTAAAGAACGGGTCCACCTTAGTGATGGCGGCTCTTTCTTCCTCTTGAAGATCCTATGGAGTGCTTGAGCTCCTCAATGTCTCTTCCTTGTCTTTGTTGCTCCTCTCTCATGATCCTTTGATCTTCTCTAATTTCATGGAGGATGATGGAGTGTTCTTGATGCTCCACCCTTAGTTGTCCCATGTTGGAACTCAATTCTCCTAGGGAGGTGTTTAGTTGCTCCCAATAGTTTTGTGGAGGAAAGTGCATCCCTTGAGGTATCTCAGGGATCTCATGATGAGAGGGGTCTCTTGTGTGCTCCATCCTCTTCTTAGTGATGGGCTTGTCCTCATCAATAGGGTGTCTCCCTCTATGTCAACTCCAACTGAATAACAGAGGTGACAAATGAGATGAGGAAAGGCTAACCTTGCCAAGGTAGAGGACTTGTCCGCCACCTTATAGAGTTCTTGGGCTATAACCTCATGAACTTCTACTTCTTCTCCAATCATGATGCTATGGATCATGATGGCTCGGTCTAAAGTAACTTCGGACCGGTTGCTAGTGGGAATGATAGAGCGTTGGATAAACTCCAACCATCCTCTAGCCACGGGTTTGAGGTCATGCCTTCTCAATTGAACCGGCTTCCCTCTTGAATCTCTCTTCCATTGGGCGCCCTCTTCACAAATGTCATTGAGGACTTGGTCCAACCTTTGATCAAAGTTGACCCTTCTAGTGTAAGGATGTTCATCTCCTTGCATCATGGGCAAATTGAATGCCAACCTTACACTTTCCGGACTAAAATCCAAGTATTTCCCCCGAACCATAGTAAGATAATTCTTTGGATTCGGGTTCACACTTTGATCATGGTTCTTGGTGATCCATGCATTGGCATAGAACTCTTGAACCATCAAGATTCCGACTTGTTGAATGGGGTTGGTAAGGACTTCCCAACCTCTTCTTCGGATCTCATGTCGGATCTCCGGATATTCACTCTTTTTGAGTGAAAAAGGGACCTCGGGGATCACCTTCTTCAGGGCCACAACTTCATAGAAGTGGTCTTGATGCACCCTTGAGATGAATCTCTCCATCTCCCATGACTCGGAGGTAGAAGCTTTTGCCTTCCCTTTCCTCTTTCTAGAGGTTTCTCCGGCCTTGGATGTCATAAATGGTTATGGAAAAACGAAAAAGCAACGCTTTTACCACACCAAACTTAAAAGGTTTGCTCGTCCTCGAGCAAAAGAAGAAAGAAGAGAGTAGAAGAAGAAGAAATGAGGAAGAAGTGAATGGCTTTTGTGTTTGGCCAAAGAGGGGGAGAAGTGGTGTTTAGGTTGTGTGAAAATGAAGGGGTGAAGAAGGGTTTATATAGGAGAGAGGGAAGGGTAAGGTTCGGTCAAGTGAGGGTGGGTTTGGGAGGGAGAGTGGTTTGAATTTGAATGGTGAGGTAGGTGGGGTTTTATGAAGGATGGATGTGAGTGGTGAAGAAGAAGATGAGATTTGATAGGTGAAGGGTTTTTGGGGAAGAGGTGTTGAGGTGATTGGTGAATGGGTGAAGAAGAGAGAGAGAGTGGTGGGGTAGGTGGGGATCCTGAGGTGTCAAGGAAAAGTCATCCCTGCACCAAATGGCATGCAAAATCACGTTTTGAGCCAATTCTGGCGTTAAACGCCGGGCTGGTGCCCATTTCTGGCGTTTAACGCCAGGTTCTTGCCCTTTTCTAGCGTTTAACGCCAGTCTGGTGCCCCTTTCTGGCGTTAAACGCCCAGAATGGTGCCAGACTGGGCGTTAAACGCCCACCTGCTAGCCTTACTGGCGTTTAAACGCCAGTAAGTTCTTCCTCCAGGGTGTGCTGTTTTTCTTCCTGTTTTTCATTCTGTTTTTGCTTTTTCAATTGATTTTGTGACTTCTCATGATCATCAACCTACAAAAAATATAAGAAAATAGATAAAATATAACATTGGGTTGCCTCCCAACAAGCGCTTCTTTAATGTCAGTAGCTTGACAGATGGCTCTCATGGAGCCTCACAAATGATCAGAGCAATGTGGGAACCTCCCAACACCAAACTTAGAGTTTGAATGTGGGGGTTCAACACCAAACTTAGAGTTTGGTTGTGGCCTCCCAACACCAAACTTAGAGTTTGACTGTGGGGGCTTTGTTTGACTCTGATTTGAGAGAAGCTCTTCATGCTTCCTCTCCATGGTGACAGAGGGATATCCTTGAGCCTTAAACACAAAGGATTCTTCATTCACTTGAATGATCAGTTCGCCTCTATCAACATCAATCACAGCCTTTGCTGTGGCCAGGAAGGGTCTGCCAAGGATGATGGATTCATCCATGCACTTCCCAGTCTCTAGGACTATGAAATCAGCAGGGATATAATGGTCTTCAATTTTTACCAAAACATCCTATACAAGTCCATGAGCTAGTTTTCTTGAGTTGTCTGCCATCTCTAATGAGATTCTTGCAGCTTGCACCTCAAAGATCCCTAGCTTCTCCATTACAGAGAGAGGCATGAGGTTTACACTTGACCCTAAGTCACACAGAGCCTTCTTGAAGGTCATGGTGCCTATGGTACAAGGTAGTGAAAACTTCCCAGGATCTTGTCTCTTTTGAGGTAATTTCTGCCTAGACAAGTCATCCAGTTCTTTGGTGAGCAAAGGAGGTTCATTCTCCCAAGTCTCATTTCCAAATAACTTGTCATTTAGCTTCATGATTGCTCCAAGGTATTCAGCAACTTGCTTTTCAGTGACATACTCATCCTCTTCAGAGGAAGAATACTCATCAGAGCTCATGAAAGGCAGAAGTAAGTCCAATGGAATCTCTATGGTCTCATTTTGAGCTTCAGATTCCCATGGTTCCTCATTAGGGAACTCATTGGAGGTCAGTGCACGCCCATTGAGGTCTTCCTCAGTGGCGTTCACTTCCTCTCCTTCCTCTCCAAATTCGGCCATGTTGATGGCCTTGCACTCTCCTTTTGGATTTTCTTCTGTATTGCTTGGGAGAGTACTAGGAGGGAGTTCAGTAACTTTCTTGCTCAGCTATCCCACTTGTGCCTCCAAATTCCTAATGGAGGACCTTGTTTCAGTCATGAAACTTTGAGTGGTTTTGATTAGATCAGAGACCATGGTTGCTAAGTCAGAGGGGTTCTGCTTAGAATTCTCTGTCTGTTGCTGAGAAGATGATGGAAAAGGCTTGCCATTGCTAAACCTGTTTCTTCCACCATTATTGTTGTTGAAACCTTGTTGAGGTCTCTGTTGATCCTTCCATGAGAAATTTGGATGATTTCTCCATGAAAAATTATAGGTGTTTCCATAGGGTTCTCCTAGGTAATTCACCTCTTCCATTGAAGGGTTCTCAGGATCATAGGCTTCTTCTTCAGATGAAGCATCCTTAGTACTGCTTGGTACATTTTGCATTCCAGACAGACTTTGAGAAATCAAATTGACTTGTTGAGTCAATATCTTGTTCTGAGCCAAAATGGCATTCAGAGTATCAATCTCAAGAACTCTTTTCTTCTGATTAGTCCCATTGTTCACAGGATTCCTTTCAGAAGTGTACATGAATTGGTTATTTGCAACCATTTCAATCAGCTCTTGAGCTTCTCTTAGCTTTCGCTTCAAGGTCCTTTTAGGTTCAGGGTCAGCTTCAACAAGAATGCCTTTGTCTCTGCTCCTGCTCATATGAAAGAGAAGAGAACAAGAAAATATGGAATCCTCTATATCACAGTATAGAGATTCCTTGAGGTGTCAGAAGAACAGAAAAATAGAAGAAAGAGGTAGAAGAATTCGAACTTAATCAGATAGAGTTTGAATTGTGCATTGAGAAGGAGTGGTACTCCATAAATATGATCCTGAAAGGAATCATGTGAACAATGGGACTAATCAGAAGAAAGGAGTTCTTGAGATTGATACTCTGAATGCCATTTTGGCTCAGAACAAGATATTGACTCAACAAGTCAATTTGATTTCTCAAAGTCTGTCTGGAATGCAAAATGCACCAAGCAGTACTAAGGATGCTTCATCTGAAGAAGAAGCCTATGATCCTGAGAACCCTTCAATGGAAGAGGTGAATTACCTAGGAGAACCCTATGGAAACACCTATAATTCTTCATGGAGAAATCATCCAAATTTCTCATGGAAGGATCAACAGAGACCTCAACAAGGTTTCAACAACAATAATGGTGGAAGAAACAGGTTTAGCAATGGCAAGCCTTTTCCATCATCTTCTCAGCAACAGATAGAGAATTCTAAGCAGAACCCCTCTGACTTAGCAACCATGGTCTCTGATCTAATCAAAACCACTCAAAGTTTCATGACTGAAACAAGGTCCTCCATTAGGAATTTGGAGGCACAAGTGGGACAGCTGAGCAAGAAAGTTACTAAACTCCTTCCTAGTACTCTCCCAAGCAATACAAAAGAAAATCCAAAAGGAGAGTGCAAGGCCATCAACATGGCCGAATTTGGAGAGGAAGGAGAGGAAGTGAACGCCACTGAGGAAGACCTCAATGGGCGTGCACTGACCTCCAATGAGTTCCCTAATGAGGAACCATGGGAATCTGAAGCTCAAAATGAGACCATAGAGATTCCATTGGACTTACTTCTGCCTTTCATGAGCTCTGATGAGTATTCTTCCTCTGAAGAGGATGAGTATGTCACTAAAGAGCAAGTTGCTAAATACCTTGGAGCAATCATGAAGCTAAATGACAAGTTATTTGGAAATGAGACTTGGGAGAATGAACCTCCTTTGCTCACCAAAGAACTGGATGACTTGTCTAGGCAGAAATTACCTCAAAAGAGACAAGATCCTGGGAAGTTTTCAATACCTTGTACCATAGGCACCATGACCTTCAAGAAGGCTCTGTGTGACTTAGGGTCAAGTGTAAACCTCATGCCTCTCTCTGTAATGGAGAAGCTAGGGATCTTTGAGGTGCAAGCTGCAAGAATCTCATTAGAAATAGCAGACAACTCAAGAAAACTAGCTCATGGACTTGTAGAGGATGTTTTGGTGAAGATTGAAAACCATTACATCCCTGCTGATTTCATAGTCCTAGAGACTGGGAAGTGCATGGATGAAACCATCATCCTTGGCAGACCCTTCCTAGCCACAGCAAAGGCTGTGATTGATGTTGATAGAGGCGAACTGATCATTCAAATGAATGAAGAATCCTTTGTGTTTAAGGCTCAAGGATATCCCTCTGTCACCATGGAGAGGAAGCATGAAGAGCTTCTCTCAAATCAGAGTCAAACAAAGCCCCCACAGTCAAACTCTAAGTTTGGTGTTGGGAGGCCACAACCAAACTCTAAGTTTGGTGTTGAACCCCCACATTCAAACTCTAAGTTTGGTGTTGGGAGGTTCCCACATTGCTCTGATCATTTGTGAGGCTCCATGAGAGCCATCTGTCAAGCTACTGACATTAAAGAAGCGCTTGTTGGGAGACAACCCAATGTTATATTTTATCTATTTTCTTTTGTTATTTTATGTTTTTTATAGGTTGATGATCATGAGAAGTCACAAAATCAATTGAAAAAGCAAAAACAGAATGAAAAACAGGAAGAAAAACAGCACACCCTGGAGGAAGAACTTACTGGCGTTTAAACGCCAGTAAGGCTAGCAGGTGGGCGTTTAACGCCCAGTCTGGCACCATTCTGGGCGTTTAACGCCAGAAAGGGGCACCAGACTGGCGTTAAACGCCAGAAAAGGGCAAGAACCTGGCGTTAAACGCCAGAAATGGGCACCAGCCCGGCGTTTAACGCCAGAATTGGCTCAAAACGTGATTTTGCATGCCATTTGGTGCAGGGATGACTTTTCCTTGACACCTCAGGATCTGTGGGCCCCACAGGATCCCCACCTACCCCACCACTCTCTCTCTCTTCTTCACCCATTCACCAATCACCTCAACACCTCTTCCCCAAAAACCCTTCACCTATCAAATCTCATCTTCCTCTTCACCACTCACATCCATCCTTCATAAAACCCCACCTACCTCACCATTCAAATTCAAACCACTCTCCCTCCCAAACCCACCCTCACTTGACCGAACCTTACCCTTCCCCCTCTCCTATATAAACCCTTCTTCACCTCTTCATTTTCACACAACCTAAACACCACTTCTCCCCCTCTTTGGCCGAACACAACAGCCATTCCCTTCTTCCTCATTTCTTCTTCTTCTACTCTCTTCTTTCTTCTTTTGCTCAAGGACGAGCAAACCTTTTAAGTTTGGTGTGGTAAAAGCGTTGCTTTTTTGTTTTTTCATAACCATTTATGGCATCCAAGGCCGGAGAAACCTCTAGAAAGAGGAAAGGGAAGGCAAAAGCTTCTACCTCCGAGTCATGGGAGATGGAGAGATTCATCTCAAGGGTGCATCAAGACCACTTCTATGAAGTTGTGGCCTTGAAGAAGGTGATCCCTGAGGTCCCTTTTTCACTCAAAAAGAGTGAATATCCGGAGATCCGACATGAGATCCGAAGAAGAGGTTGGGAAGTCCTTACCAACCCCATCCAACAAGTCGAAATCTTGATGGTTCAAGAGTTCTATGCCAATGCATGGATCACCAAGAACCATGATCAAAGTGTGAACCCGAATCCAAAGAATTATCTTACTATGGTTCGGGGGAAATACTTGGATTTTAGTCCGGAAAGTGTAAGGTTGGCATTCAATTTGCCCATGATGCAAGGAGATGAATATCCTTACACTAGAAGGGTCAAATTTGATCAAAGGTTGGACCAAGTCCTCAATGACATTTGTGAAGAGGGCGCCCAATGGAAGAGAGATTCAAGAGGGAAGCCGGTTCAATTGAGAAGGCATGACCTCAAACCCGTGGCTAGAGGATGGTTGGAGTTTATCCAACGCTCTATCATTCCCACTAGCAACCGGTCCGAAGTTACTTTAGACCGAGCCATCATGATCTATAGCATCATGATTGGAGAAGAAGTAGAAGTTCATGAGGTTATAGCCCAAGAACTCTATAAGGTGGCGGACAAGTCCTCTACCTTGGCAAGGTTAGCCTTTCCTCATCTCATTTGTCACCTCTGTTATTCAGTTGGAGTTGACATAGAGGGAGACACCCCTATTGATGAGGACAAGCCCATCACTAAGAAGAGGATGGAGCACACAAGAGACCCCTCTCATCATGAGATCCCTGAGATACCTCAAGGGATGCACTTTCCTCCACAAAACTATTGGGAGCAACTAAACACCTCCCTAGGAGAATTGAGTTCCAACATGGGACAACTAAGGGTGGAGCATCAAGAACACTCCATCATCCTCCATGAAATTAGAGAAGATCAAAGGATCATGAGAGAGGAGCAACAAAGACAAGGAAGAGACATTGAGGAGCTCAAGCACTCCATAGGATCTTCAAGAGGAAGAAAAGAGCCGCCATCACTAAGGTGGACCCGTTCTTTAATCTCCTTGTTCTTTATTTTCTGTTTTTCGAATTTCTATGCTTATGTTTATCTATGTTTGTATCTTGTGATCATTAGTGTCTTAGTGTCTATGCCTTAAAGTTATGAATGTCCTATGAATCCATCACCTTTCTTGAATGAAAAATGTTCTTAATTGAAAAAGAAAAGAATTGCATGAATTTTGAATTTTATAGCAGTTTAATTATTTTGATGTGGTGGCATTACTTTTGTCTTCTGAATGTATGCTTAAACAGTGCATATGTCTTTTGAATTTGTGGTTCATGAATGTTGGCTCTTGAAAAAAAAGGAGACATGTTACTGAGGATCTGAAAAATCATTAAAATGATTCTTGAAGCAAGAAAAAGTAATGAAAAAAAAAAGAAAAATTTCGAAAAAAAAAAGGAAGAGAAAAAGAAAACGAAAAAAAGAGAGAAGAAAGAAAGAAATAAAGTTGTGATCCAAGGCAAAAAGAGTGTGCTTAAGAACCCCGGACACCTCTAATTGGGGACTTTAGCAAAGCTGAGTCACAATCTAAAAAGGTTCACCCAATTATGTGTCTGTGGCATGTATGTATCCGGTGGTAATACTGGAAGACAGAGTGCTTTGGGCCACAGCCAAGACTCAATAAGTAGCTTTGTTCAAGAATCATCATACTTTACTAGGAGAATCAATAACACTATCTGGATTCTAAGTTCCTAAAGAAGCCAACCATTCTGAATTTCAAAGGATAGAGTGAGATGCCAAAACTGTTCAGAGGCAAAAAGCTAAAAGCCCCGCTCATCTAATTAATACTGATCTTCATAGATGTTTTTGGAATTTATTGCATATTCTCTTCTTTTTATCTTATTTGATTTTCAGTTGCTTGAGGACAAGCAACAATTTAAGTTTGGTGTTGTGATGAGCGGATAATTTGTACGCTTTTTGGCATTATTTTTAGTATGTTTTTAGTATGATCTAGTTAGTTTTTAGTATATTTTTATTAGTTTTTAGTTAAAATTCACTTTTCTGGACTTTACTATGAGTTTGTGTGTTTTTCTGTGATTTCAGGTATTTTCTGGTTGAAATTGAGGGACCTGAGCAAAAATCTGATTCAGAGATTGAAAAGGACTACAGATGCTGTTGGATTCTGACCTCTCTGCACTCGAAGAGGATTTTCTGGATCTACAGAAGCCCAATTGGCGCGCTCTCAACGGCGTTGGAAAGTAGACATCCTGGGCTTTCCAGCAATATATGATAGTCTATACTTTGCCCAAGATTTGATGGCCCAAACCGGCGTTCAAAGTCACCCTCAGAAATCCCAGCGTTAAACGCCGGAACTGGCACCAAAATGGGAGTTAAACGCCCAAACTGGTATAAAAGCTGGCGTTTAACTCCAAGAAGAGTCTCTACACGAAAATGCTTCATTGCTCAGCCCAAGAACACACCAAGTGGGCCCGGAAGTGGATTTTTATGTCATTTACTCATCTTTGTAAACCTTAGGCTACTAGTTTCCTATAAATAGGACCTTTTACTATTGTATTTTCATCTTTTGATCATGCTTTGATGATTGAACCCTCTTTGGGAGGCTGGCCATTCGGCCATGCCTAGACCTTGTTCTTATGTATTTTCAACGGTGGAGTTTCTACACACCATAGATTAAGGTGTGGAGCTCTGCTGTACCTCGAGTATTAATGCAATTACTATTGTTCTTCTATTCAATTCCGCTTGTTCTTTGTCCAAGATATCACTTGTTCTTCAACTTGATGAATGTGATGATCCGTGACACTCATCATCATTCTCACCTATGAACGTGTGACTGACAACCACCTTCGTTCTACCTTAGATTGGGTGAATATCTCTTGGATTCCTGATACACGATGCATGGTTGATCGCCTGACAACCGAGTGCTCGCCTGACAAACGAGCCAGCCATTCCGTGAGATCAGAGTCTTCGTGGTATAGGCAAGAACTGATGGCGGCATTCAAGAGAATCCGGAAGGTCTAACCTTGTCTGTGGTATTCTGAGTAGGATTCAATGATTGAATGACTGTGACGTGCTTCAAACTCCTGAGGGCGGGGCGTTAGTGACAGACGCAAAAGAATCACTGGATTCTATTCCGGCCTGATTGAGAACCGACAGATGGATAGCCGTGCCGTGACAGGGTGCGTTGAACATTTCCACTGAGAGGATGGGAGGTAGCCACTGACAACGGTGAAACCCTTGCTTAAGCTTGCCATGGAAAGGAGGAAGAAGGATTGGATGAAGACAGTAGGAAAGCAGAGAGACGGAAGGGAAGGCATCTTCATACGCTTATCTGAAGTTCCTACCAATGAATTACATAAGTATCTCTATCTTTATCTTTATGTTTTATTCATCATCTATACCCATTTGAGTCTGCCTGACTAAGATTTACAAGGTGACCATAGCTTGCTTCATACCAACAATCTCCGTGGGATCGACCCTTACTCGCGTAAGGTTTATTACTTGGACGACCCAGTGCACTTGCTGGTTAGTTGTGCAAAGTTGTAGTGATCACAATTTCGTGCACCAGTGTGCAAGACTGACAGCAATGCAGGAGGAGGAACTAATGCCAAGGTGATCAGCGATGTAGCAAAACAGCCAGAAAGCTCAAATTCAAAAAATCCATTGCATGTGGAAAAGGCAAGTTTTTATTTTGGCAAGAATATTGGAGATGAGACTGTAAATGTTACTGTCCCGGATTTGGTGGAGAGTGATTTGCATGCTGTTCATGTAGACCATGCACAACATGAGGATTTGGAAGGTTGGACTCAAGTGATTAGGAAAGAAAAGTATAAAATGGGTCAAAAGCCTTCTCCTAGTACCCATCAGGTCCAACCAAAAGCAAAGAAGACTCCTAACAAGGCTACTAGTACTTGGACAAGGCCTAACCACCAACGTACAACACATGCTACTGGATCCAAAGTAAAATTAAGCAGGGGCATCAATATTGGAAAATCGGTTAGTGTGGCTTCTTCGGGGACCCGGCACAATGTTCATCATCAGCAGCAATAATGTGAGACAACAAATGGCACTGTGCGAAAGCGTTCTCGCCCAAACTCTTTGCAGAATTCACCAGTAGATAAGGATGGAGCATCGACGGCAGGTATGGTGCAAGTTTCGACGGAGAAAATTGGGCTGCCACTTGAGAGTCCATTAAAGGCAGGATTGTCGAAGACAGGGACAACATGTTGAGTCTCGGGTTTGTTATTGGAGCTCCCTTTTTGCTGTTTTTTATGGATAGTTTCAATATCATAGCCTGGAATGTGAGGGGTGCGTCTAACAAGATGGCCCGTGTGCATTGCAAAAATTTGGTGAGAATATATAAACCATCTTTCTTCTTTCTCTTTGAGACTCATACCATGTTTAATAATTGAAAAAATTTTTGGGATAAGTTGGGTTTTCATTGTGTTGGTATTGAGGAAGCAGTAGGACACAGGGGTGGCATTTGGTTTCTATCTTCTATTGCTAATGCTTCTTGTGTGGTTATTGATCAAATTGACCAATGTATCACAGTGAAAGTGAGTGTGGGTAACTTAGTTTGGCTTTGTAGTGCAGTATATGGGAGTCCTCAATTCGAAAAAAGATGTATGCTTTGGGATCATTTGCGTTCTATTAATTCAGGCCATAATAGACCATGGATGGCCATTGGTGATTTTAATGAGATTGTGGCACCAGATGAGAGTACATGTGCTTATTTTTCTTCTCACAGAGCTAGTCTATTAGCTACTACTCTAGATGACTGTGAGCTCTTTGATCTTAAAGTGACTGGTAGGAGATATACTTGGTATAGAGCAGTTCAGGCTAGTAGGGACTTGGCTAAAAGGTTGGATAGAGCTATAGTTAATGAGGCGTGGATGTCAATGTTTCCTGAGGGTTATTCTGAAATTCTTAGTAGGCTTCATTCTGATCATTGTCCTATTTTAGTTCGTTGTCATGGTAGCCCCAGAGTGAAAGGTTCTCGTCCTTTTAGGTTCCAAGCTGCGTGGGCAACACATCCTTCTTATAAACATGTTATTAGTAAGGCTTGGAATCAAGAGTTTGGAGGCGTTACTGAAAGGCTTAAGATGGTTCAACATGCTTCTTTGGACTTCAACTCAAAGATTTTTGGAAATATTTTTGTGCGAAAAAATAAGCTGGAATATCAGATTGATCAGATTCAACGGCGTTTGGAGGTTACCGATGTGTTATCTCTGAGAATTAAAGAAGCTGAACTGAGGGAAGATTATAATAGGCTTTTATTGCAAGAGGAACTTTTTTGGTACCAGAAATCTAGAGAGCAGTGGGTCAAGTATGGGGATAGAAACACTAAATTCTTTCATCTTCAGACTTTGGTGCGTAGAAACCATAATAGAGTACATGGATTATATGTTAGAGATGGGTCTTGGTCTACTGATCCAGATATTCTCCAGGAAGAAGCCCTCTCTTTTTACAAGAATCTCTTTGGTACAACGGAAGAGGTTGAGGTTGATTGTTTAGGGGATGTTCCGATGCCCACTCTAAGCACTGAGACTTGTGCTAGGTTAATTGACCCTGTCTCTTTTGCGGAAGTCAAGTCAGCAGTATTCAGTATGAGCCCTTTTAAGGCTCCTAGTCCAGATGGCTTTCAAGCTTATTTTTTTAAAGAATATTGGGAGATAGTAGGCACTGAGATTTGGAATATTGTCCGGAGCACTTTTTTGGGAGAGTTCTTAAATCCTAGCATCATGGAAACTCTGATTGTGCTTATTCCTAAAATTGATAATCCTACCTTTATGAAGGATTTCAGGCCTATTAGCTTGTGTAATGTTGTTTATAAAATTATCACCAAAGTATTGACTAACCGACTTCGGCATTTTCTTCCAGATATTGTTAGTCCTTTACAAGGAGGTTTTATTCCGGGTCGTGGTGCTCCTAATAATATTATTGTGGCCCAAGAAATTTTGAATTTCATGAAGCACACAAAATCCAAGAAAGGTACTCTTGCTTTTAAAATTAATCTTGAAAAAGCTTATGATAGGGTGGATTGGAGGTTTTTGGAGAGTACTCTCATTGCTTTTGGTTTTCCTATCATCACTGTTAATTTGATTATGACTTGTATCCGTGCATCCTCTCTTTCTATTATGTGGAATGGGAATAGATTGGATAGTTTTGCTCCTAGAAGGGGGCTTAGACAGGGCGATCCAATGTCTCCTTACTTATTTGTGCTTTGTATGGAAAGACTTGCCTGCTATATATCTCATAAGGTGGTCGAGGGTGTGTGGAAACCAGTTTCTGTCACTAGGGGTGGCCCAAAATTTTCTCATTTGATGTTTGCAGATGATCTCTTACTCTTCTGTCAGGCTACAAAAAGTCAGGTCCAAATGGTCATGCATTCTCTTAACATTTTTTGCAAGGCATCTGGCATGAAAGTGAATCTTGAAAAATCTAAAGCTTTTTGTTCTAAAAATGTGACTGCTCGTAGAAGAGATATTTTTACTAGTGTTTCTTCAATACGTTTTATTTTGGACTTAGGAAGATATCTTGGAGTTAACCTTAATCATTCCCGTACCAGTAGGGCTTCTTTTCATTCGGTGATTGAAAATGTGAGGGGAAGATTAGCTAATGGGAAAGGAAGGCTTCTAAATAAAGCAGGGAGACTTTGCTTGATCAATTCTGTTGCAGCATCCATTCCTGTCTATCATATGCAAGTATCTTTTTTTCCAAATTGGGTTTGCGATAAATTATCTTCTATGATGAGACAGTTCCTTTGGAAGGGTCAAGTTGATGGTAGAGGTCTTTCTCTTGTTAATTGGAGGACCGTGATCACTCCAAAAAAATTTGGTGGCCTAGGTGTTAGAGACCCTGCGTGTGTTAATATATCTTTACTTGGTAAATTGGTGTGGCAACTTTTTCATTGTCAGGACAAGCCTTGGGTTGCTCTATTGAGGGCGAAGTATATGAGGAATGAGGGAGTTTTAGATGGCCCTGTCCCTTACAATGCTTCTCATGTTTGGAAGAGTATCTCAAAGGCTTTTGGTGCTCTTAAGGATGCCTTCTCTTGGTGCGTTGGGTCACTTGATCAATCTTTTTGGTTTGACAATTGGAGTATTGAGGGCCCAATTGCTCAAGATGTCCCTTTTGTACATATATCTGACTCTGATTTAACTATTAGAGACGTTTGGAAATATGGTCAATGGAATCTCCATGATATTTTCTCTATCATTCCAGAAGATGTCAAACAGCGTTTGAATGCTTATAATCCAGATTTGAATGCTGGAGAGAGTTCGGGTTGGTCGTGGGGTGTGGCATCTTCTAGACTCTACTCAGTTAGGAATGGGTACAGTTGGCTAGCCAAAAGAAAGTTTGACTGGAATGAGCATGATAATTGGTTGTGGGTATGGCGTCTGCATATTCCTGAGAAGTATAAGTTCTTGATTTGGCTCAGTCTTCATAATGCTATTTCTACGGCAGAGTTTTGTTTGGGTCGTGGTTTAGCTTTATCTAGCACCTGTCATCGGTGTCAGAATGGTTCTGAATCCATTCTTCATTGTCTTCGGGAGTGCCCTAGTGCCAAGGAGGTCTGGACCCTTTTAGGCCTGTATTCAGATAACTCGAATTTACATGATTGGCTCTACAGAGGTGAAAGGAGTGGAGATGCTTTTCTTTTCTTTTCGACCATCTGGTGGATTTGGAGAAGTAGGAATCATGACTTATTTAATATAGATGATTCATGGAGTGCTAGTAAAGTGGTGAGTTTGATTCGTAGTTCAGTAAGGGAGTTTCACACTATTTTTGCTATGCATCAATCTCTGTCTCCTCCTTCACTTTGTTTGCATTGGGTTCCACCTCCAGTTCATTCTGTTAAATTGAATTGTGATGCTAGTTGGTTTGCTCCTTCTGGCTATGCTGGTTTTGGTTGTATTATTCGCAATCCTGATGGATGTTGGTTGAAAGGTTGCACTGGAAAAGTCGAAGTGTGCAGTGTTCTTTTTGCTGAATTGTATGCAATTTGGAGAGGTTTACTTCTTGCTTGGGAGAGTGGATTTCGTGATGTTATTTGTGAAACAGACTGTTTAGAAACTCTTTTCTTGGTAAACCAAAGAATGCTTAATAAGGATATTTTGGAATGGGATTTGGCAAAGCATATTCAGGAGGTTATGAATTGGAATTGGAGAGTCTCTATTCTTTTAATTCAGAGGACTGCAAATAGTGTTGCAGATTGTATGGCTAAAGCTGTCGCGGACATTCACTTGAATTGGAGCCAACCATGGAGTGAGTTTCAACATCTAATAGATTTAGATATGACCCTAGCCAATTAATTTGGTTTTGTCTCTTTTTTTTTTCTTTCTTTTCTATTTAGTCACCAAAAAAAAAATCCTCTTCTTATTTTTATATTTTCAACCTTCTTTTTCTATTCCTTGTCTAATGGTCATCTTCTCTTCATCAAAAAGTAAATTTTAAATTCTCTAATTTTTTTATATAGCTCTCCATGACTCTATGTATCTTTCAATTTCATTATTTTTCTTTTTGATATTTTCAATTGCATTTTTTAATTCAAACAATTATAGTTTAGGTATCAATCTAATATTTTATTTTTTTCGTGACATTATATATTTTATTTTATTCTCGATTTATTCATCCTTATTACTTATTTTTTATCTTTTGTTCTAATATATGTACCTATGTTGCATATAAAATTTTAAAATAAACTGATTAATTTACTAATTTAGAATTTCTTTTTTATTTTTAAAAATAATAATAAAAAATATTTTAATTATAATATATAATTAAACAGATACATAAAATATTTTATCTAATATTATATCAAAATTAAATTAAAAAATATATAACAAATTTAATTATTTTAAAAAATAAAAAATTATAAAAATTATATTTTTATTATTTTATATAAACATACTTTTCATATAAAGATTTAATTTTTCTAGTATTTATATATAATTCTAATTTCAAATTATAAATATTAATGTATTATTATGTGCTAATATACCAATTAATTCAATCTTTTATTATTAAATATGTATAAAAAAATTAGTTAGGATAATAAGTTATCTATAATTTAATTAAAAAATTTTAATTTTAAATTCTAGAAATAAAAAAATATTTTTTATAAATTATATATAATAAATAGTATTTTAAAAATAAAAATATTCGCTAACTCTTTTTAATTTTTATATCTTCATATAATTAATAATATTTAACAAAATTTATTTAATATATATATATATATATTTTTTTTTTTATTTTGCCCCCACTCTTAAAATTTTCTGGTTCCGTCACCGTGCCGCTGAGCGAGCATTTTTGTTCTTGGGACTTGGTGAAACTGGTGATGACTTCCGGATTCTGGAGCCGGTTGGTGTTGGTGGTGGAGATTTCATGTTTTTGTAACCGGAGACTCTTGCGGCCGCTGCTGCTTCCTCTTCGGCGGGTTCCGCATTTCTTGCGGCCGCTGCTGCTTCCTCTTCGGCGGGTCGCGCACTTCTTGCGGCGGCTGCTGCTTGCGCATGCAGAGAAACCTCTTCGGCGGGTCGCGCACTTCTTGCGGCCGCTGCTGCTTGCATGCAGAGAAACCTCTTCGGCGGGTCGCGCATCTCTTGCGGCGGCTGCTTCATTCACGGGTGAACCGCCGGCACCAAACCATTCGATTGCGGGCGGACGAGGAGGCGTGTGCGTAGGTAAAAGTGGCTGCAACCGCGGCCTTAACCGCGGAAAACCGGAGGATGAGAAGCACCCCGATTAAGATTCCGAGTAATAAACTTGGAAATTCGTCACTAAACACTGGAACTGTAAAAATGATGTCAAAGAAGCGGAGAGGAATAGAAATTCCTACCGTCATCTTCTTCTAAATGATATCTTGAAGTGGCTCTTGAATAGCAAATGGTGTTTGTTTAATTCCGGGGAAAGAGAAGATAAGAGAAAACAAAAGAAAAAGGAATAGTTTTTGAATTGATAAGAATTTTAATGTGTTACTTGTAGGTATGCCTCGGAAACAAATATAGTGCGGTATGCAAAGATATCCCTTCAACTACTGTTACCTGAACTAATTGGTCATGCATAACAGTAATTAGTTAGGAAGTGCTGATGTGGACAAATTCTTTAGTAAGCAAGGTAGTTAGTTATTAGCAAGTGAGATAGTTAGTTGTGTGACTTAGTTAGGAAGGCAATTTTTGCAATCAGAACAAGAGAATGCAAGAGTGATGGAGTTGTGGCAGTTGTACACACCCTCCTCTGCTTCAAGCTTCGTGAGGTTCTTCGAACTCACCAACTTTAACAACAAAGTAAGACCGTCCGTGATGTTGCCCTGCGAGTTAGGTGGATGAATGTAAGCTACAAACTTGTTTTCGGCGGCTATATTCATTTTGAATGCTGTACAATTTTATTTCCTCTGGGTTGATCATGTTTCTATCATTCTATTGTTACATATGAATGTATAACCATTGAGCCATTTGGATCACATGTCATATGAGGAAGCTGATTCTGATTATCCTCGTTGTTTATTAGAATATCGGTGCTAGGTGTACAAGTGAATTTAACCAAGTTCCAGCCAAGCGGCTCCAAAAACAAGTGCCACTTCGTTTTTTGTTTTTCTTCTTCGTCTCTTGGTTAGAAACTTGGCTTAGTTTTACTTGTACACGCAGCTTTTCTGTTATTCGAATTAGAAAATTGTCATTGAAGCGTTCGAGGCTTTATGGTTCTACTTCATGGTTGCATGATTTTTTTTGTTTGATGGAGATATTTGGACCTTATGTATAATAGAATCATCAACTATGGATTTGGTTCCTTCATTAAAATTGTGCTAGGAACTTTTATTCCTTTTGCAACCCATCGTTAATAAACTTGGTTACTTCATACTCTTATTGGTAACACATGTTTGGTGTGCTTTCTTGCAGAAGAAAGAAAATAGCAAAAGAAGGAAGGATGATCACAATTTGACGAGGAAAAGTAAAGATAAGAAGGTACTACTAACATTTATTTAATATTTCAATATTCTTGCAATCGTTATATTAGTTTTATTGTGGTATCTATATTCTGCCCTGTCCTTGCATTTAAAGGCGCTATTTAGTGTCTTCCTGTTCGTTTCTGCATTGGTGTATGCTTGTGCCATGTGGATTGAGGGCTGACCTATTTTTATGTTCTCTTGTTGATTGCTTAGTTGACTTTAAACCCCTTTTCCCTTAGCCTAAGTGGAAAAAAATAAGAATAATCTTCAACCCTTGTACCAAGGTTCTTCATCTTCATCAAGTTTTTAACTTTGAACTGATGATCTTAATTTTTATTTTTTAGTCCTGGTGAAATAATTGATTGGTTTTTAAAACTTTGGTGTCATGTAAGCTTATATGTTTACTGACAAGCACAAATTTTCCAGAATGCTAAGATGAACACCAATAAATTTCACTTCATGATATTATTGAGCAATAGTTATTCAACCAAAACTTTGGTGACATTTATTCATAGTACATCTTTAGAAAACTGTTGTTCTTCTTGAATAAAAATGCTGCTTAATTTTTACTTTCCTAAACACTATTCCCTAATTTCCAACACTTGGTGTAAAAAAAACAAAGCAGAAATTTAACAAATATGAAATCATTTGTAGAATACTGGACAACTGTAGTTTCTTTCTTTATGTCCCTTTTCATTCTCAATGGGAATTTAGATGCTTAGCAAAAGTCTATCTTTATTTCCAGGATAGAGTTTCAGATGCTGGCGCAAAGTCATCTCACTTTCCTGCTCGTTCCAATGTTTCCCCGTATGCTCCTCCTATGATTACAATGGACAATGATGATGGTATCCCTTGTACAGGTCAGGCTCCGTAACTTCTGAGTGGTCTCATTGCTTAGGATGGTGTGGTTTGTGATTACAGGCTTCTGTCCAACATAAGCATTTGTTTCACCTTTGAAGCATCTCATGTACTCTAATGTTCAAGCAGCTTTATCTTAAGGTCCCACTGGCGAGCTATTGGAACAAAATGCACAGGCATTGAATCAGATCTCTGCTAATCTTTCTTCTTTTATGGTGGGTTAATAACAGTTCTGACCGATTTTAATTTACGAAAAACACCACATGAACAAAAACAGGATTTGCATATTTTCTCTTCCATGTTTTTGTTGTTTTCCGTATACTGTGCTAATTTACTCAACAATCTAGTATCATGAATCTTTTCAGAGTTTGTAAATCAGCGGAAATGACTATAGTTGGGATATCTTGTTATTACTAAACTAGGGTTCTCATCTATCAAGATAACATCAATCTTTTCTGCCAAACCAGAGACAACATCCTTAAAATCATGAATGAGTAAGTCATACTGTTTAATGTATCTTGAAATTATATTATTTAATATTTTCTTTAATTTTAATTTGACTCAAGTAAAAATACTTGCTTTCTTCTCTATTTTCATGGCAGGTTGAACGATTCGCCGGAAGTGATGAAGCAAATGCCGCCTCTTCCTGTGAAGGTGAACGACGATCTAGCGAATTCCATACTTCCAAGAACTACTCTCCCAACACAATCATGATGCTACTCAATTCGTATTCTGCCTCTGATCGGGATAATAACTGCCAATCATTGAATCAAGTTGACTCAAGATTTACCAGTTGGAGGAAAAAAGAGAAAAGAAAAAGGAGAGATATAATGAAATAATTGTTGATAATTAAGTTGTACTAGTCTTCATTTTTTTTTTGGTTAATTCTGTTTTGCAAATGTTGGTTGTTTTTCTCTTGTTCTTATTGGCTCTAACCTTAGTTGGAACTATAGGAATTATTAGTGTTCTTGTTATTAATTGAGTTCAATTAAATTTAGTAGATGATTGATCAATAAGTAGTGCTATAATTCCATTTATCGTCCATGTTATTTTGTTTGCAGATCTTAATGTTGTTCATATTGTTTTAAATTATAGATGTATTTACCTTATTTGTTTCCCATGTCTCCTTCAAGTGTAATTGGATTGCATTAAGGTGCTGTTTATGCATTCTCCTCCCCCCTGCAAATCCCATATTTCCAATTTTCATTTGAACTGTAAAACTCAGATAATAAAGATATAATAATATTAAGAGAGGGGCCAAATATAAGAATTAGGTTTTAGGCTACTTGGCCAAGAAGTTATGGTATTATGTCATTAAGACATTAACTATTTCTGTAAAACAATTAATAATAATAATGATAAAACAATTAACTATTTGTTCCATTATTTTTCTTTGTCTTGACAAAGAAGTTTGCCACAAATATTGAGTTGATGGTTGATATTACCCCACTAAGCATTTTCATGACGATTATTACTAGTTAATTGTGATTGGAATTTAGACTTCTTTACGTGTAGTACACACCATATTTGTGGTGCTTGTAAAAAGTTTTAATTCTAAGTTCTAAATAGTTGACTTTTTCAATGGCTCTTCTTGCACTCCCTATTGAACATTAAACTTCAAATATGTTGGAACCTTCCTTGTAATGCTTTTGATGGAGTCTATTTTGCATTTACTTTCGGCTTATGAAAGATGAAGTTTAATTGGAAGCAATGGCGTTGTCTCACGTAGCAACATGCAATGGATAATTTATGGCTTTCGGCAAAGTTATCATTTAATAAAAATCAAATCGCCACTTAAAGTAAGATATTCCAATTACTATATAATTCTTGGTGTTCAAGAGTAGAACAATATATAAATTGATAAAGCACACGGTTGGAATCACTTTTATTATCTTCTTGAAAAATAGCCTTCCTTGCATGGTCAAAATTTGTGTGCTAGGTTATAAAAGTGCAATTTTATAATAAGTCTTTTATCTATTTCAAAATAATACATTTTTTTTTTGTAAAAAAAAGTTACAATTGATCTTGATAGTTGATAAAAAAAAGAAAAAAACTATATGAGTGAACAAAATTGTTGTAAAATAAATAAAAAAGATATAATAAATATAAAATAAAAGTGAAAGTAGAGAACACAAGTATTAATATTAGTTAATAATAATCTCACTATAATAGAAATAATTTATATATCTAAATTAAAGGAGAGAGAGAAGTGCTAGCAGTGTATAAGAAGAATATTATAATAAAAGAGGAGAGAGGAATGCTTTATTGCTTATGTCTTGTACGTAAGGATATGAAGCCTTATTTATAGCTTTACAAATTCAGCTTTCGTTAAAGTTGGTTTACATAATAATCTCAACTCTCTCTCTTGAAAACTTCAGCCGCCCGTATCATTAATGGGCATCCATCTGTCATTCTTATCACAACACTTTTCTTTGATGACCATTTGGGATTATTGCCTCGTTAAAACCTTACTAAAGAAAAACCCAGTGGGAAAAAACCTTAGTGAAGGAAAAAGAGTACAATATCCTTTAGTGATGGGGACTGCCTCATTAAAAACCTTGTAAAAAAATCCAATGGGAAAAAAACCTGACCAAGGAAAAAAGAGTACAGTCTCCCCCTCTTGTCGACATCAGTTGATGTCTCGAAATCGGCGCATCCCAATCTCATGTACCAATCTTTCAAAGGGGGATTTTGGGAGTGACTTTGTAAATAAATCTGCCAAATTGTCACTTGAGTGGATCTGTTGGACATCAATTGTCCCTTGATTTTGAAGATCATGAGTGAAGAAGAATTTGGGAGAAATATGCTTTGTTCTATCACCTTTGATGTATCCGCCTTTAAGTTGAGCAATGCATGCTGTATTATCTTCAAACAGGACAGTTGGAGCTATCTTATGATCAATCAGTCCACATGATGACAGAATATATTGAATCAGACTCTTCAGCCAAAAACACTCGCGACTAGCTTCGTGAATCGCTAGTATTTCAGCATGATTAGAGGAGGTTACTGCTATCGTTTGTTTCGTGGACCTCCATGATATAGTCGTACCTCCATATGTGAACAGGTATCCTGTTTGAGATTTTCCTTTATGTGGATCAGACAAGTAGCCAGCATCTGCATACCCAACTAGTTATGACTTGGATCCATAGGGATAAAACAATCCCATATCAATCGTTCCATGAAGATATCAAAAGATTTACTTAATTCCACTCCAATGTCTTCTGGTTGGAGCTGAACTATACCTTACTAGTAAGTTCACAGCAAATGATATATCGGGTCGTGTATTATTAGCAAGATATATTAGCACTCCAATAGCACTAAGATATGGTACTTCTGGACCAAGGATATCTTCATTTTCTTCTTTAGGACGGAATTGATCATTCTCCACATCCAACGATCTTACGATCATCGGGGTACTCAAGGGATGTGACTTATCCATATAAAATCTCTTCAAGATCTTTTCTGTGTATGTTATTTGATGAATAAAGATTCCATTTTTTGTATGCTCGATCTGCAAACCGAGACAAAATTTAGTCTTTCCAAGATCTTTCATCTCAAACTCTTCTTTTAGAGTTTTTATAATTGTTGGAATCTCTTCAGGAGTTCCAATGATATTTAAATCATCAACGTACACAGCAATTATAATGAATCCAGATGCAGTTTTCTTTATGAAAACACATGGACAAATATCATCATTCTTGAATCTATTTTTGGCCAGATACTCAGTAAGACGATTATACCACATTCGTCCAAATTGCTTTAGACCATATAAAGATCTTTGCAATTTGACTGAGTATAACCCTTGCGAATATTCATTGGATGGTTTAGATATCTTTAGTCCTTCAGAGACTTTCATATAGATATCCTGATCAAATGAGCCGTATAAGTAGGCTGTTACCATATCCATTAAATGCATATGCAGTTTATAATATGCAGATAAACTGACCAAATAACGCAATGTTATCGCATCCACTACAGGGGAATACGTTTCTTCATAATCTATATCGGGCCTTTGTGAAAAATCTTGTACCACAAGTTGGGCTTTATAGCGCACAACTTCATTTTTCTCATTTCTTTTTCTCACAAATACCCATCGGTATCCAACAGGTTTTACATCTTCTGGTGTACGGGCTACAGGTCCAAAGACTTCACGTTTTGCAAGTGAGTCTAATTCAGCCTTCATGGCTTCTTCCCATTTTGCCCTATCATTTCTTTGTCATTTTCACAATTTTCAGGTACCTGAACGTCTTCTGGCGTTAAAACTATATCAAAATTTTGGACAACTGCAGGTGTCTTTACTATGTCTTTTTTAACAGGAATCGTATTTACCTCTTTTCTCTTTCGAGAATTTTTGTCTTTGGAACCGTTTGTCTTTGGAACCGACAGGTCTGCCACGCTTCTGACGTGTATTTGCTTCGATGACAATTTGTCCAACTGGGACATCAATTCGAATTGGGGCATTTTCCGCTGGTATATAAGATTTGGTTATCCTCTTTGTATCGAAAAATGTATCAGACAATTCATTTGCTATTCTTTACAAATGTATAATCTTTTGAACTTCTAGTTCACATTGCCCTGATCGAGGATCTAAATGCATCAAGGATGATGCATTCCAATTAATTTCAGGAAGTTTATTCTCTCCCCCTAATGTTGGAAATTTCGATTCATCAAAATGACAATCCGCAAACCGGGCTTTAAATATATCTCTAGTTTGTATTTCAAGATACCTCACTATAGAGGGAGAATCATATCCAACATATATTTCTAATTTTCTTTGGGGTCCCATTTTAGTGCGATTAGGTGGTGCAATGGGAACATATATCGCACACCCAAATATTCTTAAATGGGAAATATTTGGCTGCTGGCCAAATGCTAATTGCATAGGAGAGAACTGATGGTAACTCGTTGGCCTCAAACGAATAAGTGCTGCGGCATGTAAAATAGCATGCCCCCAGATCGAGGTTGGGAGATTTGTTCTCATAAGCAAGGGTCTAGCAATTAATTGGAGGCGTTTAATAAGTGATTCAGCTAACCAATTTTGTGTGTGAACATAAGCTACTGGATGTTCAACACTTATTCCATTAGCCATACAATAAGCATCAAAAGTTTGGAAAGTAAATTCACCAGCATTATCAAGACGAATTGTTTTGATTAGATTTTCTGGAAATTGTGCTTTTAATCGAATAATTTGAGCCAGTAATCTCGCAAACGCCAGGTTGCGAGAAGATAATAAGCACATATGTGACTATCTCAAAGATGCGTCTATTAGGACCATAAAATATCTAAAAGGTCCACATGGTGGATGAATAGGTGCACATATATCACATTGAATCTTTTTTAGGAATTCGGGGGACTCAAATCCAATCTTTACTGGTGATGGCTTTAAAATTAACTTCCCTTGAGAACATGCAGCACAACAAAATTTACTAGATTTAAGAATCTTCTGGTTCTTTAGTGAATGTCCATGAGAGTTTTCAATAATTCTTCTCATCATGGTTGTTCCTGGATGACCCAATCTTTCATGCCAAGTTATGAATTCATTTGGGCTGGTAAAATTCTGGTTTATAATGGCATGTGATTCAATTGCACTAATTTTGATATAATATAACCTAGATAAAAGTGAGGGCAACTTTTCTAATATAACCTTTTTATTTGAATCATGAGTTGTGATACATAAGTACTCATGACTTCCCTCATTCATAGTCTCAATATGATATTCATTTCGGTGAATATCTTTGAAACTCAACAAGTTTCTTAGAGACTTGTTAGACAATAGTGCGTTATTTATTATAAATTTTGGTTCTCCAGGAAACAATAGAAACAAAATTATAGCTCTTCTGGAGCCTTCTATCACATTGCCTGAGTCAATAATAGTATTAACATATTCTTCTTTTGGCACAAGATGGGTAAAATATATAGTATTTTTAAGAATAGTGTGAACTTGCAAATATCTTCAAAATATGTCCTTGCCATTTTTCTTCAAAAATAAATGATAATGATAATAAAATGAGTAGAAATACATGCACAGTAAAATTATTCACATGAATACTTAACAAACACATACATATATCAAACTATTCCATCATTGATCAAATAGCCAATATTTCCTTCAGAATCCTTAAAGAAATTAGATACATATTAATGAGTGGTGGAATTTTCATCATTTGAAACAAAATTTGTTTCCTTTCCTTTGTCATCCTTTTTCAAGAATGCTTGATAAAGATCAACTAGGTGCCTTGGGGTACGACAGGTACGCGACTAATGGCCCTTTCCACCACAACGGAAACATTTATCCTCAATTGATATACTTTGCCCATTGTTTCTTTCTTTATCCTACTTCTGGTGAGATATTTTATTGTGAACATAATTTCTTTTCCTTCCATAATTTTTCTTGTTATCAAAATCTTGCCATTTACCTCTTTTGGGGTTATAATTTGTCACATTTGCTTCAGGAAATGGGGCGGCGCCAGCTGGGTGCGCTTTATGATTTCTTAAGAGCAACTCATTGTTGCGTTCAGCAACAAGAAAGCAAGAGATTAGCTCAAACATTTTTAAATCCTTTTTCTCGATACTGCTGCTGTAGGAGCACATTCGAGACATGGAAGGTCGAGAAAGTTTTCTCTAACATATCGGATTTGAGGAAGTATCACCGTCTTTTGATGATTGTACCTTTCTTCAAGGTCTTTCCACAGATCTGCAGGATCTTTTAATGTGGGATATTCATTTTTCAATCATACGTCAAGATGACGACGAAGGAAAATTATGGCTTTGGCTTTATCCTTCTAGGATGTATTATTTTCAGCCTCAATGGTATCTCCAAGATCCATTGAATCAATTTGGATTTCAACATCTATATCCATGATAAATAATTATTTCGAAATATATCTAGAGCATTAAATTTAAGATGAGAGAGTTTTAACATAATGAAAATTTGTTACCTGGAGTCTTCCTAAAATTTCGTTAGAGTTTCTTGCTGATAACGTATTGTAAAATAAATAAAGAAGATATAATAAATATAAAATAAAAGTGGAAGTAGAGAACACAAGTATTAATATTAGCTAATAATAATCTCACTATAATAGGAATAATTTATATATCTAAATTAAGGGAGAGAGATAAGTGCTAGCAGTATATAAGAAGAATATTATAATAAAAGAGGAGAGAGGAATGCTTTATTGCTTATGTCTTGTACGTAAGGATTATTTATAGCTTTACAAATTCAGCCTTCGTTAAAGTTAGTCTACATAATAATCTCAACTCTCTCTCTTGAACACTTCAGCCGTCCGTATCGTTAATGGGCATCCATATGTATTCTTATCACAACAAAAATCATTTTTTAATGATATTTATTTAATCCGATAATACTGATATAATTATATTATCTTACAACAAATAATATTTTAGCATTAAAAATATTGAAATAAAATGTTATGATATCAATATGTATACTTTTATCTTCTCATAATATTTTAAAAAAATATTTTTAAAATTATACAAAAATTAGATTATCCTAATAAATTTAATTTATATCTTTTTTTATTGTGTATCTATCTTAATTAATATGATTTGTAAATAAAATATTTACATCTCATGCATTATTAAAATAATTAGTCAAATATCCATTAAAAAATAAAATTTACAAATAATATCATTATATTATATTATATTACAACCGGTAACATTTCAACGCAAAAAATTACTGATGTAACATGTTTTGGTTTCAGTATACATATCTCTTTTCTCTCATAATATTTTAAAAAATAACTATGCTACGTGTATATTAAAATCAATCACTAATATAAAATATATGTTAAAATATAAAATATGCAGTTAAAGTAAATTAAATAACACATATATTTAGACATTTTAGTGGTTGATTTTGATATAAAAATAGCATTTTTGTTTAAAAAATTATATTCTTTAGAATTATATAAAAATTGATATTTAATGACTAAAATTATATTAATTATAAATCATTGTTTGAATTAATTATTTAAATATCTATTAAAAAATAAAATTTACAAATAATATCATTTTAGAATAATAAAATATGAGTAATGATTAAAAAATTTAATTTATTCTTCTAATTATCTTCCTAATACTTAAATAAATAAGAATTTAAATATATTTAATTTTTTTAAACATTAAAAAGATAAAAAATATAAATTTTTATCTATTTATAAAATAAAAAAGATAATTAAAAAGATAAGTTGAAACTTCTAATAATTTTTATATAAATTAATAAAAAATAAAAAATACTAATAAAAACATGAATTAAATAGACATTTAATAGAGTTCCAAATCCGATTCGTACGTACTAATAAAATTGGCAATCACTGTTGGTCCAAGTTGACAAAATACTCATGCCACGTCAGCATAGGTGTTTGATCCATGACCATATGTACTATTAATTAGACCCAAAAATGAGTAATTGTTCATTGAACCTTATTAAAGGATAACTAATTTAATAATATGTATATCATTTTGGGATTTATTTCCTATAGATATTTCTACTTTATAGAACCTGGCTGCTGCAACTTGCTTGATATATGAATATATGAATATGATAGATATATTACTATATTAGATAGATACCCTTCCATTTTTGCGGCAGAAAATGGCTGCTATTTGCAATTCATGGAATGAACTAATAATTTGATTTCCACGTGCATAAATAACCCATACCATATAATATAGTATTAATATTACTATATAACAGATTGATTTAATTACATTGTCAGTTTATAATTTTATCAAATTTTTAATTAGGTTTTTATATTTTTTTAATTAAATTTTTATATTATATCATATTTTATAATTAAATTCTTGTCATAACAAAAATATTAGAATTAATAGAATATTCTATTAAATTATACAGAATATTCAGTCAAGTATTAAATATATTTATTCTATTTAACAAAATATTCTGTTAATTTTAATATTTTTGTCACAATAAAAACTTAATTACAATATTTGATATGATATATGAGCTCAATTAAAAAAAATATAAAAATCTAATTAAAAATTCAAAAAAATTATAACGACGGATAGAATAATTAAACCTCACCGATTTCACACCTATTACTAGATTATATGCTTATTACCACAAAAAAAGGGGTGAAAAATCATTACATATTTGTGCAATTCTGTTTAGGTAATGCATAGAAATTAACTTACATATATAATATGAATTCAACTAGAAAATCAACTATTTTTCAACTAATATCAATCAACTTTTTTTAAATTATTCTTTTACTCTAAATTCTAATTCCTAAATATTAAATTTAAATAATAAATTCTAAATTCTAAATCCTAACCCTAAATTCTAAAGTTTAAAAAAAATGAGGATTTAAAAAAATATCTACCCACATATTAATTCCACTAGCTAGTTTGTTTCCTTGACCAGAAAGTCAAGCCCTTTGTCATCATTTGACTTTAAGAGGGGAAAAAATGAAGAAAATTTATGGTTTTGTTTGTGAATTATACCAGATGCACCACCTTCAAAAAAGTAGGACCTTGTACACATAGGATTTTTTAAATTAAATGACATTTTTTTGACTTCTTTGTAGTTGTTATGTATCAGATCAGAAGTGGTTTAGGTTGAAAATTTGGACACTGAGAAATGAGAACATAACCCTCTGACTAGAGTGTTTGACACGGTTTTGTATGTTATTTTATTATCACTAATATTATTTCATTGACACTTTGTTTTTGGAGTCTTATTTTTTCAGTAAAGTTACTATACAAGTTTTGAAACCTTACCTATCACTTTAGGTAGCAATTTTTTTCTTCTTCTTAATCACCAATTAAAGTTTAAAGCAGTAAAATTCAATTTTGCTGACAAGGGGTTGACTATAAATTAAAAAAGTTGTGCCAAAACTATGCAAAATCTAATCTTGGTTAATATTTAATTAACCAACTAACCCATCAAGGTCTTTTAGTTGATAAGAAATGACGATTTAGAGCATCAGAAAAATCTTAGAAGTGTTCTAGTTGAGGTTGGATTTGGATTCTTGTACTTTTTATTAAACAATTTGGCACTTGAATAGTAGTCTTGATGAGTTTCCAGGTGTTTTCATATGTTATATATATATATATATATATATATATATACTTTTTAAGCACCCTATTGAGTTTTGAAAGATCAGAGTGTGAAAGGTTTCTATAACATTATTACTTATTAGTTTTGGAGAATATTGAGAAGGAAAAAAAGCTACATGGGTGTTTTCACATCACATGCAAACTCTGCAGATTAAAGAGGGTTTTTGTGTGTCTTATGGTTCATTTAAGCCACAAGCCAAGTTTTTTCTCCAAAGAGAAAATTTTAGGCAGAGATTCTTGCAGGTTTTTGGGAACAGTTTAATAATTTTCCAGTAACTTTCGGTTTTCTCTCTCTCAGTTTCTTTCTGAGGTAAGTTACTTTCATGCACTAAACAACAGTCACAAATGTTCTTTCCTTGTAACCAACTTATTCTATGTAAAAAGGAAAGCCTTCAAATGTGTTTTTTTTTTTCTTTTTCCTAAGCCATGACTCCTTCTAAGTTCTATCTAATGGTTCTAACATGATTGTATATACATATCAAATTCTCTAACGGATATCAAAACATTGATTGGCAGGTTAATCTTAAAAGAGATGGTTGTAGCCAATGCAATCAAAGGCCTAGTTTCTGTTTTAGTGATTATGGTGTTGATTTTACCACAAATTGCTGCTCAAGTTCTTCCACCAGCTGATTCTCCATCAGGTAATATATGGTTTCTTTCAGATTTTCTTCTATACCTTTGTGTTTGTTCACATTGAAAGCTGTATTACTTGAAGGACTAATAATAATTAATGTTGCATATTCTCCATGTCTTTCAAAATTGGCTAAAAATGAGGAACATTATGTCTATATTTGTTGCAGATAATGCACCAGAACAGATTTGGCAGCTTGATAATACTGTTAGAGTGGATCCTTTTGATAATTTCAGAAAGTACAAAGGAGGATTTGACATCACCAACAAGCACTATTGGAGTGTATAAATCTTTCTCAACTCTAAGTTTCATAGACCAATGATATATATGGAATATTGTTAATTGTTAACACTTCCTTAATGTTTTGTAGTCAGTGATCTTCACAGGAGTTTATGGATTTGCAATTGGGATCCTCTTCCTTTTGTGTGGAACATTATATGGAGGTTATTTGTTAGTAACAACCAAGTTCTATGGCAAAAGTGAGAAACCAAAAAGGGTGAAGAATGTGTTTCCTTACAAGAGTTTTGATGTTTCAATTATCCCTTTGGCTATATTGCTCACCATATTAGCCATGTAAGTTATTCATTCGTCCTCGGACATCGAGCCAACTCACTCTCCTTGACAAATTCCATGGCTTTCCACGATTCATGTATGCATGGATGTTTGATTTTGTAGAGTTGCAACTGGGCTTGTTCTTGCTGGGAGTGCAAGATTCCATTCTGAAGCAGAAAGTTCAGTTGGAATTATAATAAAGACAGCAAATGAGGCATCAGAAACAATAAACAACACAGCAGGAGCATTAAAAGACATGGAGAGTAACTTGATGGAAGACAATGTCAATAATTCTGTGGTTTCTGTGAGACTTGACTCAACAACTGAGAGGCTTGATGATGCATCTGCAAATATTGAAAAGGAAGCTAGCAAGAATAGGCGCCTTATCAACAAGGGCTTGAAACTTGTGTAAGAATTCATTCCTCTCTGTCTCTTATGAATAATGCAGTACATTGCAATAATAGTGGAATGCTTCTAATTGCAGATTTGTGATTACCATTGTGATTATGAGTTTCAACTTGGTTGCAGTGACAGTTTTGTCAGGTATGTCCCACTTGGTTTATAATTAGTCCTCCTATACAAGTTTTTGAATTGTGTGGGATGAATTCATCATTTTCAAATCCTAAAAGACTACTTTGTAGCTCTTGCTTCAAGCAATTTTTGTATATGACACATGATTCTCATAAATGTTTGGATTTTTATGTGCAGTTTCCGGAGTACTGAGGCTGCGACGAGCACTTTACTTGTAAGCAAGCTGAACTGCATTTTCTTGGAAGCTTAGATGCTATTTATCTGTCAAAAATCTAAATTTTGTGTTACCCTTTTGTTCTTCACAGGTTAATCACACTTTGCTGGTTGATGACAGTGATATGCTGGATATTCTTTGGGATCTATTTCTTCTTAGAAAAGTAAACTCCAATTCCAATCTGCATTACTCATTTCTCAATAGTTCTCAACCTTAACTAACTAAAAAAAGTTCCACCATATTGCAGATTTTCTGGTGATGCTTGCACAGCACTTGACAACTTTCAAGAAAATCCATACAATAACAGCTTAAGTTCCATACTTCCTTGTGATGAATTGCTCTCAGCAAAATCAGTCCTGTCTGGTGTTAGTGCTGGAATCTATAACCTTGTAAATAAGGTATAATTTGCATCAATCAAATGTTGATTCAACACTAATAGTAATCCCTATGTAACTACTTTAGTAGTGGTGTCACATGTTATGGTAATTGTGCAGGTGAATGAAAACATATCAGGCATGCAGGCAACATCATATCCAAATCTTGTTCATGTTTGCAACCCTTTCTCGGCGCCGCCGGAGTATCTATACCAGCCACAGAACTGCCCTGCCAACACCATAAGAATAGGAGACATTGCAAAGGTACTAAAGCCTTTTACATGCTCTGATGGGACATGTGACAGTGAAAGTGGAAGCAGTTTCATAATAAGTGGAAGTGAATATGTGAGAGTTGAAGCATTCACAAGTTCAATTCAGGACTTACTAAATGTATATCCAAGCATGGAGAACTTGTTGGAATGCCAGCTTGTGAAGGATGCATTCTCTGAAATTCTTGTCAAACACTGCAATCCATTGAAGAGATATGCAAAGATGGTGTGGTCTGGAATGGTTCTTGTTTCTGTGATCATGCTGGTTTTGGTTCTACTGTGGACTCTAAAGGCTCATGTTTCATATGGTTCTGTTGAGCCACATTGTGCAACACAGCCAAGTAACTTGGAATTAGGCTCCATTAAAGTTGTTAATAACAACTATAACAACAAAGTCGTATCCCACTAGAAAGAGTCAACTACATGAATTAAACATGAATTAAACGACTACAGTAAAATCATTTATAGGTAGATTAGAAACACAGAAAAGATATCAGAAGGCAAAATGTGCAAACAACTTCCAAATTGTACATACACTGATACACAGAGTCTTTTTAGTCCTCAAAGGTGTTTAGAATTTAGTTACCTTGGTGATATGAATTTTAGGTTACACTAAATTGTGACACATTTTTTGTAAAAATTTCATTTAGAATATATGATATAAATAAAAAAGAGGGAACCAACCCCATAATATATACCTCAACACCATACAGATGTACCAAACTCATCAAATAATACTAGTTCAAGATTATTATAATCTCGTTTGCTTCAAGAAGTTGCACTTTTTTCTATTATTCTCAACGAAATTCAAATCAAATACTTTAATTTTTAACAAATTCTTATTATTTTCAAATCTTAGAGAATTACTTCACATATTAGTTCTTTTTAACACACATATGCACATGAGTTTACTGTATAATTTACATTTATATTACACAAATTTACACATAGATTGGCCAAAATAATATAACAAATAAATTATTAGGGTACTTATAATTTGTATTTTTATTTTCTGCTTATTTTAAACTTTTTTCTAAAGATACAACAAAAATAATAAAAAGAATAAAATGACAATTAAATTCTTAAAAATTTTGACAATTTGATTTTCTATAATAATAAATAGTAGACACATAATGTCTTTTTCTCTTTTCATTGATTCATGTACAGTTTATTTAATGTGACATGTTTATTTTAGTAAAATTCGTGATAAATAATAAACGGTGAACAAAAGTTATATAAAAATTTAAAAGATAATAAATAATTTATCGTTTAGAAGTATATCATTTTAATACTCACATATGGTAGTAATAGAATATACACCACAATAAATAATGAAATATATAAACAGTACTGTTAATTCACGGAAATACATCTATATCCATAGTTTGTTATAATGAAAAACTTAATTGATATTTTTTTTAAAGACTAACTGTAATAAAAATTATATTTTAGGTATTTTGGGGGAAGGTGCAAAAATCGTTATGATGCGTTGACTTGATTAGGGTTTGAAGTTTTGATTGTTAAATGAAAATGGAGAAGTGGGGAAGCGATTGTTTAGAGGAGCTCGTGAAGTTCACTCTCTCCAACTCTCAGAATTACCATATTGCCCTTTCTACTGAATTCTGCTCCACCCTTCTCAAAGATGATCCCACACAACCATCTTCTTCACTCGGTACAACTATTTATATTACTCTCCATTGAAAAAAAGAAGTTTCCACTTTTGTCCTCCTACTCATACACTGCATGCTTGAGTTTGTGTGCAGATTTGTTGGAAGGAGTGCCACGGTATCCATTGTATAAGCGTCTAGCATTAGTTCTCTTGAAATGCATGGATTCTCAAACGTTTTTCTGGACAGGATCATGCAATTCATCGGTGACCAATGAAATTGATATTGCTTCCGTGCAGAAGAAGCATTCCGAGTGGCACAAATTGATTTTGGATAAGATATCTGAGATACTGAATGTAAAATGAACTTAAACATTTGATGCCGCTATTTGCTTCTTTCTATTTGTCTTTTGCTTGAAGCTAGTTGCAACAGATCTTAAATAGTGTATGAACTTTTGTTTCAACAGATTTTGAAGAGTCTCTCTTTTGAAATCCATGTTCAAGAACCATTTTTCTCACAGCTCAAAGGTAGAAAGTTCTATCACTCTGTAATCACTGCTAAAGCATTTGTTTTTTGCTCAAGCCATGTTGATAGGTAGAAAAATTCTCTATTGCTTAGAATGAATTGCTTTGAAGTAATTCGGTAGAGTCCTATTTCTTTTATGAAGTCTTAGGAATTATGATGTAGTTATTGACTGCAGATGGCCTGAAAACAGTTGAAGGGAGGTGCGCCGGCGGCAAATACAGCAGGTTTCAATGTTTTACAATCTTAAAGATATGTGATATGCCAATGAGGTTGTATGCAGATTTATATTCCAATAAGTCTTAGGAACTTAGGTGTTATGCTTGCTTCCAATGTAACAAAAGAGTTGTCTTACCATGGATGCATAGTATCTTGTTACTTGATTCTTGGATTGTATTTTCTCTTAATAGTTGGCTATTGGACTACTATGAGCTACATGTTGCCCATTTCACTTCTATTCATATTTCCTTTTAATTTTTGGAATATTTGGTTTTCCCTTTCCAGGATTGGACTAGGAAACCTGATTCTGGTAAACAAATCTGTCGTGTTTGAAGTTCAGGTAATGATTAGTTTTGTTATTAGTGGGGATCTTTCTGTAATGCGGTTGCTCTGCTTCTTAACATAATCAATATGTAGGGAATACGTTGGTATCCTACCTTTGCTGACATGTTGGAGACAGAAAACCTCGGGAAAGTTCTTCCAGGTGTTGACAGTGTTGAAAAAGGTACTGGAGATATTGTTTAGTATCTGCAGGTGATTAATTGATTCAAAATGAGAATCAAAATGAACTAAGCTAGTTTGAGTTGCTAATTTCTTGCCTCAGTTACATTGATTTCTAAGTCATTTCCAGATTTTATACTGATACCCCAGAATAAAGCTTGCATAGCATTGCAGAGTAGAAATCTACCGGAGTTTTACACAGAAGAGAAGGAAAAGTCAAATGGTGTTCTTGCAATTGGTGTTTCAAAACATACCCTTCAACCATACATTCCTTTGGCCAATTTATTCTCTGTGAGTTCACTCTCCTGTAAAACCACTGCAACTGATCTGCAATCTTAGAATCATCATCTAAGAACCCTCTACAATTATGTTACTGTGCATGTTCTGCCTTTTTTGATATAATGTACTGCAATGAAGTGGAGTTAACCTTAAGAAGTAAGAACTATGTTATTTCCTATTGGAATTAAATCACATATATATTTTTGCTTTACCCCATATTCTCCCTCTTAAGCATCCTGCATTTCTTTCCTTGAAGTTATCATGCAGTCATAAATGTTTGCTTGGTAAATGGCTATTTACTTACAAAGTGCCCTGACCCTTGTGCTGTTTTGGTCTTATATAGAATTAAGTATGAAGGTGTCAAGGCCTTCTAGGGTTGATGCATACAGCAGGGACAATTCCAGATGCGCTTCCACCACCAAGATCAACTCTATTAGCATCTTTTAGTTTGCTATGCAATCCAGATGTAAGAAAGTGACTTTATTCATACTTTTTTTTTTCTGAGGGTTCATTAGTCTCTGTTTGATGGTGAGTTTGTTTAGCTAATATGATGCAGTGAAAAATCTGTGTACTTTGAAAATAAATTATACCTTTTGTTGGCTTGACTGCTTAAGGTTGAAGGTAGTTCCTTAACTCTTGGAGCTCGTGCATTGGCCAAACATGCTTGTAGGAGTAGCAGTGGTTATTGGGGGTCCCTGGATGGAGGTGGTAAGGAATATTTTTCCCTTTTTCAGAAACTTTTCAATAGATTTGCAATAATAATTGCTTTGCAATTTCCGTTTTGTGCTTTGCTTTCTATGTTTCTCTGCATGTTATTTTAATATGTTGACGAAAATGCTATTGATTAATAGTGTGTCTAACAAGTTGATTGCATTGATTTTACTAATTCTTGTATTTGTAACCACTCATTGCAGATTCTAATAAGAATAGACTTGCAATGGATGTAATTAAGCGCCTAATAGCACATTGTTGTTGGGTGAATATGCATGTTGTCCCGCCGCATGGAACCGTGTTCGAAATAAGGGTTGCTGAAGGATATGGCGCACGATGGACAGAAGATGGAAGCAAGGTATGTGGGTAATCGTTAAACTCTGTTTTTCATTTGCTTCCATCGCACATTCAAACATAGTATGGTGTCTTTTCTGCATAACTTAAGACTCAAGTTAACTTTCTTCATACTCATCCATCCCTAGCTGCGGATAAGGTTTTAGCCTGGAGAAAAGTTTTTTCTGTTTTCAACTTGCAAGATTTATTTTTCTTTAGCCTTGGTAACAAATAGAATTGTCCATTGAAATAATTTTTTCTCAACCCTTCTTTTTTGTGCCTCCAACCTTTTCAGTTTATTGGATTTTTAGAGCCCTACATGGAAGATGGTCACTCAAAAGGATGGAAACACTAGTTCTGCAACAATTAAAGCTTCGAAATCGAAAGTGTTGATGGATAGTTATGGGTATTTGAAAGTACAAATATGGGGCCTTAACTGATGGTAAAGTTTTTTTTTTAGTGTATATAAATTTGTTACTTATACTCATTCTGTCTTTTAAACCGAGCAGACACATATCTCTTACCATTCAATGGAATGTGTGGTAACCACATGGGATAATGAGTCTGACTCTATCTAATGATAAAAGAGTGTATGCTAATTCAATATACAAAATATTTCTCATCCTGTTGCTTGTTGACTTCTTCGGTTCTTCTTATTTTGTTTTGTCACTAATTGTTGTCATTTTCTTTTTCTTAAATCTTAGTATGGATTTCCCTATGCAATATATGGATCACTACCTAGCTAGTTCTTTGTTTCTTTCTATAACCCCAAAATAATATACAACTCATATTATGGTGTACCACGCAAACCTCTTTGGTGTATTTGCAAACACTTGTGTGAGGTAAACAAGTGGAAACGTCCTTTTTTCCCTTAAAATTAAGCATGCAAAGAATGAGATTCTTTGGCTTTATATATAAGTTCTAACATCTTCCTCCTCTTTTTCCTTTTCCCTATAATTTGTCCTTATAATATTTTTAAAGTGAATGAATCTTGATAGAGGGCACAGCCGACAGTGGTATATATCATTTGTTTTCTTTAATATATACCTAAAGGAGGCGATAGTCTCAATGCAATGCATCACCATATGTTGTAATGCATTTACATTTACAAATAATAATGTTTTCTTGGATTTATATAGTAGTATAATCTAGCTAGCTAGCTATTTTGGTGCAAGCTGTTGTGGTTGAGGATGATGATAGTATGCATGCATGTGTGCCAGCACCACCACAGCTTAGCTTGAACCTTGGCCTGCCACTGCAATGAGTAGTGTTCTATTGGGTTGAACGGCTTGTATTCTGATCTGGAGGCAACTTGGGAGAATACTAAACCTTGTTCTGATTAATTCTCATATTCTTTAAAGATTGCAGAGTTGTTTGCTATATATATATATTCTATTTCAACATGTTGAAATTGTAGATTCCTAGGAGTGAACAAAAAACAGAGAGATACCAAATATAAAATCTGAGAGAAAACAACAACAAAGTCTTTTTATTTTATTAGTACATGATGATGTCAGTTAACTATATACATTTATTAAATCCTGCTATTATTCTAGGAATTCTTGAATGAATACATAGGTACACCACTACCAGTGATCTTGGAAAGAGAATTACTACAGAGGAAGCTTAGAATGGTAAGAATTATTTTAATGTGTGTGCTACTAAGATAAAGAATAGAAAAGAATCTCGATTTAATTCTTAAAATTTTTTTATATTTTAATTTTAAATGACTCGATCAATTTTATAAAACTTTACTAAATTAGAGAGTTTTAAGATTTAAATTTTACTACAATTTTATATTTTATTTATTTTACGTAAATTCTCAATTTTTTATACTTAGCAGAGACAGTTAGTGGTGGCAGGTAGTGTCAGCCTGAGAGTGCTACTTGGTGGTTGTTTCTATTCTGTTATCATTTACCAATTAATATCTGTGAAACAAGGCATGTGCCCCCAAATTTCTTGTCCCAGTTTCTCAGTTTAAGAAACTTCATGTCTCTCGGTATCTGCATTTCTGTGCACATTTCATTTTCTACAACGTTATATTCATCCACCAGTGGATATATCTAAATACAAATAAATGAATAATAGTATAAAACTACAGTATCAAATTACAAATAAAATAGAATCAACTTGTTTTGGTCGGGTGGTTAGTTCACTCATCCGTTTAAGCAAATGTTAGAGTTTGAATTTTGTTTTGTGCATGCAGCAATCCATTTCCAGCGGTAGACCCTTAAATAGAATTTAAATTCGCGACGGATTAACCAACTGTTGTGCAATTAAGGGGTGGCAATGGCATGAAGCCATGAACTGATGAGTTTTTTTAAACGTATCTTCCGAGCCTTATTAGAAGAACGGATTCTGTGACCACTGAGGCAGTTTCTCATTTTGTTAGTAGTGTGTGCTTATTTATAATGAAAATGAAATAAAATTGACGAAGTTATATCGTCAATACTACGCATGCAATTGTCAGATTTAGCTGTATATTTATTATGATGATAATTAGAAGCAACATCCTAATTTTTTGTTGAAAAATCATGTCAAGAAGTATAGTCCCATAAAAATGTGGTGACACAAACTTTATTTGTATAGTAGACAAGGAAAGATAGCAATATATGATGAAGACATGGACCACCATCAATAGGATCGCCCATATGAACCTTCTTTCTAACAAATTAAAGTTAAAATAATTTAGAAATGGGTGAGGTGGGGGGGATATGGCAAAGACATAATTTTCTCCAATGATTAGATGGTGTGTTGTGTTGCCAACAGTACAAGATTTTTCTCAACCTTGTCGTCTTGTCTAATCATTGGTATGGAATCAGTTCAGTTGATACCACATAATTTTCAGTATTTGCATTGCTAATAAGTCCATCTTCTTAATATAAACATGGACAGTGAAATTTAAACCAAATTAAGGTTTAATTATTTTATCGCTCTTGTAGTTTTATTATATTTATAATTGAATTTTTATATATATTTTTTTAATTGAGTCTCTATACTGTTTTTAATTTTATAATTAGGTCTTTTCTAATATAAAAAGTATTATAGTAAACTGAATATTTTTTGCCAATTAAAAGTATTTATAATTAAAAATATAATTAGATCTTTGATTGCATGTATTTTGGAAGAAATATTCTGTTAATTTTAATATTTTTTTGAAATAAAAATTACCTTAATTACAAAATTAAAAGCAGTGTAAGGATCCAATTGAAAAAAGTATATATAAAAATCCAATTAAAATTTTGATAGAACTATAGAGACCAATAGAATAATTAAATCTCAAATTAATTGACATGGATAATTAATTGACAATTTTGCTACTCATACATCCTTTCGCTTGTAGATACTGTTTTGACATTAATATTTTATTAATAACTAATATGTGTTTTTTTTTGTTAATTAAAAAAATAAATATATAATTAATTAATAATAATTATATTTTTATACAGGTTATTGAGAGTATTTAGTATACGTATAGTGCTATTGATTAATAAATTATGCATAAATTAAAGGATAATGAAAATATTTTATTCCACCAGGATTTACTTATATTGTTTGCATAGTTTAAAATAAGCTTTAAAAACCATGTTATTATATTGCTTGCAAAGGTGTTGTGTGTCTTGTGCTATTTGATACATATTTAGTAGTAAGAAATGTTCAAGGATCAATAATTTTATTTTATATTGACTAGTATTTTTAATTATTAATCTAATATCATTAGTCTATTCATTTAATAACATACTTTTAATTAATATTTTTAAACATTATTAACTAATAATAAATTCTGCTAGTAGTCCAGCATTATTTTTTAATAATATTATTATGGCAATGTTTCATATTATTAGGATGTGATATGTGGTAACTTATATATTTGGTGTTATATATAAGATCAAATGGTTACCTGAAGTGGGAAGTATTTTATAGACTAATTTAATTTGGATGCATGCAACAAATTAATAATTTTAATTTTGATTATATTCTAAACACTACATTACTAGTTTACTACATAAGGTGATGATATATACCTTCAAGATGCCCAATCAGAGGGAGAGAGGTCATCTTCACCCTTAGCTTCTCTCTCATTATTATCTATCATCATCGTCTTTTAGTTAGCATCAACTAATCAATTTCAATTTATAATTAAGTAACCAACTAACTATATATCTCTATATAGTATTTATTAATTTAATTAAAAAATTATAAAAAAAACACTCATAGAGTCATATATACTAAATATATATTAAAATAAGTCACTAATATAAAATATATATTAAAAAATTATATATTAAAAATAAATTAAAATACACACATATATCTTTTTGAAAAAAATAATAATTGATTTTGGTTCCTAAAAAAATAGTGAGACAAGATACAAATAATTAGCACCAGCAGGCGCCAAAAGTTAATTCATATAATCTGCCTACCGCTGATGTAATGCCAAAATTTGATGAGTTCAATCCTTAATTAGCAACTTTTAGTTAATACTTAATATATAGAAGATTTGTTAAAATTTTAATAAGTTTAAAATGTATGTCCTAACTTTAAATGGTGTGATGATGTGCTATTTTTTTCCCCCTTCAGTCTAAACTATCAATTAATTAATTAGTATCAACATACATGGAGTGTATATGAATAAATATTTGTGTAAGCTAAGCTATAGCAGCTAAGATAGATCATTGGATATTGATGAATTGAAGTCAACAATAATGAAGTTATAATAATAATACAAGAAGATCAAGTCACATTACAATATCGTTATAGTATTTATCAATTATATAATATGTATTTATCATTATCTCTTTGTTTGCATCCCCGAAAGAAATATGTTATTTGTTACTTTTCATTTAACGTGATCTGATTGCCATCCAGTGACTGAGGATTCCTCACCCACATATTTTGTGTGTGAGAATATATGTTCTATTCTATCCCTTCCACATTAATAAACCAACAAATTCTGTGATTAATTATATATATAATAAGCTACATACCAACATCATGATGGGTCGTTTTTCAATTCAGAGTTCTATATGCTCCTGTGTCATATTGTTAATTGGTTTAAACTATTAATGCTATATATAGCTTAGTTGTCTAGTTAAAGCTAAATGAAGTAACGAATAATGAGACATTATACACTTTCCACATACTACAGGTAACGAACTAGCTAATAATTAATAATAATCTTCATTGGCAAATATATAAATGTCTTATCTAATCTAACGCATCTTAATTAATTAGTATCATCACATAAAGTATAAAGTATATCAATTATAGAAAGACATATGTGCCTGGCTTTCACAGTGTAGCATCTAGGGCGTTCGGATCAGTGTTAGAATTTTATTATAATTATGATCTAATTTGTTAATATAAAAAATTAAAAGTTAATTTTGGATAGTATTATAATTATTAAAAAAATTTATTAGTTAATTATATTGGGTTAATTAATTATCTGATGGAAGAAAATATGATTGTTCACAAAAAGTATAATTTGAGTTTTTAATTTTAATTATCATAATTCATAATAGACATTCTAGTTCCATCTTTATTGGTGGTTCAAAAATTGAAAATTCTAAATTTAGATTAAAGATTATTGATTATTGACAATAACTAGAGATAACTAAATTATTAGTTTTATGAGCATAAAAAATGAGTAGAAACTTTTTATGATTTTTCTCCTAAATTAATTCTAAAATTGTGAAAAGCTCAAAAACGCCTGTTTTAAAAATATGTTAGTCCATAAAAAATAAAAGAGAAAAAGACAAATAGGTCCCTAATTTTTTAAACTTTTGACAAATACATCCCTGACAAATTTTAAATACAAAAAAGTCCCTGACTTTAACAAACGGAGGACAATTTAGTCCTTCCGTCTATTTGCCTCTCATACACCTAACGGAACTGGCTGACGTGGCTGAAACGGTGTTCAGATGTCCGTTACGGTGCCACGTTGGAAGGAGAAAAAAGTTCAAAGGACAAATAAGTCCTTGACGTCATTTTACAAATAAAGTTCGAAAGACAAATAGGTCCTTGAGAATTTTTTTTTCAAAATTAAACTCATTCCTAAATTTCTACCTACCTCTCTCCTTTTTAATTTTAGATAACGAATGTTAAAATTAATTACTAATAAAAAATTAGACTTTTTCATATAAAAATAATAACTAAAAATCTTATTATTTAATTTTTTATCTGCAGATATCTTGGTTCTTATCAACTTACGACTTTTTTGTAAAAGTAGTTTGATTTATAAATCTTTTGTGTCATGCATAATTTATACTGTTAGAATAAAGTGAACTAATTTAAAAAAAAATTCTCGTAATGTTATTATGCATAAAAATACTAGTTCTAATATAATACACAAATGCACTAATGCTAACTTAATACATGAATGATGCACAAATGAACTAATGCTAACTTGATGCATAAATGAACTGATGCTAACTAATGCCACTGGTATGATGAAAACTGAATTAATGCAATTTAACAAATTCTAATATAATACACAAATGCACTAAAGCTAAACTAATGCAATTTAAGAAAAAGAGTAGAAACATAACAAGCCCAATTTCTACAATTTTAATACAAATAATTTAAATTGTAGAATAAAACAAGTTAACTAGATTTCAAAATACAAGCATAATTTTATCAGGAATTATTTTTAATATGGAAAAAAAATTGGTGTTTTGGTTGGATATTGACATTTGAAGTGTATTACAGTATTGTGGAAATTATTCAACACGCCCCCACGTGTTGGCTAAGATGCTGCCACGTGTTCAACACGCCTCCCACGTGTTGGCCAGAATGATGCCACGTGTTCACCACGCCCCCCACGTGTTGCACCACGCCCCCCACGTGTTGACTTTCCACAAAAAAAATCCACACATCTATAATTACACCACATTCTCCTATTTTCAACAAAAACACCAATATTTTTTCCATACAAAAAAATAGCCTAATTTTATAAACTAAATTCTCATAATAGAAGTATAATAGAAGTATAATGAAAAAAAAAAATTCTCAAGGACCTATTTGTCCTTCGAACTTTATTTGTAAAATGACGTTAAGGACTTATTTGTCCTTCGAACTTTTTTCCCCTTCCAATGTGGCACCGTAACGGACACCTGGACACCGTTACAGCCACGTCAGCCATAGACAGAAGGACTAAATTGTCCTCCGTTTGTTAAAGTCGGAGACTTTTTTGTATTTAAATTTTGTTAGGGATGTATTTGTCAAAAACTTAAAAAGTTAGGGACCTATTTGTCTTTTTCCCAAAATAAAATCTAAATCATATTCACCTAAGATCTTTTGTATATTTTACACATCTTCTTAAAAATCTTTTAAATTTTACTTTCAAACGCTATAAATAGAGGACTTTTAAGTACGTTATTAATCCATAATTATTCTTATAATTAAATCTCTTATAAATACAATCCATCACCATGAATATACTAATCTAGCTAGAGCGATTTACATATTGTTAATCCTACAAATTACAAGTAATCTAGGTCTCACCTCCGAATCAGAGCAATATATATAAATCATCATCGGAAACATGGATCGGAGCCGCAATATAAACTTTGTCATTGTCACTACTTCATAGCTAGATAATTAATAATTCTGCTTAAACTAAGAGATATATATCTTGCTAGCATAGCATTGATGAATGATGATGTTATTTTTCACGCAAGTTTAACTGCTGCTTCGCAACAAACAAATGTATAATTCCTTCTACAATCTGCTCAAACAGGACATAAATATAATATAATAATTTCTATTGAAGTTTCGCGCGGTAATTCAATCTTCTTTTCTTAAGAAAAAAAATTAGTACTTTATTTATTCTATACTTATAAGACGACCAAAAAAAAGATAAAATGTAATTTTTTTAAAAAAATAGTTTAAAATTTTTAAAATATCTATAAATTTTATTTTATTTTAATTTTATCCAAAAAAAATTTTTCGCATCAACTTTATCTATAATAATTTATTTTTTAAAAAATATATGACTAATTCAGCAATAATTTTATAAAAATAATAATCTTAACACAAATAAATTAGAGACCGTTATTAAGAATATATTTAATACAAATACAAAAATTTAAAATAAAATAAAACTTCAAAATATTTTTAAATTTTTAAAAAACTTTAAAAGTATACTTTATTCTAAACCCTAAAAGAAATATGTGAAAAAGGATCATTGTAATGACCATCCCCCCCCCCCCCCCCCCCCCAAAAAAAAAAAAAAAAAAAAACAGCAAAGATGCATATGGATGTGGCAACCACTACGTGCAGGCTAGAGAAGGCAATTAAGTACACAATGTATATCCCTAACACCACAAACTCCCTTAGCCTGTACTTCCATCTTATTATTATTATATTATAAAATAAAGTACTGTATCAATGACAAACTGTGACAACGACCCTATATATAATTTCCCAAATCATCAATGTCTAAAGTGAAATCTGAATTTTCCACCACAATATCTCCTTATTAGCACAAATTCTCACAAACTAAGAATAATGAATTAGAATACTAGAACCTACCACCATGCACCTAAGCCCTTACAAAAAAACACACTTCAATAACAACATTCCTCATCTTCATCATCATCATCATCATCATATCCATGATGATGATGCTTCAGCCATAGACATGCATAACAACACCACCACCACCAACTCAACCAGCCGGTGTTCTTCCGATTCCGGTGAGCCATGTGAGGATGGTAAATGGGCTTGCAAGCTCCTCAAGGAGTGTGCCATCGCCATCTCACAAAGAGACTCCACCAAAATCCACCACCTTCTATGGATGCTCAACGAACTCGCTTCCCCTTACGGCGACTTGGATCAGAAGCTCGCCTCTTACTTCTTGCAAGCCTTGTTCTGCAAGGCCACGGAATCCGGCCACCGTTGCTACAAGACTCTCTCAACCGTCGCTCAAAAGAGCAACAACTTCGACTCCGCCAGAAAATTGATTCTCAAATTCCAAGAAGTCTCCCCTTGGACAACCTTCGGACACGTGGCAGCCAACGGAGCAATACTCGAGGCCTTGGAAGGCGAGTCCAACCTCCATATAATTGACATAAGCAACACTCTTTGCACCCAGTGGCCAACGCTGTTCGAAGCCCTGGCCACCAGGAATGACGAAACTCCTCGTCTCAGACTTACCGTGGTGGCGCTCAGCTCCACCACAGTAAGTTCTGTTATGAAGGAGGTTGGACAGAGAATGGAGAAGTTCGCGAGACTCATGGGAGTTCCCTTTGAATTCAACGTAATCAACGGTCTCGATCGCCTGGGAGAGCTCACGAAGGAATCGTTAGGGATTACAAACGACGAAGCCATCGCCGTGAATTGCATCGGAGCGTTGAGGAGGATCGAGGTTGAAGAAAGAGAATCGGCAATTCGCATGTTCAGATCGCTTAATCCGAAAGTGGTAACCGTGGTTGAGGAAGAAGCCGATTTCAGCAGCAATCGAAACGATTTCGTTCAGTGCTTTGAAGAGTGCCTTAAATTCTACGGCTTATACTTCGAGATGTTGGAAGAGAGTTTTCCATTAACGAGCAACGAAAGGTTGATGTTAGAGAGAGATTGTTCTCGAAGCATAGTTAGGGTTTTGGCTTGTGGCGGTGGTGATGAACAAAACAATAATGATGAAAATAATAATAAAGAAGAGTTTGAAGATTGTTGTGAGAGAAGAGAGAGAGGGACACAGTGGTGTGAGAAGCTGAAGAAGGAGTTTTCAGGCGCAAAGTTCAGCGATGATGTGGTTGACGATGTTAAAGCATTGCTCAAGAGATACCGTGGAGGTTGGTCACTGGTTTTGCCACAACAACAACAACAAGAAGAAGGACATAATAGTAATTACAATAATAATACTCTCTCAGGAATTTTCTTGACATGGAAGGAGGAACCTGTAGTTTGGGCATCAGCATGGAAACCCTAGATATAGCTTATGATGATTCAATAATTCAATTGAATGTGTATTTATATATTATATATCACTGAAATTGTTTTCATATATATATATATATATATATATATATAGAGGTTGCTAAATTCTTAATTAGAAAACTCTAAATTGATGAGAATGGCTTAGCAATGGATATATATGTATATATATGGATGGATTTTGTTTTTGACTTTCTATTATGATTTATATTGCATGCATTTGTTTGTAAGTTTTCTTATAGCTTTATATATTGCATCGGAATTTGTGCTGTTATAGGGTTGGTTGGTGTTCTTTATGGTTTCCTTGTTTGAAGGTGTTTGAACTTGTGCTCTTTTTATGAATTCTATGGTGATTGCTTACTTTCCCCCTTTTTGCGCATCCATCATCAATACCATGGATGATTATTATTGTTTCATCAACTTTCTTTTCTTTAAGTGCATTGGTGCTATGTTGTCAGATCAGATCAGATTTCAAAGTGATTCACATATAGCATTCTCATCATATCCATGTTGATTTACACTATGGATTTTGAGGAACATTTTGCGTGCACTTATATCAATTTCCATGTTAATTATCTTTTTATAATCAACTTGATTTGTTAGAATAGTTAGTTGTTTTTGTATTTTGAAGTTCGAATTTTGTCTTGTATATACAATAATTTATTAGTCGACAATAAATTTTTAAGTAAAATTTAGATTTACAACAAATTATTTTTTAATTTATTGGATTGGAAAAGAATATTGTAAAAAATAAAATAAAATAAAATTTTTTGACATGGTAAAGATTAATTTTCTCTTGTTTAGTTTAAAAAAATGTTTTATTCGTATATTAAAATTGGTCACTAAAATCAATTACAACTAATATATTTATGTATAAATACATATATAGTTTAATTTATTTTTAATATGTATTTATATTTTATACAAGTGATTGATTTTGGTGACTTATTTTAATGTACTCGTAATATAGTAGTTAATTTAATTATATATTGTCAATTAGGTCACTCTCTATAAGTGTCTATCCATTATTAAAATAGCATAAAGCATATATAATAACAACATGGTGCATTAGGGTAAATAAGATAACACGGACAAGGAAAAGCACCATTATTCTCTTTATTTATTTTGCTTCAAACAATGAAATAACATAGATAATAGAATGGATTATATAATATTAATGACATTGTTACGTCATCTAACTAAAACGCATCTCTCTCACTGCATAGTAAGCTACTGATTTTCAGTTCCAAAAAGAACAAAACAAGATAAACTCAAATCGAATTAAGATATGCGATGATGTGGATTCTATTGATCACAATTGAGGTATATTATGGTTCCCCCCGTTGCACGACTCAGGGTTAGCATATATAATATACCTATTAATAATTGATAATATAGAACACATTTTAAAATTTAACAATTGGCCATCCCCTCTTAATTAAATGTCAAGGGTTTAATTATTTATTCTCACATTATATGTAATAAAACTTATATATGTATTTTTTAGATGTGTTTTTTTATATATGTTTTTAAAATATAATAATTAATTATTATTGGTAATAAATTAATAAATAGTATATTGGTATCTATACTTTTTCAAACTTTACATTTACGAGTCAACAAAAGAAAAATCGATGAGTCAATGTCACAATATGTTTGACAATAAATAAATACATCTTGATGAATTAGATGCCATGCATGAGCATTAATAATATATGTTTTATTGGATTGCAAAAGAAGGTAGGTTTTGGGGGAAAGGATCAAAAGAGAAAGACATAGATGAGTAGCATGAGTGAACCCAATGTACAGGCTTTAAAAAGGCAACTTGGTGGAAAGTGAGATCTCAGTGGGAAACATGGAAACGTACATGTGCTATAATTTTCAAAAGTTATCATCCTCTCCAATTTATCCATGGCCCATCCTCCTACTTTTAATTTCCACACTTTTCTATTCCTTTCTCTTTCTCTTTATATATCTATCTTTTATCATCACCTGCCTTGCTTCCATACAATTTTCTTTCCCAACATCTCCGAAGGGAAAGCACAAAGCGTTCTCAAACTTATCTAGAATCAAGGTGATTTCGATATGAACGTAAGATCTAAACGTCTTTAGGTAAAAATTTCAATATTTTTTTTTAATAAAGATGAAGTTGTTCGATTTTTTTGTAAGAAGATGGAAGTAATACCTGTAAAAAAAATTCTAATATTTAAGTTAACAATAATTTTAGGTAAATTTTTAATAAATTAGAGTTCAAAAAATATTTGAGAATATTAAGGTATTTTTGAACGACAAAGTTAATAACAAAGTAGTTTTATATTTTTTATGATGGATTTATTACTCCATTTAGTTGAAGGGATTGTTGAGATCTTTTTTTAGATGAATCGGAGAGATTATAAAATTTAGTTACTCATTTAGATAAGTAAGATTAGACTCATATTGCTGAGTCTGACCCCTATGAGATCAGATAAATAATAGTGTAAATCTAAGTTTTGTTTGTAGAATATTGATTAGATTTTATCTCTTTTGAACCTGATTAAGTTGTATACCAGAACATGAACACAAAACAAACTTAAATATCAACATCAATTTTTGAATAGATAATTACTAAAGATATCGTTTATCGAAAAAGACCGAATTACATGATTAAAATTAGTCTTGATCCCATAATGAGCTAATCAATCTGTTTTTTTATTTATTTTCTGCAGAATCCAATCAAATTGAAATATCCCATTGTTGAAAGAGGAGTTTTTGAATTTTGAAATCAAAATCATACTCTTCACATCTGTTCAAACCATAGAGATTTTGCAAAAAGAAAACATCTAAACAATCAATCAGCTCTTCATATAACCTTTTTAATATAACTTTTTTTAAACCAAAACACTCCAAACCACAAACAAGTCACATTTAAAAATATTTCAAGAAAAAATATTTCTTAACTAACCTAAAACTCACGTACCATCAGATTTTCTAATAGAATACAACTAAATTCAGGCATACCCAAATCAAAAAAAGATACTAGCATCATAATTAATTAAAAAAAAAAAAAACTCTGATCAGCCAAAAACTGAAAATCATTAGCTATTCTTTTAGCATTAGTAGCAACTTTGTAGTCAATCAAAGAGTCCTTAGCATTAAAGATATCATTGCGACAGTGTGTCTCCAAATCTACCAAAATTGGAACCACAAAGAAACTCTCTCCCACGCGATATCTTTCGGATTAGACAACAAAATTACCCTCTTCGACATTATCAAGAATGAAAGGGTCCAGCAATCTCCATATCATACTGGATTTTTCACAATCTCTTAGACAATGTTCTATGGTTTTAATCTCTACTCTGCATCTCGTGCAAACATCTGAAGCGAAAAAGATAACGCTTAAAACAAAACACTTTCGTTGAAAGAACCAAATGCAAAGCAACCCAAATAAAAAATTCGATCTTTTTAGAAAGACTAAGTTTTCATACCCATTTTGGGTTGTTCACTTGTTTGATCATCATTTCATATAATATATTATATGGAATGATCATCACTACTACACACTTAAATTACAAATCCATTTTGTAGTTGGTAAATATAAAAATGATTATATATTTGTATTTATATTTTTGAAAATTTAAGTTTTTTTTTTGAAAAGAATCTTTTTAAAATTAGTTTATATTTATTAAAATTAAAAAATAACTTTATCTATTATATTTAGATTTTTTTTAATTAAATTTCTTATTTTAAATTTATTCATAATCATTTGTTTCTCTATTTATGTATATTATGATATTTTAAATTTAAAAATGTTTTGTTAAATACAAATATTATTACTTAAACTTGTTAAAATTTATTTTCAATTTGATATATTAAACATAAGTGCCACAATTAAAAAAAAAGGTATTTTTTTTAAATACCATCTTTAATAAATTATTAATAAAATCGAACTAAGTATAACTATATGCTGTATGGAACAAAAATCACATTATTTTCCCCTAATGAAAAAAATGAACATGATTTAATTAAATGAATTTGGTGCTTAATGAGCTTTGTTTATAAAATATAAATAGAGAAAAGGGATGGAGGGCCCCACCCCATGGGAGGGGTTGATTGCTAGCAAAGATGGTAGCCGACTGAATGCACTGTGGCTTTTATGGTCCATTGATTTGATATGAATAGCAAATATTATTTGCTTTTAAGTAATCGAGTCTCTTTGCCTTGCATTGCTCTTTAGTGTTTAATAGGCCAACATTACATAGTGGCAAGCAATGAAACCTTTTCTTGCTTTGGATTGGACTTGTTGGTTTGGTACCATTAGTACTCTTTTATACGTTACTTGTCTATCATCACTGCCATGCCACAATCACTTCATTTTTTGTTTCTCCTTTTCGTTCTCATAGATATATACATTCATATCAGTGCAAACATAACAAACCAAATCATATATCATTATTATTATTATTCCTCTAATTCATAACTAATTTTATGCAAGTGCAACGAGTTTTCGTTGTAAAAGACAAGCAAATAAACCATTACTCATTACAAGGAGACAGGAATTTGCATTAAGCAATTGAAACACAAGGAAGTAGACTATAATAACACCAATATCAATAAGAAATAATAGAGGAGTATATATCCATAACGAAAATTATATTTGTATATCTGAATATGTATTTCAATTTTATGCATCTAATATAATATTGATTTAAATGTCATTTTCATATATTTTGATAGTGTTAAATATTTTTATATTCTCATCTAATTAATTAGATATTTTTCTTGGAGGATTATTTAAGCATCTCCTCTGAAAGATAGTTTATTGAGAAATTTTGAGGAGAAAAAGGGGTTAAATACAATAAGTAATTATTTTCTATGATAGTTGACAGTTTTTAGTTTTTTTTTTTAATATATAAATGTAAAAAAATTCTCTTTTTTTGGTGTTCAAATATGCAACACAAATGGATCCAAATGAAACATATTCAGTGGACAGAGTGAAACAAAAGAACCCAAATATTTTGGGCCTAGCCCAGATCGAGGCCCATCTTTCGAAGGTTAGAAACGGCATTTTGCATTATGGTATCTAGGGTTTAGTTTCCAAACCCTAAAAAGGGACGATTCTAAATCTGAATTGAGTGTGGAGCTTGCAGCTTCTGTTTGAGCCTTCGAGACGGAAACCCTAATCGAAGTCCACAATGGTACTTCATTCTATTCCCATCCAATTTTACATACCTTTGTTGTTCATTTTATCTGTTCAGTGTTCACGGTTTCTCTACCTGTGAAATCGATTCGCATTTTCTGCTTGTTGAATCCTCTAGATCTGAATATCTGAAACGTTCAGTATGTATTGGTTTTTTTTCTGTTCTTTAGCTTAATTTTCTGAACTTCTGTGTGATTTGGTGCAGCCTAAGCAGATTCATGAGATTAAGGACTTCCTTCTAACTGCAAGGAGGAAGGATGCACGATCGGTGAAGATCAAGAGGAGCAGAGATGTGGTGAAGTTCAAGGTTCGATGCTCCAAGTACCTCTACACTCTTTGTGTCTTTGACTCTGAGAAAGCTGATAAGTTGAAGCAATCACTTCCTCCAGGTTCGATTTCTTTTCTTTCCGTCAATATTTCAAGACTTTAGGAACCTGAATTGCATAGATAAATGGTCATGTGCGTTTAGCTGAATTGAAATTACCATGGATTTTAAAACTGATATGGTGTGAGGAAAAGTACAGTGGAGAATTCGATTGATTTTCATGCTGTTTATCCCGATTTATTCTTGCAGGTTTGAGCGTTCAGGATCTGTGATTCAGAGTAGAACAAGTTTTGTCTGCAAGATTGTTGTTCTTTTTTGTTGCATTTGATTATGAATTATATATTATGTTCATGACTGATTCAACTTAAACCTTCGTCAATTTAATTGTTTGCATTGCGACATTCCAGTTTCTTCGTTTTGGCATTGAGATTTGCGATTAAAGTTGCATTCCTTCCAGTAATTTACTCAATAGAAACCAGCTACTGAAACTTGCATCTGAAAACAACTGTAGAAGGCCGTGTGAGATATACACTAGAATCCATTTTATCCACATTTTTTTTTCTCTGTTTCAACAAGAAAGTGGAAACTCACATTCTAACAAAAAAAAAGAGTAAATTAATAAATTAATCCCTGAGGATTTATAGTTCGGACAGATTAGTCCCTAAAGAAAAAAACACCAATAAAGTCTTCTAGAATAGTAGATGTGCACACGCTACCTTCAAATTAGCCTCTATAATTAGGGTAGAATGTCTTAATTTGAACTAATTTGTCTATAAATTAGCCTCTATAATTAGGGTAGAATGTCTTAATTTGAACTAATTTGTCTATGTTTGTTATCTTGAAGGATTTTATTGGTTTTTTTTAGAGACTAATCTATCTGAAATATAAATCTACATGGGTTTATTCGTCACTTTACTAAAAAAAAAGGTGGTCTATGCCTCTAAGAGGGCGTCTTTGTTGGTATAGGACACAACAATGTTGAAACTTGTGTAACTGATTTGGATGAAACATACTTGAGTTTATAAATATTTTTAACAGATTTGAGAATATTCATAATGGTTCTCGTATGGTCTCTTAACTATAAAGATAGTTCACACTTCACAAGTTAATTTTTATGGTTAATAATACTATTATTTCTGAACAAAATATCAGAACTACTTGTAAATTCCATTAGAGATTGACTCATACAATATCACTGGAATTGTAGTATGAAGATGGAGTGTAAGTTATGTTGGCGGTTACCCGCAACCTACGAATCCTACTTAATCTCTATTTTTGTTTTAGTTCTGTAAGAATAATTTTAGGATTTTACTTCTTAACATATAAGCCATTGCTTGAACAAGCCTCTTCCATAATTTTGCCCATTGATTCCAAAAAGGAAATACCAATTTGACACTTGTAAGAAAGCAAACAACCAATAATTACAAAAAGAGTTTGAATTTTCTCAACAATTATAAGAGGAAAAAGTGGCAAGAACAATTTAAAATTTGTTTTCTTATAATTAAATTGTTTGCTCCCTTTTAATGGTCAAATTAACATTCTTTCGTGTGTTATTATTGCTTTCAATAAATCTTTTCATTTCGTTTCTCTATTGTATAGTAAACCAAGAATTTTTGTCGTGTAACTTTGGCCTATGCCCTATACTATTTTATTAGCATGTTGGTTGGCTCATTCATGGCTTGGTTTGTGGGAGTATAAAATATGATCTCTTTCTACATTTCATTTATTTCATTCTAAGCTTTATTTTCCATTTCATTTAATAAAAAGTCAAGGTATTGTTGTGTATAACAATCGCACCATCAATCATGGTCCTAAAGGTTGGCACTTGGCAGTTCAACTATTGGTGTGGAACTCGTGAAGATAAGAAATCAGAATACATGCCAACTCTGCTTTTAATACTTTTATTTTTATAAAAATAATTGAAACAGCACACACACACACACATATATATATATATATATATATATATATATATATATATATATATATATAACCTGAAATAATTCTGTAGCTAGCTAGAAGCTTACCTACTTTGATACACCAAATAAAGTCAGACCCGTGCCTTAGGGTAGTGGAGCGGTTGCTGCCTCTTAATTAATGTTTCGAAATACCTTTGATAATTAGAAGAGCGGCAAATCCCTTAAATAGAACGTTGATTTATGATGGATTAGTTTTTATCTTGTTGGATTAGGAGATATTATAAAAAATTGTTGATATACATTCATGTACTAATGTTTGTTATATTCTTTTGTATTTTTCTTTTGAAGTAAAAAGACTCAAAGTATGCAGATGATCGCAAAAAAATTAACCAACCACCACTTCCGTTCTATCTTTCTCGTTGATATATATGTCTAACTTTGATAGTGTTGCTTGAGCATACTTGGAATAGTCCATATCTTTTCAAAAGCGAATAATCAAGCACACAATACTTGCTAAGTGAGCTCACAACCAATAAACAAATAAAAAGTAGTTTCAACAGACTTATGACATAATATACACATGTTATCATTCTGGCTAACACAGTTTTTCCCTTGTATTCATCCTATCAACCGGTACAAACCAAGTAAACAACTTAACTTTTTGGTGGGACGAATTTTCTCCAAATAGTACTAGTGAAGTTATAGCTTATGATATCCATTGGAAGTACCTCTACCTGCAACACCTACACAAACGAATTAGTAGAATAAACACATTTTTTTTTATCAAATTTTCAGACCACTTTGTCCTCTCTTTCAGTTTTCAGTTTCACTAGAACCGCATGAAGCTGGTTTACTAGTTCTAGCTGCCATTAAAATAACTCTCGTCACCGTTGTAAATTCCAAATCTACTCTAACCCATTTCAAAACCCACAATCTCCTATGGCAGATCTTTGAAGATTTGAGACTTAGAAAAGTCTTAGAAAAGTAACTTTTAAAACACCACATGGTAACTAGCTATCCTTCCAGAAGTGGATTATCCTATCATTAACTAGTTCCATAGCCAAGCTTCTGATAATCTTCTCTTTCACTTGTGGCTCTCTTATTTATAGTTGACAAATATTCTTCTAATGATCCTTTCTTGTAGGTACAGGTTGATCACAAATCATCTCAAAAAAATTTAAGTTATTACAGGAACATACATTTTTTTTTTCAAAATGAATAAATCATTTTTCGAAAACCTCAACCACCACTTAAATAAGAGCGCTGTGTTCTTTTGTATTAGTAACAAATGTGAGAGTTATTATAACAAAATTATAAATTTTAATTTATCGATTAATTTCATAGGTCAGGGTATTTATATTTTTAATTGGTTAGGTTATCGTACATTTTAACCAGAATTTTAATTAATAAAATAAAAAATAAAATTTCAAAGTTTTTGTTTGGTCAATTGTTTTCGGCCCTATCCTCGACCAATTCAATTCCTAAACCAACATTTGCAATTATAATTTTTCAACACCGACATAAACAAGAAGTTGATAGGGAAAGATTCTTACATGCAATTATACGTTTCAATCATCAACCAACGACCCTGCAACCAAAAGTAATCAACACTATCAACGAAAAAAAGGTAATATAGTGGTTTATTGATTAGATGATGAGAAAACTAATCCTAGAACTTGTTCAGAGCATGTCAAATTTTGGATCAGGTGTTTTAATTTTTATTTGGTAATTTTTGGTTGGTTTAGTAGTTAATTCACTAATTTATTTAATTAAATGTCGGAAGTTTGAATTTAGTATTGTGCGTGCAATAACTCATTGATCAGTAATAAATTTTTAAATAAAGTTCAAATATACGATGAATTAATTTTTGACTTGTGAGATTAAAAATATCATGAAAAAAAAAGTCATATGTTACTTCTATGCTTGGTTCTCTTGTACATTCTTTTGCTTTAACTTTCATTTGATATTATAATGAATTTAATGTAGAAGCTTAAAATTGTTACTTTCTCTTTAATTAACTTCAAATTAGCGCATTAATAACCGGATTACTTTAATATACACGATTCCTTATGTTACACATGTCTGATAGAGGATATCTAACTTTAACCTATCTGTCTAATTGGCTAACCTATATTGCCCGTCCTTTAATTTCAATTTTCAACATAGTTAATTTTTGGTGATTAAACAAAAACGAAAAAGAAAAAAAAAGAAAAAAAGATAAAGCCAAATCAATTAGTTAGGATCAGGTTTAAATCTATTTGATGTTAAAGTTTATTCCACAATTAAATTCAATTCGAGTATGTATGTACTAAAAATAGCTATTTTAGTCATATAATTTACAATATTATTCACATTTTTTTAAATTAAAAGAATAAAAATTCTCTAATTCTAATTTGTAATCTCTTATATATGTTTCGTAAAATTTTATTCTGAATTAGTTAGCTTAATTTATTAGCTAGTTCAAGAAAACAAATTAAAAATTTGGAAAATTAGAAATAAAATGTACGTTATATATCTATAAAAAAGAAAGATAATTTATTAAATACTACATTAATTTTTTTTAAAATCCATAAACATATACACTCATATACTAAAAACAGTTGCAACTTAGAAAAGTAATTAAAAATAACCTCATTTTTATCCATAAACATATACACTATCATAATGTCATTCACATGTTTGCTAGAGTGTCATACATATAGCTCTTTGCTGTTTTCAGAAAGGTTGATCAATAAAAATAAAAAGAGAAAAAGAGAAATAAGTTTTTGATCTTTTGATTAGGAGATATTTAAATTTTTAAAAATTTAAAATATATTTAAATTTATGATTTTTTTTTAAAATTTGAACATATTGATTTATAGGTCTAATTTATTTTATTTTAAAAAAATTTTTATGTATATATCCGTATATTGATTAAGTCAATGTAATAAAAGTTATGTTTGATTTTTCTATTAAATTTGACAGACCCAAATGAATAGAAAAATAGATGTATTTAGATGTTAAAATGATCAAATTTTTAAAAATTTAAATATAGTGGATCAAAAAGTCAATAATTTATTTATTATTTTTTTCAAAATAAAATTATGTTATATACTTGCAAATGGTTATTTTTAGATATTATCGCATAACTGCTTGCTATTTACTCGCTCTATTGGTTTGGTATAAAATATTTGATTTCCAGTCCAAAAAGGTAAAAATATATATATTTTATTATATTTAGGATGTAATTAGTTTACCATAAAACATCTTTGTTGACTGGAAACTCTCGGAAAAAGTCTTTGTTGACTGGATTTAATTCTGTCTACCCCAAAACATTAGTTGCTCTTTTATGATAATTGAATGTACGATAAGTATATAGGTAAAAAATTATTCAATAAATTAATCATTTATATAGAATATAATTTAAAATATATATTTATATATAAATATAAAATGATTAGTTGATCTTTTTAGACACGTAATATTTTTAATTGATATAATACAGAATTAACAAGCGAACCACCGTAGGTTTTATTATTTTTATGAATATCCAGTTATTAACTTACACGTCAAGATTTTTAAACCCAAACATAATCAAACTCATCCAAGTTCTTTAGTTTTAGGTTAAAAGTTATTTTGACGGTAACAATAATATATCCTTATCGTTAATCGGTTAAAAGAATTAGGTGAGGAATATTAGGTGCAATTCATAGATTTGAGAACAAAATTGAAATACTTTTTGAATTTCGTCAATACTACATCCCTATACGGTAACCCAACTCGGTTACGGCATTCCTAATTTTCCCAGCCACCAAATCAAATGACCTATGACCAAACCATTGCAGACAAAATATTCCATATTATTATTATTTAATATTTAATATATTTCGTAATGTTAGTATAGGTTTATACTTTATAGCCATGGAATAAAGAATAAAGGTCGTATTTAATTTGTTCCACGTTATAATATAAGGTTGTATTTGAAATGGAAAGAAATAGAAAGGAAAAGACAAAGACTAAAGACAAAAATTAAATTAAATATTTGTATTATATTTGATATAAAATATATTGAAGTAAATTATATTTTAATATTATGATTAGTTTAAAATAAATATAGAGATTAATAGGTAAATTTAAAATTTAAATAAATATATAAGAGTATTTTTTAAAAAAACTATTAAAATTAATTTCTATCTTTAGAAATTTGAGTTTGTGTCTCTATTTTTTAGAAATACTAAAGTAGCATTTAGAAGACAGACACCGAAATAAATCTAGGAAAATTCTAGGGTGCTGATCCATATTATCAGCATGGGATGATGATAATGCGTGGCAGTTTGAGAGTGTGACACTTGGTTAATACTTCTTCTTTTCGTTAATGTTGTTTATTTTCCGTTCCATCACTTTTCTTAGTTATAATTAATAAAATTGCTAAGTATTTTTGGTTTGTGGGCTGATAATGGACTTTAGTGAATAATACTTTATACGATTCCCAATAAAAAAAGAAAACATTATCCCAACTAAAAAACATAAAAAAATTTTATTTGTTTAATAATTAAAATTTGCTAAATAATAGAGTTTTTTTTTAAACTTTGAAATACATAAAATAGATGATTTTATTTTATTTAAGAATTTCAATTAACTTGTCCTTATCTTTTTAAATGTATAAAATATCAAAAATATATTTTTTTTTATAAATAAGTGTCTAGCAAAAATAGTTTTATCAAAGATAGAATTATTTACAAATTAAATGAAAATTTAATATATTTAACAGTAATTTTAATTCAAAAAATAGAATTCAATTCTACTTATATATTAAAATCATTCCAAATCAAGAAAGAAAAAACTAAATTCTAAATAAAAATAAATTCTTTTTTTCATAGAATGCAATCCTTATCTCATATTAAAAAAAATTTCACACACAATTTTTAAAAATACAAACTTATCAACTGGATAATTTTGTATTTTCAAAGAGTGTGTTTGAATTTTTTTTTAATATGAGATAAGGATTGTATTTTATGAAAAAAATTATTTTTATTTAAAATTTAATTTTTTGATTTAGAATGATTTTAATATATATATAAGTAAAATTGAATTCTATTTTTTGGATTGAAATTATTGTTAAATATGTTAAATTTTTATTTGATTTGTAAATAACTCTATCTTTGATAAAAAAAATTTTGCTAGAGACTTATTTATAAAAAAAAAAGATATTTTTGATATTTTATACCTTTAAAAAGATAAAGACAAGTGAATTGAAATTCTTAAATAAAATAAAATCATCTATTTTATGTATTTCAAAGTAAAAAAAGAAAGTTCTATTCTTTAGCGAATTTTAATTATTAAACAAATAAAAATAATTTATGTTTTTTATTGGGATAATTTTTTTTTATTGGGAATGGTATGAAGTATTATCTACTATGGTCCATTAACAGCCACAAACCAAAAATACTTAGGAGTATCATTAATCATAACTAAATAAAGTAACGAGAACGGAAAATAAACATCAACGAAAAAAAAAGCTATTAACTGTCACACTCTCAAGCCGCCACGCATTATCATCATCTCATGCTGATAATATGCATCAGCACCGTAGAATCCCCCATAAATTTATTGTGTTTGTGTGTTTGTTGTAAAATATAAGACAAATACTGAAATATAATGAAACTCTAATTTAATTTGCACAAAAAATAGAATTAGAATTAATTAATTGAAATTGAATATTTTGGATATAAAATGTTATTAAAGTTTCAATCTGTGTTTTTAAAAATTCCAATTTCTTGTGTTTCTATTTTTTTGAAAGCACTGTGAAGTATTGAAATCTTAATACCAAATTCTAAATTAACAAATCTCTCAATCTCTATTTCAATACCTCAAAATAAATGCTATCTAAAAAAACTAATTTTATATCGCAGTAATAAAATTTTAGTTCTAATGTTTAATCACTATACTCAATATTCAGTTCCAATTCTTCATCTAAGTCCCTCTAATATTTTTTCCAGATAGCCGACACAGCATTACCTTGATCCGAACACCAATGTTACCTTGCACATGCACCCATTTGCAAATTGGCTATGTCACAGAGAGAAAGTTAAACCATAATCGTTATACAACATTATAAATATGGAACCAAACTTCTTTATCAATGAATATAACAATTTAGGCGAATGTGATAAAAATAGAATCATATTTGAGACCCCGTCACTCAGGTTCTCCTTTTGTCCCTCTTTGTATTCGGCTTTAAAACTTCTCTTCAGGTTTTGGCTTTTCAACTGCCCCCACACATTTTATGTGTTTGTTTGTGAAAGCAAATAAAACCATGGCAATAAGAGGAGTGGGTCAGGTCCCTCATATTATGTTGTGTGAATGAGATGAAATCCCTGAAGGAATTGCATGTGTGTTTATATGCATTTGTCAGACACTGACAGCTCTTTGCTTCTCAATCATGCAATGCACATTATTACACCTTCTTCACTCCTTCATTCACCCATCCCTTTCTTCTATCAAAACTCTCCCCCAATTCCATGGAAAAAAGAGTACCATTCAAGGGTTTATAATATTGACATTATCCTAACTTTTAAAAAGTCATTTCACTTTCACCAATTCTAAATTTGATGCGAGTTTAATCTTGATATATTAATGACTATTTATAATGTAAAAAATAATTATTTTTATTAATGTAATATTATGTAATTAGATGTATATATAAAACGATTTTATATTGTACATTAAAATTAAATTCAATTTTATATTGCTTATTTTCTTTTTGAGGAAGAAAAAAAACAATTTTGACAATGTTTAAGTAAAAGAAATATTTTATCTAAATAATATAGTAGCATAGTGTTTTGGACTTTTTGCAAGCAAGCTTGCTTTTGTTAGGTTAAATTTTACTTATTTAAAAATATTATTATTGTCAATGAATCATAAATTACACGGAATTTTGTCCTCTCCCCATCTCAAAAGTCTCGGACTCAAGTTCTATCAACTGCAATCGAAAAAAAAATAGTAAATATATGAAGAGTGTATGAATGTATATTGTGTACATAAAATTGAGAGTTGTCCAATTCACCTACCTAAAAAAAACTATTGTTATTAGAATACAAAACCATATATATGATTGTTTATAGAATTTGCATTTGATGCCAGAAGTTCTAAGATTAATTGATTATTAAAAGTCTAGTCCTTGCGTTTTGGGTCATGATTGGTGGGTTATCCTTCCTTCTCAAGTCCTTAGCTTAGCTGTACCCACCACTCACTTAAAAAAAAAAAAGACCATATGAACATTTTCTTGGTGAAGTAAACCCTCCTTCTTCTTTTGTTGTTATTGATATACCTTGAAAGTAATAATTTACCTGATTCTTGTCTTATTTGGTGATATTATTATCATTATTGCGAGCATGAAATATATTTTATTATTTTTTACTTTGACTAAAAAAAAATGTATTCCAAAAAGAGTTATATTTTTTAACCATGAATTAAAAAATTAGCTAGATATATTAATAGACTATTTGATTATCTATGTAAAATTTTTTCATACTGATGAAAATAAAATTCTTTCAGAGATAAAAAATACGACAAATGTTAAGTAACGAGATTGTATTCTATTTTGTATATATTCTACCTAAACTGGATTTTTCAAATCTGAAAATAAATTCCAAATATTTAATCCATTTTGCGGAGAAAAATATTATATCTGAAATTCTGGTACAAACGAGAGAGAGTCTTGTGCTTCTGCCACCAAAATCTGTGCTTGCAGAACGAAAAAAGCTTGCTTTCCGCCATTTGAGAGGAATAACTGATGCATATTGAAGCTGCTTCACACAACAATGGCGAATCTGGTTCCCGGCGTCCTTCTCAAGCTCCTTCAGCATATGAACACAGATGTCAAAGTCGCCGGCGAGCACCGCTCCTCACTGCTTCAGGTGGTCAGCATCGTGCCGGCGCTGGCCGGCGGAGAACTCTTCCCCAACCAGGGGTTCTACCTTAAAGTCTCCGATTCGTCGCATGCTACCTACGTGTCGCTACCTGATGAACACGACGATCTCATCCTGAGCGACAAGATTCAGTTAGGGCAGTTCGTGTTCGTTGATCGGTTGGAAAATGCTTCACCGGTTCCCATTCTTCGTGGCGTGAGACCTGTCCCTGGTAGACACCCTTGTGTTGGAACCCCTCAAGACATTGTTGCCACTCACCAACTTGGTTTTCTTGATAGCAATGACAAGAACAAGGACAAAGACAAAGACAAGAACAGTGTTTCTTCTGTTTCTACCATTGACTTTGAGAGATCCAAGTCTCCGAGGAAAATTCCTGTGAAGGATAAGGATAAGGATAAGGAGAAGGAGAAGAAGAGTAAGGAGAAAGAGAGATCAAATGTTGGTGCTGGTGGTGGTTTTGATAGGAGTTATAGGTCTTTGTCTCAAACAACTAAGCCACCACCATTAAAGGTTGATGTGAAGAGGGAATCTTTGTCTAGATTGAGGTCTTTGAATTCGAGGTCGATTCCTTCCTCCCCTAGCAGCTGCTATTCATTGCCAAGCTCCTTTGAGAAGTTTGCCAATGGAGTGAAGCAGCACCAGCAGGCGAAGGCGAAGAAGGTGGGAGTGGTGGAGGCAGGGAAGAAGGCTGCCCCTGCTGCAAAGAAGGAGTCTTTGGTGGTGAATCCAATAAGGAATTTGGTGCAAGGGATTGGATTGGGGGCGAAAGCGCTGCGCAAGAGCTGGGAAGGGACTATGGAGGTTAAGACAAAAGAGTCTTCGCCCAAACCCCGGCCTGCAAAGTTTGATCCCAAGTCTGATGCTCGAAATTCAGTTAGTGTGAGTCACAATCTAGAATCTGCACTTTCTGAAATGTTTGAATGAATTGAATCATATGCTCTATACTTTTTTTAATTTGATAGTTTGCTTATGGGTAATTTACATTGTCTCTAGTTTTGGGTTAATCCAGCAATTTTGATGTTATCCTTTCATTTTGTGGTGTGGCAGACTCCTAGGAGAAGCACTTCGAGTGACAAGTTGCCGTCTAAAGTGGAGAGCAGGATCCAAGCTCCGGCGAAGCCATCTAAGGAAGAACATAAGACTCAAGTGTCTGTGAAGAAGGCCAGTGCCAATGGAACTGTTGAGGAGCAAGAGAAATCAAGTAGGCTAAGAACTTCCAACGGAAAGAAGGCGGCCGATATTTCCAGCAGTGGATTGCCAGGAAACTTGGTTAGAGTTCCTGTAAATAGTAGACGAGTGACGGATGCAAGTGTTCAGTGGTCGTCGCTCCCATCATCTATTTCAAAGCTTGGAAGGGTATATTGACTTGAACTCATAGCCTTTTGCATTTGACTAGTTGACAATTCTGTTGAAAAATGAAAGGAGCTTATTCTTTGTTAAAATTTATGGCAGGAAGTAATGAAGCACAGAGATGCAGCGCAGATGGCAGCAACTGAGGCTATGCAAGAGGCTGCTGCTGCAGATAGTTTGCTGCAATGCCTAAGGTATGAATGTTGAATTGTTCTGAGCTGCTGAAATGATTTAGATCAGGTATTTAGTGACATGGTCAAGATTGCAAACTTCACACACCTGAAATTGCAATTTGTATTTGTATTTGAGTCCAAGATACTCTACTTATATATTGTTCTTTTGTGAAGGAGAGCACCTCTAGAATACGCTAAACAACGCTTTTTGCTAACTTCGGTAAAATGTAAATCAGTGTCATTCCAGAAAAGTAAAGATTGTTTTCAGAGAAATCTGTTTTCTGTCAGTTCTGTAATAATTCATACAAGCTTTGGACAATGCTGATAAGATTGAATATGAAACAGTTGGATAATTGAAATTGTATATTGAGGCAAAGTGAACAATGTGACCTTTTGAAATCACAAGTAAATAAAGCGAACAATCTCTACTACAGTTGTTGGATATATCAAGACTAAAAGTGAAGAACTATGCAAATGATTGTAATTCATGTTAAACTGTTAATTAGAATGTGAATTGTGGTTTGGTTTGAAATTTGGAAGCATAATTTTGATAGAATATAGTTGAATTTTGGTTTGGTTTGGTCTATATTTCACTAAATGTACAGCATGATTTCTGGTTCGGCCATAAATAAAATTAAACCATTTCGATTGGCAATTATGTTGGAATCTCATAATGCAATGCAACCTGCTATGTTGTCGCTGACACTTTTTCCCGATGTTTGTTTTTGGCAGTATGTATGTGGAGCTAACTAATTCTTCTAAGGAACACAACCCACAACCAGCAGTAGAGCAGTTTTTAGTTCTTCATGCTAGCTTGAATAGCACCCGAACAATTGCTGAATCCTTATCTAAACCTGTTCTAGACTGTTCGTCTCCTGATTATGAAAGGATCACAGCAGAAGAAGCACTAAAAGTGAAATCAGAGAGACAGAAACATGCTGCTTCATGGGTCCAGGCAGCCCTCGCAACCAACCTATCATCTTTCGCTGTTTTTGTGAAAGACCCTCAATCATCCAAGCTTCCAGCTTCAAGTAATTCTCAAAATCAAAAAACTGTTTTAGGAAGTCAACACATGCTAATCCTACAAAATTCGAGCGAAGATGCTTCATCTAAAGCCCCTGTAAAGCATCGTCTAATAGCTAACTCGAAGCATACCTCACAAGGAACTACTCGCAGACCAGGTGATGGGTTAGCAACAGGGCAGAAGCAACCAGTCCAACCGCTCCCGGATTGGTTTAGAGGAAATGGCCTTGGTGAGGTGGTTAATTTGACTGAAATGCTGCTACAACAGTCCCGAGACTGGTTTTTGGGATTTGTTGAGAGGTTCTTGGACTCTGATGGGGATGCTATCCTGTCAGATAATGGCCAAATAGCAGGTATGCTCACTCAACTAAAGAGTGTAAATGATTGGTTAGATGAGATAGGGTCGAGCAAAGATGAGGAAGAAGCGATATCACCAGATACAATCGATCGACTGAGGAAGAAAATATACGAATATCTTCTTACACACGTTGAATCTGCCGCGGCTGCACTCAGTGGTGGATCACAATCATCGCCTCCGTTGCAAACAACAGAGGCTAAAGCCAAAAGGTGAATGAGTACATAGTTTGGTATTTAAGGGTGCAATAGACTCCACTCTTTGTTTGTACATAAATCCTATATGGGGTTTGAGGTATAGATTGACTGCTAATTATTTGTTAGGGAAGGTAGCAAATGTGATTTGTGATTTTTTATTTCATTTTTTCCTCTGAATATAATTTATACGAAGTGAAACGTTGGAGGATATAGGCAGAGAGATAATCTTTCCTAATCACTTGCCTTCAATGTGTTCTTGTAAAACTAATTCCTGAATTCTTTTTGGCTCCATTTTCACCTCTATATCAAACTCACCCCTTAGATTCACAATAATATGGTTAGTTACCAAGGCTTGGAATCTTTTGTGACACACACAAGTACACAACCATGCTCATGAAGTCAATGCAAGTAGTCTAATAGACTAATGTTCTGAAAACTTTGTAGTTTATCCAAATTGAAATTATGCCAAATCATGATAACAAGCATTTTGCAACAAGTGCAAACATAGCAGAGTTGAGGAATAAGAGGAGAACTATGATTATGTCAAGTTGTGTGTGACATCTGCAACAGAATGATCATGTTTTGATCCATCACATAAAATTGGTGGGATCTTTGAAAAATAAGTGTATGTACAGTGTACTATATACAAAGGGCTGTGTAAATTGCAGAATGCTATCTTCATTGGCATCTTTCATGTGTGTGGAGTGTAGGACCCAAGCTGCAATTGCAATATGTTGGCCTATATATAGTGGATAAGAGACATAGTCCATAAATAAGAGTGGCTTGATTCGCATGATTGCTTTTGAATTATTAGATAGATTATATCACAGCTCAAAACTGTAACGAAACTTCCCCCACCCCACGTGTTCAGAATTCAGTTTTTCTTAACCAGCAGTAATATTTTCCATTTGCAATGCATGCATGTTTTGGCCTTTTCTGCCATCTTTTCATATGTGGCTTTGACCTTATCCTAAGCCTAAAAGGTACAAAAAGATTGACAACAATGTCAAATGAGTAGTAAACTAGCTTGGAATATGAACGCAATAGTTTTTTACTTTTTTTTTCTTTTTTCAAAATTTTCTTTTTCTTTTTGTAATCTTTATTCATTAATTATTTTGTTATAAACTACATGACATAATTCATATCTACATCTCAACTATCATGGTCTTTTTGTCAAAATAGAGTAAACGAATAAATAAGTCTCTCACTTTTTAGTTGGAAGATAAATAAATTATTAACTAATTAAAATATAAAAATGTCTCTTACTTTTTAAAATATGAGACATCTAAATTTATTCTTATATATTTTGGAGGAATTTAAATACTTTGTATTTTAAAAAATCGAGACGCTTTTATATTTTTAATTGTCTTTTCCTCAAAATAATTTTTACATAAGTAGTCATTTATTTTTTGAAAAAAAAAGTTATTAAACAAAATTGTATTAGATTTGTTAAATAAGTTAGAAAAAAGAATAAATCAATTCCTAATTTTTTGATCCGTATATATTTAAATTTTTAAAAATTTAAAAATATATTTAAGTTCTCGACTTCTTTAAAATTTGAACACATCGATCAGTGAGTCTAATTTGTCTCATTTTAAAAATTCTCTCACGTGTATATCTATATTAACCAGGTCAGTACAACGAAAGTTATGTTTGATTTTTTTGTTAAGTCTAACAGACCCAAATAAATATGAGAGATCGATATGTTCAAATTTTAAAAAAATCAAACTTAAATGTATTTTTAAATTTTCAACAACTTAAATATCTATAAATCGAAAGTTCAAAGACCTATTTATTTTTTCTCAATAAGTTATATAATTAGTATGGTTTTGACGTTGTCTATTTCTAGTCCTATGCATGTGAGAACTTAGAAGAATAGAAGACAATGGAAGCAAGATAAATTCAAGTTGATCTATGAATCTTATGTCAATTCCCATTTGATGGCTATCTAACTTAGGTATGGGGATTAAATGCTCTTCTTCTTTGACTTCCTTTCGGCACATAAAGCACTTGGTGGCCATTGACCACCCATCTAATGTCATTTTCAGTTTTTCTCCCACACCCAACTCAATTAAGCTCATTAATACAGTTATTTGGTTTAAAACTTTAAATTGAAATTTTGAGAATAATAATAATAATAATAAGAAGCAGCAGCAGCATAGACTTATCACATATCCATTCAATTATTATAAATAAAGTGATAAGTAGTATCCCCTAATCTCTTTTTGTTCTTATTCTATATTATATACCTACAACTATATAATATATTTTTTTTAGTTATTTTTTTAAGTGGTCTTAACACATTAGGTATATAAAAGTCTCTTATGGGTTAAATCAATTATTTAAATAGTTAGAAATTTATTAAAAAAAATAATTGTAAAAAAGACGTTTTGTTTTTCAAGCAAATGATCAATAACCAAAAATGATATTTATCCTTTTTAAAACTAAATTAAAATTGAAAATGAATATAATTTATACTTTGTAAAACAAATAAAGAGGGAAAAAAGGGGAGAAGTGGAGAACTTGGTAGAGAATATAAAAAGGGGTGATTCTAGGGGCCATGCCATGCCATGCCATGATGGTGACAAAGGAAGATTTGAGAGTATGTCCACGTGGAATACATTAACAATACTCATTCATGCCTTTGTGTGATGCATAAACAGGATTAAAATCTAAAATTCAAGTGGGTGTTGTAATTTTGTAGCCAATTTCACACCTCACAAAAAAGGTTATATATAAAAAACAGTTGAAATTGAAAATGAATAAACGAATGAATGCATGAAGAGGTGCAAGACAGTGTGGTGTGAAAAAGGAAGGAAACAGCAACTTGGTTTTCAACCAAACAAGAACAGTAGTAAACATAGATGCAGATGCTCTCAAGGGCTTCATCTGCCATGGCCACCTTCCCTCCCTCTAGGGTTCTTATCTCTCTCTCTCTCCCCCTCTCTCTGTGATATGCCTATTCTGTAATTAGCTTGTCAAATTGAAAGTGGTAGCAGCATAATATTGATTCTATCCTTCAAATTTTCTCCTTTTGTTCTTGGGGAGCAAAAAAAATTTAATTTTTTGCCTCGCCTATGCTTCTTGTTCGCATATGAAGTTGTTCTGTTTTCTGACCGTACTCTCCGTGCCAGAAATTGTTTCACCCCATCATCTGAAATCATGGAAAGATTAGTTTTTTAATGTTTAAAGAGAGAGATCATTGATTCTATTATTTTACTTGGAAGTAATATGAATAATTTGTGTGTTCATTTGTTTATTTGGTGTTTGTATTTGTTTGTTTGTTGTTATAGCATATGACTATATGAGTGTGTTGTGTCAGCAGGAATTGTTTACTTTCACACAGATTGAGCTTTAAGAGGTGAATGTTTGGTTTTATGGTAATATATGCTGGGTTATTCTGTGTTTTTATTCAGGTGAGAAGTGGGTTTTGTATGTGGCCAAATGCAAGACAACTTTGCTTTAGAAAAGGCATTCTGTATGGATTCATGAGGTTGTTTTCTACACCATTGAAAACGCTTCGGGTAGCTAGTCGTTCGATCCGAGTAGGACGATTTTGCAGTGTTGCCAGCATGTCTTCCTCCTTGCAGATTGAATTGGTGAGGAGGGGAGCAGGTCTTCCTCATCATAATGTCACTCTAGCTGGTTATGGTTTTGGTTTCTGATATAAAGAAACTGTGCTAGAAAACTAGATTTTTTATGTGTTACTGATTATTGCTCTTAATTTTTAGGTACCATGCTTGAGAGACAATTATGCTTATCTTTTGCATGATGTGAACACGGGTACTGTTGGTGTCGTCGATCCTTCTGAAGCTGTGCCTATCATTGATGCATTGAGCAGGAAAAATATAAATTTGACATACATACTCAACACTCACCATCATTATGATCACACTGGTGGAAATGAAGAGTTGAAAGCAAGATATGGAGCAAAGGTATCCTTGTCTATCTCACTTATCTAGTTTATTCTTTGCTATATGTATTTTCGGTGAACATTATGGGATAATTATAATAATGTAGTATGTGTTTGAAGTACAATTTCTCATGTGAAGAGCAAATTTAAAGTGATACTGCTACTTTTTACAAATGTCCATGCTTCCTTTATTTCGTTGTAGGTGATTGGTTCAGGAATTGACAAGGAAAGGATTCCTGGCATTGATATCTATTTGAATGATGGTGATAAGTGGATGTTTGCTGGCCATGAGGTGCATGTTATGGACACACCTGGTCACACTCGAGGTCGCATTGATCACCCATTTGCATTATGAAGTCCTCTCATTACTTTTATAGCGTCATTTTTTTTCATGATATCTTTTTACTTATATTGTAAGCAGGCCACATAAGCTTTTACTTTCCTGGATCTAAGGCGATATTTACCGGAGACACTCTGTTCAGCTTATCGTGTGGCAAGCTTTTTGAAGGAACTCCTGAACAGGTTGATTTGAGTGCCATTTATATTTCCAGTTTGTTCTAAGGTTTGAGATTTTTATCATAAGTGATGAGTTGATGCATCTTGTGCCTTGTGATGTGGCATAATAGTTTGCAGATCATGGTATATCCCTTTGTCTGCAGTCCTTGTAGATTTTAAATCCCTGCATAAATTGCAAGTAACTGGGGACAATTTCTTATTCTAGAGTAACTAGTATCCCTTGGGGCAAATCACAACTTTGTAAAAGTAGATGCTTTCATAATATACGTTACATTTATTTGATGACGGAGTTGTTTAAAATGAGTTTAGGAAAGTGTTTTCTGTAACCCTTACACATGCTTTAACCTTAGTATAGAATACAATTGAATTGAATTTTCTTATTGTTGTCATTTCTCTTTTTTATTTTCTTTTATTTTTTAATATATGTTATTAGCAGATTTACTTAAAAAGCATCCTAGCCAATTTTACGCAGCGATGCTGCTAGTTACTTTAGAAAACTTGTAATGCATGTGTTGTTATCAGCTATTGAGAGTTTTATCCATGTTTGTTACAGATGCAATCGTCTCTTACAAAGATAATGTCCTTGCCAGACGAAACAAGCATCTACTGTGGACATGAGTATACATTGGTTGGTCATTTTTTCCTCTTCGTATCGTATATTCTTTACGGCTAGGACTGGACACACTAGCAATTAGACTAGATAGGATTAAGATTTAGGTCATAGAATTTTGTCTTAGGCAGTATGGACATGTTCAAAGAAGGCTTGCAGAGACTCCAATTGAGTTAAGTTAGTCCTGTAGCTAGAGGTAACAAGAAATCTAAGAAAACCTTATAGGAAGTTATTGGAAGAGATTTAAATATAAATTATTTAAACAAAAATATGATTCATGAGAGAGCGCAATGGCGTTGTGTGTTTCGTATAATATACCAAGGCTTAGTTACTTCTTGTACTATTCATATTCTTTGCCTTTGTTTTCTTAGCTTATATGCTGCGGCCTTGACCTTCGGCCTTCGTAATTTGGCAGAGTAATTCAAAGTTTGCACTGTCCATTGAGCCTGGAAACAAGGAGCTTCAATCGTATGCTGCGCACGTAGCTTCCCTTCGAAGCAAGGGCATGCCGACGGTGAGATTCATTAATTGATGTTATCAAACTCATGGAATCCCTTTAGTATTGTCTAAACCAAACTAGCAAGTACCATTTTCCCCAGATTCCAACAACACTGAAGACGGAAAAGGCCACAAATCCATTCCTTCGAACGTCCAGCGCAGAAATCCGGCGAGTATTAAAGATTGCAGATACGGCCGACGATGCAGAAGCCCTGGGCGTCATTCGGCAAGCAAAGGATAATTTTTAGGAAATTTTTATTTTAATTTCAAAACCCTGAAGATACTTATTCTGTATAGGGTGATAGGTTTAATGAATCCACTTGGGTCATAATAATCTAAGCTTGATGCTGTATTCTCAACATGATTTTTGAGTTTAAATTGTGAGTCATTGTAAGGAATTAGATTAAGTAGTGTTGGCATGAGGGTACATGGAACTAAGGAAGTTGGAAGAGTAGCATTTACACTCCCTCATGCTAGCATTGTTGGTTGGTGCTTGAAAAAGTTTCCTTGTAAAGTTATCACTCCATATTGTCCAATAAAAAATCAACTCTTAAAATCAGTTATTATATATTTATATATAACTATATATAGTTTAATTAAAATATTATTTATACATTAAAATCAGTTATGAATAAATACATATGTTATGTTGTTTAAGTTTCGTTATAAAGTTATCACTCCATATTATTGAATAAAAAATATTATATGTATATCAAAATTAATTATTATGTATTTCAGTATTTATGTATAAATATATATAATTTAATAAAAATATTATTTGTTTAGTAAAATTAGCTATGTATAAATATATGTGTTATTTAATTTATTTTTGATATATATTTTTTATTTTAATATATATTTTATATTAGTAATTGATTTTGGTGTACATCTAATATGATTAAATTTTTAATGTGTCTTTTATATTTTAATATATATTATATATTGGTTACTGATTTTAGTATACATTTAACATAATTATTATTAAATATAATGTATGAAAAACGGATTAATTTGTTAAGTTCGTATATACTTGTTACTCGTAATGCATAATAAGTGTAAATAATTTTCTTACATAAATACTCAATTATGAATAATTATGTTTTGCATATTTTTTTATTAAATTACTTATTGTTTTAAAAGTTTTATAGTTAAAGTAATCATATCTTTATATTGGCAACGGTATCAATTTTTTTAAAATTTTATAATAGCTAATGCAAAGTCACGTATAAAGTCAGGAATTTAAAATCTCTATATTAATAGTGATATATTATAGTAAAATCAATTTTATAAATTACAATCATTAGCCATTTCTATATTATTTTTCTTATAGACTTATTTAACTAGAAAAGTATGTATGTTTATTATGTATAATATGTTTTGTTTTTACAAGATATGCATGTATACAACTTTAAGAAGATAATAATCTAAAGTAAAAATAATAATTTAAAATTATGTGATTTAATTTAATATTTATAATTTTATATATGTAAGATTTATTATATTATTAAATATTTTAACAGTAATTAAAAAATATATAATAAAGTAGTTCTGAATTATTTTAGATTAATTTTTTTATTATTTTTCAAATATTTTGAAGGATACAACATTATTTGCATTGACTATATAGAACTTGCTATTAAATAGAGTTCCTTAATTATGGTTATTATTTGACTTTTTGTGCGTACATCTTTATTTCTATTTCTTTAATGCAGGTCAAAGTTGTGTGTGGTCGAATTAAAAAATTAAAATATAATAAGAATCCATGCATTGCTGTTGAAAGAATTGTTTGATCTCTGTATGTCTAAGCAAGTGTGAGTGGGTGGTAGAATACTAGAATCTAACGGTTTAGCATGGGTTTGATTTGTGTTTTTATTTTTAATATTTTTTATTTTTATATTTTGTAAAAAGAAAAAAGTAAAAATTATAATTTTATTTTCTGTTTTTATATAATATTTTTATTTTTTCTTTCACAAAATTTAAAAATAGAAAATACTGAAAATAAAAACGTAAATCAAATGCAAGTTTTTTATATTTTTTTAGATGGCACTGAAAGATCTACTTTCATAAAATTCATGTGTTTAAATGATTTTTTAAATAATAAGTTTAAAAATTATTTATCAACAAACTATAACCAACATGATATAGTCTTTTTATACTCACTTAAAAATCGCGAGTTTAACTCTCCTTATTTTTAGTAAAAAAGAACAAAATTTTAAAATTATTTATTTTTGCTGATATAATAATATATGATAACTCTTTTTTATTGCACATGAAAATTAAATTATTTTTCTTCTAGAATTAATGACAATATGTAAAATAATTTAAGTGACTACCCTATCAACATTGAAAAGTTCTTTTGATTGCAACAACTGGAGGGAGGAGCTGAGGAACTAAGGCTTCAACTTTTTGGGATATGTTTTATTATCTGCCACAATCCACAATAATTTTCCATGGGAGAAAATGAACAGGATTTTACGTGTGCGAAGGGAAACAAAAAGAATGTAGACACATTACGATGTTAGTTGCAAAGTACCAACATACTTATTGACAGGTTACAAAATCACATGCATCCTAATCGTGTCGTTTAATAATGTATCTACGTGCATACTTATTCACAGATTTACAAAATCAACATCATATAATCACATGCATCCTAATCGGGTCCTTTAATAATGTATCTACGTGTAAGTAATGGATATGCCTGCACCTATATAGAATTTTGAGTTTCAGATGATAGTAATAATATTTTCTAAAATCATAATCCAAAGTCCCACATTAACATCACTAATTGAACAATTGAATCATATATGATCCTCTCTGCCTGCTCTTCTAATGGCTATTTTTTTTGGGAGTAAATTATCATTTTTACTAATAAAAGTTATAAATGTTAATAAATTTATTTGTGAAAAAACGAAATTAAAATTTATACTCATAAAAGATGACTTTCAACGATAAAATTATTTTGTATATGTTTTTATTCATATAAGAAAATTATTAATAATATATATGAAGTCTTTATATAAGTAAACTTTTATAATAAAATAATAATTCTTATAACAATTAAGTTTTATGAAACTAGTAAAAACTTGACTAGTCAAATTTCTTATTCAAATTTGCTTTAAATTTTTTATGTATAGTCATCAACTTAAAGCTTTAAATTCATGATTCTTTTAGTATGGAGGTGCTGAGTGTAACTTGTTATATAGACACTTTATGGCTTTTTCTTTATTTGTTTTATCAAAACTAACTTAATCTTATAGCTTTCAATTTTAACTAAAAGATAAAATTTGTCTTATAATTTTTGTAGTTTTAATTTTATGAAAGTTTTAATATAGTGCAAGATGATTTAACTTTTACTAACATTAGTGGAGGATTGATATTTAGAGGAGGAAGGGTTGATGTTTGGGGAGTCAGATAGTGAAAATTGAAAGGGACAAAAAAATCAAGATAATTAGCGTTAGAAAAAAGATAAAAGTTTTTGAGTAATTAATATTTGAATATTTTGTCGTAGGAAACCATCTTTAATAAGTACAATTTTAATTTTATTTTTTCGTAAATCTGTTAATGTTTAAAATTTTTGTAAGTAGAACTAGAAATAGTAGTTTAATTTTGTTATTTAAACTCTCTTTTTCTCTCGAGAGACGAGAGGGGTATTTTGAATTTTGTTTGTTAATAGGTGCTATTTTGTTAGGGTAAATTAATTACGTGACGTGCACGGTGAGGCATGATCTACAACTAGGATGCTACATTTAGTTGATTATGTGTTATTATTATATTTTGCATCATTACTTTGGTTGCGCAACCACGTGAATCAGTGAATGAAGGAGCCCAGCATGTATATATTAATCTTTTCCCCTCCTTTTTTCCCAGCACTCACAATAAAAACATATATGCTTGAATTCAATGACTCCAACCAATTGTCAATTGACATTTTGCTTCAAAATGGGAATAGTGTTACAATTCCTACTGCCCATGCATCTTCTTATTATTTTCTTTGGATATATGTATATAGCTGGCAGATAATAATGTGGATACATAATTAAATATAATTTATCACACAGACTGCACCTATCAGAGATGAAAATTCAACTATATATTATTGATGAAAAATTTGTTACTAGTAGAGTCAAATATGTAACTAACATATAATATTGTATTTCAACATAGGAGTACAGTGTAGGCATGGGCATGGCAAATTATAGCTATCAAATTCACATTGAAGGTTCATGTGCACATGCTGAAAGGAGGGCTATTTGAACCATAGTTATCAGAACCGAACCGGTAATTGACTCGGTCATACGACTGGGTCACTGGGTTACTGGTTCAACCGGTGGGTCACTGATTTACCCGGTTGATCCGGTCATAATTAAATAAAAATATAAAATTATAAAAATAAAATTAGAATTAAAAGTTAAATGCATATTTTTAAAAATATATTAATAACAATTAAATATCAATTCTTAAATATAATTTATAATGCAAAAAGAAATAATAAATTAGTTACTAATACAAAATATTTTTTTAATTTAAATAAATAAAAAAAGATAACACAATTAATATTAATATATCAATATATTTATATATTATATGTTGTTACTTGTTTGGTATCATGTGAATTGATACTTAAATGAATAAAAAAAATAAAAAATCATTCATGTTTTGTTATATATATAATATTTGTTATGTATTCTAATAACAAGCAAGTCTGGCATAGTGGCAAGGGGGAGGGTATCTTCCCACGTAGTCCCGTGTTCGAAACCCATGGTAACCATTTTTGGGTACCGTACTAGTGGGAGGCTAAGATGGTTCGGCGGTCCGCGGGTGTACCGTGGACCCGCGGCGGGTCTAATCCGATCTGACGCACGAACCGGCCGGTTTTCAACGGGTTTGACCACCGTTGACCGGTTTGAATGCTTGTCCGGTCCAATTTATCAACCGAACCGGTCAGACCACCGGTTCATCGGTTTTCCGGTCGAACCGGCCGGTCTGGTCCGGTTCTGATAACTATGATTTGAACACATAATCATATTGTCAATATAAAAATTTCATTTTGAAAAATATATTTTATTAATGAGAAACCAGAAAAAATATTTTGGACAATAAAACAGTGTAGCGGAAGATGAGGGATGGAAGGAAATGGGAAAATAAATTGAACAATAATATTGTCGCATAATAATTAATAAATAAAAAATAATAATAATTGCAGCACTTGTATATCTGTGTTGCAATGAATTTTATGTCTTGAATTGGAAGCTTCCCTCCTCTCTGCTCTCTCTTTTTTTTTTCCTCTTTCTTTCTATCAAAATTCAGATCTCATTTTCTCTCTCTTCGAACACACAGAAACCCTATCTCATCCTTTCGCATCCATTTCCCCGAACAAATTCCCATCTATCTCCTCCATTATCTCTCCCATTGTGCATCTCGTTCCCTCTAGGGTTTCAATCTGAATCTTGAGCTCCATCGTTTGTGGCTCTCTTCGATTCTTCGAACTCTCTGCTTCTCACTGCGATCTCACGCTACTGATCTGCGATAAGGTAAAGGCTTCACTCCTTCCCGATTCATTGATATCGATTCCGTATGCGATGATGCTTATTGTTTATCATTTTTAGAATTACCATTACTCGGACTTTCATATTAGAAAATTGATTTTTTTTTGCCTTTTTTCCTTCTTCGATTCTAGGGCTGTCATATTTCGTGGAATGAGATATACTGGAGGTTTGGAGTGATTGGACTGTATTAGCTTAGCAGTAAGATTGCAATTGCATAGTGTTCGTTAGGGTTGAAATTAAGGAATCTGCATGGACAAGGACAAACCTCTTGTTCATGGTGGAGGTCTTCCACCTCCATCAGGACGTTATCCGGGTTACTCACCCACTGGAAATGCCTTCAATGTGAAATCCGAGCCGTCTTCATCGTCGTCATATCCTCCAATGGTTCCAGGTTCTAGCCCAGACTCCAGTCACTTTGGTCATGGAATGTCCGCAGATTCTAGTGGATTTAGTCACGATATTAGCAGAATGCCCGATAATCCTCCAAGAAATAGGGGACACAGGCGTGCTCATTCAGAGATTCTAACCCTACCTGATGATATCAGCTTCGACAGTGACCTTGGTGTTGTTGGAGGTGCCGATGTGCCGTCGTTTTCTGATGACACAGAGGAGGACTTACTTTCAATGTACCTCGATATGGATAAATTCAATTCGTCATCTGCTACGTCAACATTTCAAATGGGTGAGCCATCTAATGCTGCTGCAGCTTCAGGTTCGGCACCCACATCAGCTCCTGCATCAGGAGGGCCTACCTCTTCTGCAGAGAACAGTGTCCTTGGTAACAATGAACGGCCTAGAGTTAGACACCAGCACAGCCAATCCATGGATGGGTCAACAACCATCAAACCTGAGATGCTAGTCTCTGGTTCAGAAGACATATCTGCAGCTGATTCTAAAAAAGCAATGTCAGCTGCCAAGCTTGCCGAACTAGCCTTAATTGATCCCAAGCGTGCAAAGAGGTATCGTTTCTGAATAAGTCCTATTTGTTTTGTCATTATCTTTAGCTTGGGGAGACTGAACCAATTATGGACTGGTGTGTGATTTTGTGCCTTATTTAATTCTGAAATTTAGATATGTTTATATACTGTATTTTGGTTGCTGTAGTTGAATTTAGAAGCATTTATCATATACTGTCCTGTTAACATCAATATTCTAATTTGATTTATGAAAAAAGTTCTTTGCCTTTTCTTATTCTCTGGGTTTACTACCTGCTAGGGGAAATTCTAGAAACTGCTTTGATAGAATGGCCCTTGTTGAGGGCATATTCAGTTGTATGGCTGGTTGTTGTCAATTTGTTATGTCGTTCCTTTTTTTCCCTTAATGAGCGGGAAAAATCTATATTGATAAGTGCTGTCTTTTGATGTGTGAAACAGGATTTGGGCAAATAGGCAGTCTGCTGCAAGGTCAAAAGAGAGGAAGATGCGCTACATTGCTGAACTTGAAAGGAAGGTGCAGACATTGCAAACTGAAGCAACATCTTTGTCTGCACAGTTAACTCTATTGCAGGTATTGTCCTTGTTCATTATCTACAACTTATGTTTCATGGTTTTCTATTGACTTGTGCACATGTCATTTGGATGTTGTATAGTGTATTACTTCTGTATTGTCATGCACCCTTCTTATTGAAAAGACAATTATAATCAATGCATTTTGGTCTATTATGAGCAGAGAGATACCAATGGACTTAATTCGGAGAACAATGAGCTGAAGTTGCGATTGCAAACCATGGAACAACAAGTTCACTTGCAAGATGGTAAGGTCATGTTATGATCAAGTTTCAAAATCTAGTCCTCTACTGATATCATCACTTCCCATCTTTTAAAACGTTGGCTCAATAGTTATGAGAGGACATTAGTTAACGATTCCCTTGTATTATCTCGAATTTTCTTTATAATTTATAATGATTCATGTTTAGTTTGAACCTGGCTGCAAAATTTGATTTTGAGTTTGGGTTCTTTTCCTTTTTAAAGGCAAAATGTGCTCGTGTATGAAATTTGATGTTCAAGGTTTTTAGCATATGCAAGGTAGATAGCTCATGCTCACCATGGAGCTTCTAGTATCATGATAACTAACCAACGTATGTACTTGCAGCATTAAATGATGCGTTGAAAGAGGAAATTCAGCATTTGAAAATACTGACCGGTCAAGCTATGCCACCTAATAATGGAGGGCCTATGATGAACTTTGCTTCTTTTGGAGGGGGACAGCAATTCTACCCGAATAATCATGCGATGCACACACTTCTAGCTGCCCAGCAATTTCAACAGCTCCAGATCCATCCTCAGAAGCAGCAGCAGCAGCATCAGTTTCAGCAGCTTCAGCAACAGATGTTGCAGCAACAGCAGGAACAGATGCATCAACAGTCAGGAGAATTGAAAATTAGGTCATCCACACCTTCTCCTGGCCCCAAAGATAATGCATCATCAGATGTAAATCCTTCAATGGGCAAGGATTGTTGAGTGAGGCTGCACATTGTTCTCTCCACCTCTTCATTTCCCTTCTCGTGTCTTAGTGCGTCTAGGTTTTGGCCTTCTGTTAAAATTTGTTCATTCTTAAACAGTAGTTACAAACGGGTCCTAGATAGGGATTGAGAATAACAAGTCGCGTATTTGCTATGTACAATACTAAAATTCTTTGGCACTTAGTTAATTGGTCATGGATATACAACTACAGTTATAGGGTAGATTTATGTTTGTTAAGTCTGCCTTCAGTTCCAGTTGCTCTGGGTTACCCTTTAGCTACCTGTTTAGTTTAACATACCTCGCCGTTTTTAGATGCATGATTTCAGAGGAGCTGTTTCTTCTCGTAGATTACTAACATTTTACATCAATTAGAAATATTAACTAACATGGTTTATCAATTTTTTAACTCTTTCTAGCAATGGACATGTTTTAAAGTAGTTAATCCATTCGCATCAATAATATTCGGGAAAATCATACAGTGCACACATTCTTAAACAAATATATCTATTCATCTGGTGGGCTTTTGAACTCTATATCTATTTAGAGTTTGGATCAATCATTAATACACGATATACTCTATATCTACGGTTTTAAAAACTATAAATATAAAAATCTAAGGTTTTATACTTTAAAAAACAATTATGAAATTGTTTAGTGTTTTAAACGCTACGGAAAATAAAAGCGTGTTGTGAACGATAAATAATTATACATTCATTTTTTTTTAGAAATTTAAATTTATATTATAAAATTATTTAGGATTTTAAACTCCAAAAAATGCTTATTTGTAGGGGGTTGCAAACCTTTATTACTATAGGAAAAACTTTTAAATATATTCGTACACTGGTGTTTCAGTGAATTTTAATTGTTTATCTTTAATTATATATATTATATATTTTTATAATTAAACCCTAGTAGAGAAAGAGTACGTACTCAGAGAGAATGAGAGAAGGAGAGAGCGGGAACGAGTGTTTGAGGGCGAAACACAATGAGAATGGCGGCCATGCTGTCGGAAGAGATAAGGGGGAGAGTGTGGGTGGGGTTGCATCCGGTGCCAAGGAGGGTTTTTCACGGGAGGGTTTTTCAAAGTCTACAAAGATCTCCTTTAGAGATAAAGTCATTGGTCAAGAGAAATCGAAAGCCTTTGCACTTGCAGGATCTCTATTTGGGAATAGTATAGCGACAGTGGTGGGCAAGCAGGGCGATCCCCAACCTCCATGTGTAAACTTCACTGAAGAAGCCAAGCTTTGTTTGGCAGAGCCTTATCGAGAAGCTTTGGTGATAAAGGTTCTTGATAAAAATTATAGTTACACAGCTCTTTCACACAAGCTTTGGATGGTTTGGCGTATCAAAGGTGGCTTTGATCTGCTTGATGTGGGGTTTGGGTACTTCATGGTAAAATTCGATGCAGGTGAAGATTGTGAGAAGGTCATGCTTGGTGGCCCGTGGTTGATTGAGGGACACTATGTTGCTGTAAAACCGTGGGATATAGATTTTCGGCCATGTGAGGAATCCTTCGGGTCTACACCTGTATGGGTTCGGATTTCGGGGCTCCCAATCTGGTGCTATCAGGAACAAGCCATGATGCGTATTGCTTCTGCAATAGGAGTTCCCATCAAAGTGGACTTAGCCACTAAGTTGGCTGAGAGAGGACGATATGCCCGAGTATGTGTTCAAATAAATTTAGGACTGCCAGTGATCAAGCATATCATTGTGGAAGGCGTAACTCATGTAGTGGAGTATGAAAGTTTAAATTTAATTTGTAACTCTTGTGCACGTTATGGTCACGATATGGCACAGTGCTTGGGTAGAGACTCTAGGAAAGGAAAGAGTGCTGATTCCGATGCCACCAAGCCACGAGATAGTACAAAGGCAGTGCCACATCCTGAGACCAAAATTCACAATTCAAATGAAGTAGAACCTGATGTGGTAGGTGGCGTTACTGGCGAGAATCCTGCACCGAGTTTACAAAAGGATTTAGAGGCTAATAATTTGGAAGGAAATAATGTTGAGGAGGCTTGCATGCATGATGAACCAGGCTGGGAGCAAGTTGTGAGGAAAGGTAAAACCAAGCTGGGCCAGAAGCAATCTAACAAGGTCCAAAGAGGCACTAAATCCAGAACCGATTCGGATAGAGTAATCAGGCCCACCATCCACTTCTCTCACACGAGTGGATCCAGCTCTTATCGCGCCAGGGTCGGGTCACGAGTCAAGGTCGCACACAGCGCTTTCCGTGTTGGTGAGACGTCGATCTCCTCAACCCGACACACCCCAGTGCCTTGCGGGTCCTCTCTCCGAAAACGACCAAGGCCGGGGTCCCTACAAAGCTCGCCAGTTGAGAAGAATGGAGGCACGGTGGTGGAAGCATCGTCATGTCTTCCTGCAACCGTGAAGGAGGATGTTACCGTGGCGGTTCCATTGGTGAAGGAAGGCGCATTGCCGGCTGTTATTGCGTCGGTATGCGAGAATAAGGAGACATTCCATGGAGATCCGAAAAACCTGAAGGTCACGAGAGTCACTTCTGCTGGGCAAGCCTCGGTTTGAGGTTGGTGAAGCACTTTGATTTCCTTGTTTTATAATTTTATATTTTATATTATGGATAGCTTAAATATAATAGTTTGGAATATTAGGAGTGCTTCTAATAAGTTAACCCGGGTGAATTGTAAAGAGCTGGTTAGGAAATTTAAACCTGTAATTTTTATTGTGGTTGAAACTCATTGTCCTTTTCAACACTTGGAACTGTTCTGGGAAAGACTTGGTTATCACCCTATTGGTATAGTGGAGGCGTCAGGACATAAGGGGGGTATCTGGTTCTTTTCTGCAATGCAGGGTGTTCACTGCAAATGGGTTGATGCTTTCGATCAGTGTGTTACAGTTGAGGTTCAGGTAAATAATGTGATTTGGAGGTGCAGTGGTATCTATGGTAGTCCTCAATTTAATACTAGAGTTCTGCTATGGGATTATCTTGTTACTCAGTCTTCGTCTTTCTGCGGGCCATGGATTGTTCTTGGTGATTTTAATGAAGTACTATTCTCTCATGAATCTAAGGGTTGCCTCTTCTCAAGTCGTCATGCAGATCGGCTTGCTACATCTCTAGGGGATAGTAATCCGTTTGACTTGAAGACTATTGGAAGACGGTTTTCTTGGTACAGAAGGGTTAAAAATGGTGTTGAGGTGGTGAAAAAACTTGGCCGGGTCTGTATCAATAGTGGCTGGCTATCTCTCTTTCCAGAGGCTTATGCAGAGATTTTAAATAGGCTTCAGTCTGATCATTGTCCTATCCTAGTGCGCTGTGCAGGTCGTCCCCAACCGAAAAAGAATAAACCTTTTCGGTTTATTGCGGCTTGGGCAACTCATCCGGAGTACAGAAATATTGTGAACCAGTCATGGCAGGTTGGCTACAGAGAGATGCATGGCAAGCTTTCAGAAGTGCAGAAGAACTCTTTGGAGTTTAATTCTAAAGTATTCGGCAACATTTTCATTAGGAAATGCAAATTGGAGAGACAGATTAATTTCCTTCAGAAGCGACTTAAAGTAATGGAGGATTTGTCTATACGGCAAAAAGAAAAACAACTGATTGAGGAATTTAATAACACGCTTGTGCAGGAGGAACTTCTATGGTTTCAAAAATCTAGAGAGCAGTGGGTAAAATTTGGGGATAGAAATACCAAATTCTTTCATGTCCAGACTCTTGTGCGGAGAAAACATAATAAGATTCATGGTCTCTTTCTTCAAGATGGGGTATGGGAAACGGACCCGGATGTCCTTAGAAGGGAAGCTGAATCCTTTTATAAACACCTTTTCTGCCAGTCGGAGGATGTAGACTTAGGTTGTCTTGGTGATGTGCCGCTACCTTCCCTGAATGATGAAGCCTGTTGTAGCCTCACAGCGCCAGTTACTCTGGAAGAAGTTAAGTCAGCCGTTTTCAGTATGCATTCTTTTAAGGCGCCGGGCCCTGATGGGTTTCAAGCTTTATTCTTTAAAGAATACTGGGAGATTGTTGGTTTTGATGTTTGGACTATGGTTCGTCATGCGTTCTCTGGTTTGGATATGGATCCAAGGATGATGGAAACTCTTGTGGTTCTTATTCCGAAGGTAGAAAACCCGATTTCCATGAAGGATTTCCGACCAATTAGTCTCTGTAATGTGGTTTACAAAGTTATAATGAAGGTCCTGGTCAATAGACTTCGTCCCCATCTCAAAGAGATTATTGGGCCCCTTCAAGGAGGGTTTATCCCGGGGAGAGGAACGCCAGACAATATCATTGTAGCACAAGAGGTTCTCTATTTCATGAAGAAGACAAAGTCAAAGAAAGGCACCTTGGCCTTTAAGATTGATCTAGAGAAAGCGTACGATAGAGTGGATTGGGGATTCCTGAAACAAACCCTGGTGAGTTTTGGCTTTCCTCCTTCGACAGTCAATCTGATTATGCGTTGTGTCACTGCTTCTTCACTGTCTATCCTCTGGAATGGGGATAGATTAAATAGCTTCACTCCGAGCAGGGGTCTTAGGCAAGGAGATCCTATATCACCGTATCTGTTTGTGTTGTGTATGGAGAGATTGTCTTGTTCTATTAATCAGCAAGTTGATAAGGGCTTGTGGAAGCCGGTTGCGATTTCTAGAGGGGGTCCAAGAATTTCTCATTTGATGTTTGCCGATGATTTGCTTCTTTTCTGTAAAGCTGAAAAACAGCAAGTTCAAACTGTAATGGTAGCTTTGGAAAATTTCTGCAAAGCCTCTGGGATGAAGGTTAATGTGGAGAAATCTAAAGCGCTATGCTCTAGGAATGTTTCAGCAACAAGAAAAGAGATTTTCACTGGAGTCTCCTCCATCAGATTTGTCCAGAACTTGGGCAAGTATTTAAGGGTGAACCTTAATCACTCTCGGGTGACACGCGCAACTTTCAATGATGTTCTGGACAAGATTCGGGGAAGGCTAGCCAGCTGGAAAGGGAGATTGCTTAATAAGGCAGGTAGACTCTGTTTGCTCAACTCGGTAGTGACTGCGATTCCTACTTATCGTATGCAAGTATCTCTCTTCCCTAAAGGGGTAACTAATAAGATAGAATCCATGATGCAAAACTTTCTATGGAAGGGTCAAGCTGATGGTAGAGGCCTGAATCTAGTTAACTGGAAAGTGTTGGTCACCCCTAAGAAGTTTGGAGGTCTGGGAATTAGAGATCCTTTTTGTGCCAATATTGCTCTTCTTGGAAAACTAGTTTGGCAACTTTTTCACCATCCCGATAAGCTATGGGTTCAACTGTTGACGGAGAAATACCATTCTTCTAAGGATGATTGTCTTAGTCGGTCTCGAGAAAGGGGATCTTATGTTTGGAAGAGTATATGTCGAGCTTGGGATATCTTGAAGGAAGGTTTTATTTGGTGCATTGGGGATTTGGAACAAAACTTTTGGTTTTCTAAATGGAGAAGAGAGGGGCGACTGTGTCAGGAGATGGATTATGTTCACATTTCTGATTCGGATCTCAGGATCTTGGACCTTTGGTCATCTGGACAGTGGAACCTTGAGAATATCTATTCTCCTCTGAATCAATCACTACAGAGCAACATTAACTCTTATAACCCAGATGTTCAAGCTGGTTCAGAGGTCGGTTGGTGTTGGACTGGTGCGGTTTCAAAGGTTTATGATGCTCATAGTGGTTATTTGTGGCTCAGTAAGAAGATGTTTAGTTGGGAGGATAGGGGTAATTGGCTTTGGCTTTGGCGTCAACATGTTTCAGAAAAGCACAAATTTTTGGCCTAGCTATGTCTTCGGGAGGCTCTTCCTACTGCTGCATTTCATTTTAGGAGGGGCATTTCGCACACGGATAGCTGTCCACGATGTTTCTCAGGTCAGGAATCGGTATTACATTATATTCGGGATTGTCCAAAAGCCCAACTTGTTTGGCAAGCTTTAGGGATCTCCGATCAACCAGTGGATTTGATGAGTTGGTTCTTACATAATAGCAAACAGCGCCCCTTTAGATTCTTTTCTGGTCTCTGGTGGATTTGGCGTTCGAGGAATAACGAGATCTTTCATCCTCACGACCATTGGACCACAGACAAGGTGATTGGTATGGCTTTGTCCTTGGAAAAGGAGCTCCGAAATATTTTTGAGTTGCAACGACTATCTATCCCCTCAACCATTAGTGGCTCTTGGATTCCCCCCTCAGTGGGTACCTTTAAGATTAATTGTGATGCTAGCTATCCTGGCAGTGGTGCTCGAGTTGGTTTTGCTTGTGTTAGCAGAGATTGGAAGGGAAGGTGGCAACGAGGCTGTTTGGAAACAATTGAGAGTCATAGCATTTTGCAAGGAGAGTTGTTTGCTATTTGGAGAGGCTTTCTTTTAGCATGAGACTCGGGACAAAGAGACATTATATGTGAGACAGATTGTGTGGAGGCTTTTACTATTGTCAATAATTTACAAGATTGCTCTGGGTTTATTGATCCTTTGGTGTTAAAAATTCGAGATATCATGTCTTGGAAATGGCGTGCTGATCTTCGGTTGATCTTGAGAGATGCAAATACAGTAGCAGACATCATGGCAAAGACCGCAATGAGGACCCTTTCTCCCCAAGTGGAGCTTCCGTTGTCTTGGAAAGAATTTGAGAGTAGTATTCAGCGGGACTGTCTTTCTTAAGCAGTTTCTTGTTTTTTTTCTCGTTCTTAGTTTTTTTTTATTTTCTTTTAAGTCACAAAAAAAAACATCAGTGTACCGATATACTTAAAAGTTTTCTATTACTAATCTATCATAATATATAAAAGAAGAGCCAAAGTAATATTATGGTAAATAAACGACACAATTTTAATTCATACAAAGTATTTAAATTCTATTATAAGAGAAAAATGATTATAAATCCAAGTATATTTTCAAATTAAAAAACTGACAGAGAAAAAAAAACCCTAGCAGAGAAAGAGTACGTACTCCGTGCTCAAGGAGAATGAGAGAAGGAGAGAGCGGGGGCAAGCAGTTGAGGGTGAAACACGGTGAGGAGGATGGTCATGCCATCGGAAGAGATAAGGGGGAGAGCGTGGGTGGGTGTGTATCCGGTGTTAAGGAGGGTTCTTCTCGATATGGGTTAGAAAAGCCATCCAATGTCTCTTTTCGAGATAAAGTTATTGGTGCAGAAAAGTCTAAGGCCTTTGCATTAGTATGGTCTTTATCTGGGGATGGTATCGCGACGATCACAGGTAAGCAGGGTGATTCTCGTCCACCAAGGGTCAATTTTACCAAGGAGGCAAAGAGCTGTCTGGCTGAACCTTATAAGGAAGCCATCGTGATCAAGGTGCTGGATAAGCATTATGGCTACACGGCTCTCATGCATAAGCTTCGGATAGTATGACGCATCAAAGGAGGGTTTGATTTGTTGGATGTGGGGTTTGGATATTTTTTGGTTAAATTTGATATTGCTGCAGATCGTGAGAAAGTCATTCTTGGTGGCCCGTGGTTGCCCGTGGTTGATAGACGGTCACTATGTTGCAGTAAAGCCATGGGATGTGGATTTTAGGCCATGCGAAAAATCCCTTTGATCAACGCTGGTATGGATTCGAGTCTCGGGACTTCCAATTTGGTGCTACCAGGAACAAGCAATGCTGTGAATTGCTTCTGCAATAGGGATTCCGGTGAAAGTAGATTTGGCCACTAAGCTTGCAGAAAGAGGAAAGTATGCCCGAGCTTGTGTTCAAATTAATCTTGAGTTGCCTGTAATTAAACATATTATAGTGGAGGGTGTGACTTATGAAGTGGAGTATGAGAGTTTACAGTTGATTTGTGCTACTTGTGCACGGTATGGGCATGATAAATCGTTGTGCATGGAGAAGGAGTCTTTGGAAGGAAACGGAAATTCCTTTGGTGATGGAAAAAATAATGAATCCCCGACACTAGTGCCACACAACAATCATGAGATTCAAAAAGAGACTGAATCAGAAGCTCGTGATTTAGGTGAGAATCCTCGTAATTTGTGTGAGAAATTAGGAGTTGTTAAAGGGAAGGATGTGGTTATGGAATCATTGGCTCCTCACGTGCCTGATGGTCATGTTAATGAGGCATGCATGGATGATGAAGAGGGCTGGCAACAAGTGCTGCGTAAGGGAAAATTCACAATGGGCCAGTCATCAAGTTTGAAGGACCAAGATGGAAAGCAGCACAAGTTTGATTCGAGAAGGGTTCCAAGGCCCAATTTGCATGGTGATGGAGGCAAATCAATTGGCATTAGGATGGGGAAGCGAGAAAAACATGAAATTGCGCCATCTCCATCGCGCAGAACTCCTGCGCATCGTGGAATTTCTCTACGGAAGCGTCCTCGGCCTTCCTCCTTGCAGAACTCGCCAGTTGATAAAAATGGTGGCACAACGGAGAAAACTTTAGTAGATGGAAGCATGGCAGGTACAGTGTCAGGAGGTCCGAAGGTGGCAATTATTAAGGATCAGAGTGTGCTAGTACCGCAGGACAAACCACCTATTGAGGTTGATGATTCTGTTTAGAGTTTATATTCTTATTTATTCTGTCCCTATTATTTATGGATAGTTTAAATATGATTGTTTGGAATATTAGGGGTGCTTCTAATAAGTTAGCCCGGGTGCATTGTAAGGAACTTGTTAGGAAATTTAGACCTATTTTCTTTATTGTGGTTGAAACTCACTCCCCTTTTCAGCATTTAAAATTATTTTGGGAAAGGTTGGGGTATTACTCTGTTGGTATAGTAGAAGCAGAGGGGCATAAGAGAGGTATTTGGTTTCTATCCTCTATGAAGGGTGTTTGTTGTAAGTTCATTGATGCTTTTGATCAGGGTGTTACTGTTGAGGTTCACTTTGATAATTTAATTTGGAGGTGTAGTGGTATTTATGGCAGTCCTCAATTTAAGAAAAGGGTTCTCCTTTGGGATTATCTTGTTGCACAATCCATGGTTTTTCAAGGACCTTGGATTGTTCTTGGTGATTTTAATGAATTCAAATTTTCTCATGAATCTAAAGGCTGTCAATTTTCTCATCAAAGAGCAGACATGTTTGCTACTTCATTAGGGGATAGTGGTTTGTTTGATCTGAAGACTATTGGGAGGCAATTTTCTTGGTACAGGAGGGTGAAAAATTATATTGACGTGGCAAAAAAGCTTGATCGAGTCTGTATAAATAGTAGTTGGTTATCTATCTTTCCAGAGGCTTATGCAGAAGTTTTAAATAGGCTTCAGTCTGATCATTGCCCTATTCTGGTGCGTTGTAAAGGTCGTCCTCAGCTTAAAGGGAATCGACCTTTCCGATTTGTTGCTGCTTGGGCTACTCATCCTGGGTATAGGGATATTGTGAACCAGTCATGGTGGTCTGGTAATAGAGGGATTCATGGCAAGCTTTCGGAAGTACAGAAGAATTCACTAAAGTTTAACTCGAAGGTATTTGGTAACATTTTTGTTAAGAAATGTGAATTAGAGCAGCAGATTAATTATTTACAAAAGCGTTTGGAAGTGGTGGATAGTATTTATTTGCGTCAGAAAGAGCAACAGTTGCTTGATGATTATAATAATACTCTAGTGCAAGAAGAGCTCCTATGGTTCCAAAAGTCTAGAGAGCAGTGGGTTAGGTTCGGGGATAGGAATACAAGATTCTTTCATATTCAAACTCTTGCGCGAAGGAAGCATAATAAGATTCATGGCCTTTTTCTCAAGGATGGAGTGTGGAAAACTGATCCAGAGGTTCTGAGTCAAGAAGCAGAGTCTTTCTATAAAAGTTTATTCTGTCATTTGGATGATGTTGATTTGGGTTGCCTTGTTGATGTGCCTCTTCCTTCTCTAAATGAGGAAGCTTGCAATAATCTTACGGCACCAGTTACTATGGAGGAAGTCAGAACAGCTGTTTTTCACATGAACTCTTTTAAAGCTCCGGGTCCTGATGGATTTCAAGCTTTCTTCTTCAAAGAATATTGGGAGATCATTGGTCTTGATGTTTGCAAGATGGTTAAGCAGGAATTCTCCGGTGTTACTCTTGATCCGAGAATGTTGGAGACTTTACTGGTTCTCATTCCAAAGGTTGAATCACTGGTATCTATGAAAGATTTCAGGCCGATTAGTCTCTGCGATGTAGTTTACAAGATCATCACGAAGGTCCTTATTAATAGGCTTCGTCCTCATCTTGCGGATATTGTTGGCCCGCTTCAAGGAGGATTTATTCCGGGATGAGGAACTCCTGACAACATCATTATTGCTCAAGAAGTCCTCCACTTTATGAAGAAAACTAAATCAAAGAAAGGCACACTGGCCTTTAAGATTGATCTGGAGAAGGCTTATGACAGAGTTGACTGGAGGTTTTTAGCTCATACTCTTAAGAGTTTTGGTTTTCCTATTCCTACACTTAATTTGATTATGAATTGTGTCACTGCTTCTTCTTTATCTATTCTTTGGAATGGGAGTCGTGTGAATGGCTTTACTCCTAGTCGAGGTCTTAGACAAGGAGACCCTATGTCACCCTATCTTTTTGTGTTGTGTATGGAGCGATTGGCATGCTTTATTAGTCATCAGGTTGATTTGGGCTTGTGGGAGCCGGTTGCTATTTCTAGAGGGGGACCAAGAATATCCCACTTAATGTTTGCGGATGACTTGCTTCTATTCTGTAAAGCTACAAAGAGACAAGTGCAAAATGTGATGTTGGTTTTAAAGACTTTTTGCAAAGCATCTGGGATGAAGATTAATGTGGAGAAGTCTAAAGCGCTTTGCTCTAAGAATGTCTCTGCAACAAGGAAAGAGATTTTCACTGGGGTATCTTCTATCAGATTTGTCCAGGACTTGGGCAAGTATCTTGGAGTTACTCTTAGCCATTCTAGGGTGACTCGTTCAGCTTTCAATGGTGTCCTGGATAAGGTTCGGAGTAGGCTAGCAAGCTGGAAAGGGAGTTTACTCAATCGGGCTGGTAGACTCTGCTTGGTTAATTCTGTTGCCGCCGCTATTCCCACGTACCAGATGCAGGTCTCTATTTTTCCCAAAGGAATCATTAGTAAATTGGAGTCTATGATGAGAAATTTTCTTTGGAAAGGATAAGTTGATGGAAGAGGATTGAATCTTGTTAGTTGGAAGGTACTAGTTACTCCAAAAAAATATGGAGGTTTGGGGATTAGAGATCCTTATTGTGTAAATATTGCTCTTCTTGGGAAGCTAGTTTGGACTTTTTTCCAGCAGCCAAACAAGCTATGGGTCCAATTGTTGGATGCCAAGTACCGATCATCTCTATATGACTGTTTTAGTTATCCTAAGAACAAGGACTCTCCCATTTGGAGGTGTCTTTGCAAGGCTTGGGAAGTGTTGAAGGATGGGTTTGCTTGGTGTATTGGAGATTTGAACCAGAATTTTTGGTTTTCTAGCTGGAGGAGAGAAGGACGGTTATCTAAGGAGATGGATTATGTTCACATTTCTGATTCGAATCTCCGGATACAAGATATTTGGTCGGTTGGTAGGTGGCATTTGGATACTCTTTATTCTCCTTTATCTCAAAATTTGAAAGGTAATATTCTCTCTTACAATCTAGATGAACAAGCAGGTCCGGAAGTGGGTTGGTATTGGAGTGGGTCTGCTGCCAAAGTCTATAACTCACGCAATGGTTACTTGTGGTTGTGTAAGCAACTGTTTGGTTGGGAGGAGCGGGAGAATTGGCTTTGGCTTTGGCGTCAGCTTGTTCCGGAAAAGCATAAGTTTTTGGCTTGGTTGTGTCTTAAGGAGGCTCTTCCTACTGCAAGTTTTCGCTTTAGAAGAGGGATGTCGTCATCGGATAGGTGTCCAAGATGTCTTTCTAGCCAGGAATCGGTTTTACATTGTATTCGGGATTGTCCAAAAGCTCAGCTTATCTGGCATAGGTTGGATATTTCTTGTCATCCTTTGGATTTGAAGAATTGGTTCTTGTATCATAGCAGAGAGCATCCGTTCAAGTTCTTTTCGGGACTTTGGTGGATATGGCGAGCAAGGAATAATGACATATTTAATCCTCATGAAACTTGGCCTTCGGAAAAAGTGATTTGTCTGGCATTAACTTCAAAAAAAGAGCTTAGGAATATTTTTGAATTACAACGTATGTCCCTTCCCTCTACTCTAAATGGTTTTTGGAATCCCCATCCATTGGTACTTTTAAGATTAATTGTGATGCTAGTTATTTTGGTTCGGGTGATAGTGTTGGTTTTGCTTGTGTTATTAGAGATTGTAATGGGAGTTGGCAAAGGGGGTGTTTGGGAATGATTGAGAGTAATAGTATTCTTCAAGGAGAATTGTTTGCTATTTGGAGAGGATATCTCTTAGCTTGGGATGTAGGTCAACGAGATGTTATTTGTGAGACGGATTGTGTGGAAGCATTTAATCTTGTTACTCAAGATGGTTTTGGGTTTATTGATCCATTGGTGCTTAAAATAAGAGATATCATGCATTGGAATTGGCGTGTTGACTTTCGTTTGATTATGAGAGATGCAAACACGGTGGCAGATACTATGGCAAAGATGGCGATGAAGTTACAACTTTCGCATGTGGAGCTTCTTTCACCTTGGGAAGAGTTTAAGAGTAGTCTTAAACGGGACTGCCCCTCTATTTAAGCAGTTCCTTATTTTGTTTGTTTTGTTTTTCTTTGTTTAATTTATTTCAGTCACCAAAAAAATTCATACAAAGTTGTCATATCCATGTAAGAACATAGTATTTAAATTCTTATATTGTATATCCTATTTAGAAAATAAATTTTATTTTACGAAAATCAATTGATTTTTTTATCTATCTAACTATTAATTTATTTATAATATATAAAAAAAATTAAATAATGACACAACAAACTCTTGATATATTAAGTAACTTCTAATATTGTTATGTAAATATTTTAGTAAAATTGTCATTTTATAATTTTATCATTACAGCGTATTATATTCTTATATAGTGTTTAGCCTTACTTTTTAATCTTGATTAACTCTTTACTTTTATGTAAATTACTCTATGTCTTTAATAATAATATTATTTTTTTAATAAATATAACTTAGTTAAAATATAATTCATTTTCTCCTTTTATTCTCGCTTCTATTCATATTTACCATATAAATCAATATTTACTTTACACATCTTTATCTCTTCTCACATAATCATATACCTTTCACTCTTTCTACTCTATCCTTGACTAATATTTTGCATAACTAAATACTTTCTTATATATAAAAACAAATTCATGTTAATTCTGCATAACGCACGGGTCTAAATTTAGTATTATTTTATTCCGTGTAACATTATCCTTTTGGTGTACATGATCGGTCCGGTCAGGTTGGAGTTTCGGGAAATGATACACAATGACTAACATGCCAGCAGCCTAAAATAGTTTATTAAAGGTGTGTAAATCTACATGACTGAGTATCCAGGGCCTCCACCCCCTTCTGGTACCGTCCATTCTATGTTTTGCTTTGGATCTTTAATATCACAAGCCTGAAATATCAAAGAACTGTATTAACCAGTGAATAATGAAGATAATACGCTACCTTAATGCAAGATCACGATAGGATAACATAAAATTCAAAACAAAGGATGTAATGAAAATCATGTTTTGACTATCTGCACATAAAGAAAACTTCGCCGTACTATTCAACCACTAAATTCAAACAATTTCCAAATTAGGTCTAAAATATTTCACCTTGCAATGTAAGCAATTTTGTGCATTAATCTGCAATTTGAGCTGATTATGCTCATCTGCGACATACCTATATTCCGGAAAGGTAAAAAAAAAAAAAAAAAAATTCAAGAAATGATTAAAAAAACCAAAAATCCCTTCATAAACAAGCTGTAAAAAGTGGCCATTACTCGTATACTCGCGCAGGACAATATCGTGACTCGGGGGCTGCATACACCGGTAAGTTTACAGTTTCAGGAATCTTTGGGTCCCTCAAACGAAGGTGAGGAGGTTGATCGTGCTCATGATTTGTGTTGCTCCTGAAAATAAACTGAACATAAATTCCTATAAAGCAACGGGATAAAGCAGTGTTTAGTGTTTACCATCCTAACTTCACAAGGATAGCATTCTTAAAATAGAAAATGTCATCCTACTGCTTACCCTCAAGTGAGAAATATGAATGGTATTCAATTTTATAAGAAATATGAAGGCCTTCCCCTAGAAAACTTGGTATTAAGTGTATCCAGATATGTAAAAGGACTACATGGATTTTTCAATTTGCGTTCTCTTCTGTTATGCATCAATCTCTCAGCAGCACCCATCTCTATGCTCTATTTCTCTTTGTAAGTGCATTCTACAAGTGTATTAGTCTGGAACTAGGTTCCATATGCAACCATGCAACCTTATAGTTAGACTAGCTAGCTAACTTTCCCTTGTTTTCATCATTATTTAAAATGATCATTTGTCACAACTCTAAACAATAATAAGCTACAGGAGAGAATTAGTGCTCCAAAACCTGTGAAGGGAGGTAGGAACATCAAAGGACAAAACCCCGTCTGCCTTTGGATATTGAATTGGAGAATGCAACTGTGCAGCCTGCATTAATGTCCAAAAAAAAAAAAGAAAAGGTAAAAATTAGCAAAATAAAGGTTATATGTTGTTTTTACTGGAGAATAAACAAGAAAAACAAATCAAATGAGCAAAACTCACTACACTGTCCACATCCAATAATGAAATGCTTAAATATGAACTTTAAATTTGGAAAAAAAAAATCTTGAATAATGTTTCTTACATTTGTAGCTTCATGATCGGCTTTACCATGCTTCAAAGTAAATGGGTGCTTCCCCCGGAGTAGATAACTGACAGGAAAACCACTAAGCTAAGTGAAATCCCATACAAAAGGGAGCACAGAAAAAGGCAACTTTCCTGTGCTGAAGTGATGAACATAACCAGCAAGAAAAGTTGGATCTTACTGTTCCAGACCACTTAAGGCCAATCCTGGAATAAGCCCGTATTCAAAGGCCTACAACAAGATGTTAAAAAAGGTCAATATGGTATAATAACAAATTAATAATTCTAGAGCTATTATATGGCATAAATAGTCCCAATGGCTTTTCATCAAGCAAAAGAATGGTGACTCAGGATAAAGAGCGAAAAAAAAGGAGGGAGAATGAATTGCTTCACTAACTGGTCGATAATTCCGAGCTTTATATAGTTCGTCCCAAATCCATGAATTCCTCAGAGCTTTCCAATACATATCCATATCCAGACCTTCGTTAAGCACACCGAATGTAACTTCAGCTGCAAGCATTCCTGCAAGAAGAAGCATTAGAGATATGTAAGAACAACTTTGGAATATGGAATCATTCACAAATATGCACATATTACTGTGTGCTTGATTAATAATGAATTGAGTTGAAATGAAGATTTAACAAATGGAGAAACTGATATAATTGGAACACTACCATTCTACCAACATTGGAGAATGTACTATTTAATCGGCCATAAAGAACACCAAAAAAATCCTAGATATTGAAGATCAATATTTTGGATCTGGGTCAAATGTTAATGCATATCCTGAAAAAGAACTTTCACATTGAAAGTTTGAAACATGATATTTTGAAACTCCACTGACCAAGAAAACAAAATTAACTTCTGTGAAAAAAATAGTAATTAGATGTGACAGAGTCAACCCGGCAAACTACACGAAACCAATACCTGATTTCATCGCTGTGTGAGCTCCCTTTATCTTTGGCACGTTTAAGAAGCCAGCTGAGCATCCAATAATTGCTCCTCCAGGAAAAACTGGATATGGGATAGACTGAAATTTAACTAGAATCATATTTGTATTTGCATTATGTATAATAAAATAAAAGGAAGCTGTTATTATTTGCATTTCTAATTGACTGAACATAAGAAAGGAAACCTGCTATCAGTAGTGTACCTGAAATCCACCTTCGTTTAAAGTGCGAGCTCCATACTGGATGACTGTACCGCCTTCCAAATATGGTCTGATTGCAGGATGATGCTTAAATTTCTGGTGAAACAGGAGAGAGAAAAAAGGAGATTGAGGAAGGTAAGGAGGAGGTACTGAACAAGAGTAGTGATCAGGAATTGAGAATATGTAATGTATCAAATATCAATCGTTCAATGGAATTTCAACATTAAGACAACAAAGCATACCTGGAATTCCTCGTAAGGATTCATGAAAGGGTTCTGATAGTTCAAAGCAACAACAAAGCCTATAGAGATCTGTCACAATGGTAAGTGTACTTCTTAATGTGTTGAATATATTGGAGTATAAGAAAATTTGAAACTCAGTTTTGTGCACTATGTGCTATTTTTGCAATATTCATTATCAGATATGAAGCACATAGTAAAATTTGCTGTAGAAAACAAAGACCATAATATGTTTAAATATTTCATTGGGGGGAACTAAGTGATAAGTCTGCCAAATGGAACTATAACATCATAAACTTTTAAGTTAACAGACTTCAGAATTGAAGGCCAGCTGAAAAATAAAAGCAGTCACACATCTAACTTCTTCCTCAAATTTTCTTTTGGGAGGAAAATAAGAAGAAAAAACTAAGTGTTACTAAAATTGCACACACACCAAGGTACCCTATAATATCTTAACAATCAACTGATTCAAAAAATAGATGGTGTTTGTCGCAGTCCAAAATTACAAAAAAAGTGAATACATGAATACTGAAGATGGGGCAGGAGACTCTTACCTGATTATCTTTCATGTGATACAGAAAAGATCCTCCATATGTTTTATGATCCAAGGGCCATCCCAATGTGTGGAGTACTGCACCAGGTTGATGCTTTCTCTCATCAATTTCCCAAACCTGCAAGTGCAATGTTACAAAAATTGAGGTGGCAGCAAGAAAAGTTTTACTGAGCATGTTAAGCTATCAGAACATTCAACATGTGAATCAAGTGACATAATAATACCTCTTTGATTCCCAGAGCATATGTCTGATGTTCTGCTCCTCCCTTCTCCCTCAGGTTGTACCTTCCTATTATTTTCTGTAGGAAACACAGGGATGAAGGTTGAAGATCATGCTATAAAAACAATATTTGACAGAAAAGACCGAATCTATATCAATCTTAAAATTGGAATTTTCAAACCTCTGAGAGTGATCCTCGACATCCCTCAGCTAGAAGTGTTATGCGACCTGCATGAGATGCCGTGCTTACATAGTTTACCAATCAAACCCAGAGAGATTTAACCAAATTACATGCAAAACCATAAATATATCTAGATATAAACATATAAATGATTTACATAATAAACAAGGAAAACCATCAAAATCATATGCCTTAAGTGAGCAACGATAAACAAATTGTATTAGGCTTTACTTATATTAATTAACGATAACTAATTTTCAATACTTGTTTGTGTCAATAACTAAACTAGGTGAGGAGCAAGCTGAATACGCATCAAGAAGGGAAAGCACAAACTGAAATGAGAGAAAAAAACATGTTAAAACCTTTGACCTCAACACCACGTTGAAACTTCTCCTTCTTGGAACCATCTTTTGCAATACCCATGTCATTTGTACCAATGCCGATAACTTTGTTGTTTGCATCATACAATATCTGGCCACCAAAAAAAAAAACAATAAACAACAACGAATGCGGAGAAATAACATCCAAGCAAATGTAGAAATACCTCACTAGCAGCAAAGCCTGGGTATATTTCCACTCCTAACTCTTCAGCTTTTGCTCCCAACCAACGTACTAACTGACTCAGACTGTATCAGATGTCCAAATAGAAACTTCTTCAGAAAAAAAAAAGGAAAGAACAGAATCCATGATTTTATAGATATAAAACGCAAAGGGAAGGAATGAATTGAATGTCATAGAAACCTTATTACGTAGTTGCCTTTGTTGTGAAAAGGAGACGGGAGAGAAATAGCACGATTCTTAGTGAGAAACCAAAACTTGTCCGAAGAAACAGGGGTGTTGATTGGAGCCTGCGAGTAAAAAGACACAGTCGGAATCAGATAAAAAACACGAATCACAAATCATATACTGTAACTAAATTCAACAAACAGAATGCACCTCCTCCTGCTTCCACTGTGGGAGAAGCTCGTCCAGCGCTCGAGGTTCAAATACGTTTCCGGAAATAATGTGAGCACCTAATTACATATAACATGTAAAGATTAACTTAATAATTATCAGTTCACGATTACATCAAAGTTAATTAAGCAATTAAGATGAGAGTAGCATGGAACCAACCTACTTCAGCACCTTTCTCCACCACACACACGGATAAATCAGCTCCTTTCTGGTGGCAGAGCTGCTTGAGGCGTATGGCAGCCGATAAGCCAGCAGGTCCAGCTCCGACGACGACAACATCGTATTCAATAGAGTCTCTGGCCTCTGAATCGGTGGCGAAGCTTCGAGAAGGCGGAACCCTAGAAAGGGAGGCAGGTGCGAGGAGCGAAGAGTGCTTGGAATACGGAAATATGCGCCGGGAGAAGGTGTATGCAGCTGGAGAAGATTGAGACCTTGAAGTAGATTTGGTACGACTCCGAAGAAGAAAGGGGTTCTTCGATTTCGATTTGGAGAAGATTGAACAAAACTTGAGCATTGTGAAGAAGAGGAAACAATGATTGAAGTGAAGTTGGTTAGTTACAATTTCAGAGCCATGCTCTTTCTCTACTCTTATATAAGTAATAGTGAATGTGATTAGCACGTAACTAACATCATCTCCAATTTCTGCGATGTAATTTTTTATAATTTTAAAATCTGATCTTCTTTAAAGTGCATTTGTCCTTTTGGCTTCATTCAGCGTATGATCATATTTAAAAATTTTTAACATCATAAATAAAAAAAAGTAACACATATTTAAAGTATATTATTTATTTATAATTTGGATAAACTATAAAAAATACACTCAAATAATTTTGTTGTTGACAATAATTTATTTGAATTTTATTATTAACAAAAATATTTTAAATAATTTAAAAATACGATAAAAATGTCCAACATTAAATATGTATTTTTAAAATATACTTTAGAGATTAAATTTTACGGGCCTGCTACACATACAAGCCTACAAGCAAACAAGTTGGCCCAGCCCAAACACGAATCACGCGCATGAAGAGAGATAAGATGGCGCGTCAAAATCACGCGCTCAACATTCGAACGGTTACGTATGGCAGACTCTTCCACTTCTTCCACTTCTTCCATTTCTCAAGGCACTTTCAAAACAACAAAACCCTCTCATTTTCGAGCGAAAATCAAGTTTCAAAATATAGAAATCGTAGTTCGAAAACTGCATCAAAACACCATCAACCTCTCTGTGAAGAATCTGAAGAAAAAACAAACCAAGAATACTCAACGTAAGTCCATTAAAATACTGTATATTTTACTTTTCTTCTACGTCGTTCTTCTAGGGTTTACTATTACTCTTGCTTCTTTGTTATACGTCGTTCTTCTAAGTTATACGTCGTTCTTCTAAGTTCTACGTCGTTCTACATTGTCATTCTAAGTTTTCCTGCTATTTTTGTTGATTTTTGGGGGTTTATTCCGTAGATTCGGGGGTGTAAACTGCTTAACCTTGTAATGTGGCTTTATATTGAAGCATGGTTGAGTGATATCTGTCTGATATCTATATAGATGTATCTGAATAATATCTATGGGTGTATCTCACTGTAATCAATGGGTGTATCTTCTTTGACATCTTTGGGTGTATCTGAATAATATCTATGGGTGTATCTCACTGTTGTCAATGGATGTATCTTGCAAATATCTTTGGGTGTATCTGACTCATATATATGGGTGTATCTTACTGTTATCAATGAATGTATCTTATTGTTATCAATGGGTGTATCTCAGTCATATATATATGGGTGTATATTACTGATATCTTTGGGTGTATTTTTAGTTTCAGAGAAAATGGCAGCAAGAAACCAAACTAAAGACCTGAAATGTGCCACACATCTCCTGAATGATAAGTTCAGAAACATGACTGAGGAGAAGAAGGCGATTGTGAGGGATCTTGGATTCGGTGGGTTGATGCACATCCCACCACTGAGGGTGGATCACCAACTCTTAAGGGAGCTGGCAAACAACTTCAAACTTGGGGAGAACAAACTGAAGACAGGATATGGTTCTTTCCATATAACCCCAAAAAAAATAGGTGATGCGCTTGGCATCAATGCAACAGGTAATTAGCTCAAAATTATAGATGTATATTAGGTTGTTGCTTGGGTGTATATTAACCTGATGCTTGGGTGTATTTGAACCGACTTGGATGCTTTGTTGTCTTCCTTTTTGTAGGAGATCTATTTCCTGAGAAAGTTGACTATAAGAAACTTTCTGATGATGACAAAATAATTTATAGAAGATTCCAGGGTAAGACCCTCAAAAGTCTAACCGATGAAATGATGGACATCGGCGTTGGCAACGAAGAGGAACGCCTGATGTTCAAGAGGATATTCATCCTCTACATACAGATGGCGTTCCTTTTGCCAACAACGATAAACAAAATATCGCCCGTGCACCTGGTCCCAATTTTTAAGATGGACGGCATAGAGGAGAGAAACTGGGGGGCATGTTTTGACCTTCATGATCAAGGGCATAACAGACTATCAAGAGAAGAAGAAGAAGGCAATCAATGGCTGCCTCTTCGCCCTGATGATAATCTACTTTCATCTTTCAAAAAACAAAGGCAAGAACAGGGTTGAAAGACCACCAAAGCCATGGATTGCCAACTGGACTAAGGAGCAGTTGGTGGAAAGAATGAATGCAGAGAGAGAGAAAATTTTGGTGAGTAATCATAATAAGTTGGTGTATTTTATTTACCCGAATGGTGCTAACTAAAATATCTCATGTTTCAGGGGATTCTGAATTTGGCAGAGACAAAAGAAAAAATGAGAAAAAAACAAAAAAAAAACAAAAAAAACAAGAAATAAAAAAAACAAAAAAAAAGGAAGGCGAGCTCAACATCGTCTTTGGAGACAGAAACTACTGACAGTGACACTTCTACCTCTGAGTCTGAGGCTCAAGAAGACTCGGAGGATTCGGGAATTAAACACCCCGGCAAAAAGGGGAAAAAGTAAGTACCATACTTGGGTGTAATTTCTTTTTCGGTTTGGGTGTATTTTGTTTATCCACGTTGGGTGTATGTAGCTTATTAAGCAGGGTGTGTTTCGTTTGCTGTTTTGGGTGTATATTGTATATTTAGTTGGGTGTATCTCGTGAATCCATTTGGGTGTATTTTTAGTATGTTCTAAATGACAATTGTTTGCCTGCAGAATGGACTCAAGAAAAAGAAAGCAGAGGCAAGAGGAGTCAGATTCTGATTCAGAATCTGAATCTGAACCAAGTGATGAGTAATGTCCTGAAATTATTACTCCTTTCTTTTGGCTTCTTTATAAAGATTTTGTGTATTAACTGAGGTGTCTTTTATTGACTTATAGGAGCGAAGAATCATCACCTGGGAAGAAGGAGAAGAAAAAGAAAAAAACAAAAACAACACCAAAAGAGTAAGCACTTCTTTCATTAATATTCTGTGATAAAATTAATTTTTTATTTCTGATTGGTACTGTTTTTTTTTTTCACCCAGAACACCACAAAAAAAGAAAAAAGTAGTTGTGGAGGATTCACCTCATGAAGAAGATCAATACTTTTACGGGTACAGTACCTCGTAAGCTATACTACGGTCTTTCATTGTAATTATTTTTGTTAACGTCTTATTTTATGAATGTAGTGAGACATATGAAATATCAAGTGACGAACTTGATGAATTGCTAGGGGAAAACGTTCATAAATCTGCTGCAGAGGGGTATGTCTTGCTGTGCTGTGTATTTGAGATTTTGGTGTCTTTTGTTTGCTAATAATTGTATCTTGTTTTGCAGGGACAACCAAGCTGACCTGCGATCGACAGAAGGTCGCTATGTGTCCTCTGAAACGTAAGAAGCTTTATTATTTAATAAAATCTTGTTATCATGATTTGGATGTATTCTGTGAAACAATATGGGTGTATTTTGTGGATCAAGTTGGTTGTATCTTGTTTACTAAGTTGGATGTATATTTCGTTTGAATAACATGAAATCTGTTTAGACTACCGGCTGTGAACTTGGGAAGTGATGATCCTTCCTCTCAAGGACGCACAGAACAGAGTAGTGTAAACCAGCCGTCTCAGAGCATGTAATTTCTCTTTCAAATAACCGTTACTTTTGTTCTTCTAATAACTTCTACTTCTAATTCTGTATATATTTTTTTTAGAAAAAAAGCCCTTTATTATTTTATTCAAGAAAAAAAAGGCAGCAAAAAAAAGCAAAAACTGCAATTATGTAAGTTCTCAAAAAACAAAGCCCGTCTTCTTTTTGAATTGTTCGGGTGTATTTTTTGACCTTCTTTGGGTGTATTTTAGGTTGACTCCGGATGATTCGAATATGATGGTTGTTAGGGAACAAACGCCGTCGGAAGCGCTTGCAATGTGAGTTATCCAAGAATATTTCAACCTTATAACCTTATTATTTTCAAATACGTTGTTAACCTTTCATTTTTATTCTTGTTTAGAGTCCCGATCCAGTTTTTTGTGCCGCCATCCCAACAAACAACCACTGACGCAGATTCCGAACCAACCCCTATGCTACAGATTGAAGGGGCTAGAGAAACGTAAGAAAATAGTATTGGGTGTATATTTGTTTAGGGTTTGGGTGTATATTTGCTAAGAGTTTGGGTGTATACTCTTCCTGATCGATTTTGTGTAACTGTGCAGCACTTCTGAAACCCCCAAACAACTTCAAGAAACAACACCCAAGCTTCCCCCAGCTCCAACAAAAATGTAAGTTAATTAGACTAGAATCAATCTTTGCTTGTCATCCGTATATTCTTATTCTTACTCTTATTCTTATACATAATGATGCAGTCATCCAGATGCCGAGGACGCTGCTGCCCTGTTGATGATGGCACGGACAGCAAGCTATGTTCCTAAAACAGATCCGGGGATGCCATCATTCAGCCTCGGATTGACAGATTCAAGCCAGGAGGGGGCGTCGACGCAGGAGACAGAAAGGGAAAAATCTCCAGAAACTGCAACTATGCTAGAACAATTGGACAGTTTGGTCCAAAAGTTAGCAAGCAGTGCGTCAAAGGGAAAAGACGAAAGTCCACAAATTCAGAGGGAGACTGGGGGAGAAAGTTCTGCAAAGTTTGAAACCCCGGGGGGAATAAATCAAATTTCGGATGATATGAAAGAAAAGTGCTACATCTGGGGGACGAGACTGAAGGAAGATGCAAAGGGCAATACTGACGAGTTTGAGGAGATATGCACTCTGATTGGCCAAGGAGAATACATTTTGATGAGAACGCACCTTGCATCCCTCCAGGCAAAAAGTGATATAGAATCTCAGGTAATTTTAGACTAACATTAATGTTTTTACACCAAAGTCAACTGCAATGTTTATTAATTTAAAATTGATTTCTAGATTGTATCTGCCATCTGCCTCATCCTAAACCAGAAAAAGAAAAAGAGGTTTCAGGCACAAATATACTGTCTCCCCCCCCCCCCCCCGATATTGTGGTAAGTGTTACTTCTACGAACTTTGGGTGTATTTTATGGATTGATTTGGGTGTATTTTTTTAGCTTAGATTGGGTGTAAGTTGTTTATTTTCATGTTTTCATTTCTTGTATTGCAATTCTTGCAGAGCATGGCACTTTCGGATCACCCAATGGGGAATTCATATCTCCGAAAACGAACAGAGAATTCAGGGTGGAAGCCTACCCGAGTTTCATTCACTTCATAGATAGAAAAAAATTAAGTTCGCATCCATATGTAAGTTTTTGTTTCGTAAATTTGTTAGTATGCTTATTTACTTATATGCCAAATAAAATAACAGACTGTTGAAATGTGGCAATCCTTCAGATTTTTGCTCCTGTTTGCCACTCGGGACATTGGTGGTTATGGCTGATAAATACAAGAACGCGGAAATGTCAAATACTTGACCCGCTACACAAAAAAGCTCCAAGCGCTGAGAGAAAGGACATTAATAAATTCACTGTAAGTTCCCTCTATCTTCTTTACTTTAATAGATAGGTCTATTTTGAAAGTTGAGTTGGGTGTATATTCCATATTCAATTGGGTGTATATTCCATATTAAGTTGGGTGTGTCTTGTCCATTCTTTCGGGTGTATTACTGATTTGTTTTGGTATTTAAGGGATATGTATTTTCAAGATTGATAACATATGCCGGCGGAAAACCTCTCGAGAAAGGCGAGAAGGAGAAGGAAATTAAAGCACCATATGTTAAAATTTCAGGCCAAAAAACAAGGTATAAATTTGTGACTCTGAACATTAAACTTTCCTAAATGAGATTTGTAATTTATTTTCTTCATTTTCAGCTATGACTGCGCTATCTACGTAATGAAGTGGCTTGAGTTAATAGAGCCGGAAAACATTAAAAAGGGGAAGTATGAATGGGATAATTGGACACAGGTAACTGTCTTTAGAACTATATAACTCTGTATTACTTTACTGAATTAATATTTCTGTTTAAACATAACATACTTTTTAATTGTAGGAGGAGGTGGACCACTATAGAGTGGAGTATGCTTCCCGGATACTATTCAGTGAGTTGAATACACAGAGAGATCGGGCAATTAGAGAGAGTAGTGCTATAAGATTGTCAAAGCCATCCTCTGTATTATTGAGTCCGTTTTGTCAGATTAATTCTGCTGATATAGAAACTGGGTAGTTTGTAAATTGAACAAATGATGTAAATGTTTGCCATTTATCAACAACTTCTATTCCATGTATATTTTTTCCCATAGTTAAACTATCTGTGCTGATAAACTGTCTGTGATGTATTCAAAAACTGTATTACAGGTGGTAAAACATAAAGCAAAAAATCAAAGCATACGCATATTATAAACTGTTACACCCAACGCAAGTCTAATAATACACCCGAGGTTGAATAAAATATACACCCAATTGTCTGTGCTGTATTCAAAATGAATGAATTACATGTACTAAAATATGAAAAAAAAAACATCAACTGAAATATACGCCCATAACCTGTGAATTTTTACAGCTTTTGTTCTATATGTATCTATATATGTGTCTATATGTAAATTGTCAATTAACAAAAATACACCCAAAAGTAACAGTGATTTTACACCCATACTCTTTATAACTATACACCCAAAGAGTTATCCCCTGCTGCTGGTACCCTGAACTGATAATTTATAACTTGTCCCTGATATTGGCTGCAACTTGAATGCGCCGCTGATGCAGCATCAAACAGGTTTATCTGAATATAACACTCACGCATTAGCTAAACTATTAACTAGAAAAATAAACTCAATCGCCACAAATTTAAAGAACATTACATTTACCTCGCTTAAAACTTTCGTCTTCTTCTTCTTTGTGGCATTTGCAATCTGTTTCTCCAGCTTTGAACCTAGCCTGTTTTTTGGACGTCCTCTTGTTCGAATCCTTGGCGGGCTTTGAAGCTCGTTAACGGATTCCAAGTTGGCGTCTTCGTGGGATAAAGAAGATGTCCCCTTCCTTTTGCCTTTTATTGCTTCCATCTCGGCCATGACGTTATCGTACGCACGGTGCAGAATTGCAGTCAGCTCCTCCGATTCGGAGGCAAATTCGCAATATTTTGCGAACGAAAAACCAATTGGTCGAACCTCTTGCTTCTTGGCTCCATTAGTGGCTCGTCGTGGCTGCTCTTGATGTGTGTGTGTCGCCTCTTTACCTTCTTGCTCCATCGTTCCAGTATGTATCTAGGGGACACTTGGCTTACTTGTTCGAAGCTTAAAACGCTTAGTGCGTGACGGCACAGTATCCCTCTCGACTCGAATAATAAGCATTGGCATTTTACCTCGGCTGCAACTGAGTCGTAGGTAACCGTGAACTTGTCGAATATTGAGCTGGAAACTTGTTCTCCGACTTCGTATACTGAATAGCCTAGAGCAGAATTCTTTAATCTGGTGATGCAATTCGCCTTTCCTCTGAATTGGGCTTGGACTTCCCTAAACTTTGCGTGGGTGTACGCATCTTGAAACTGAGCTTCGATGGAGGATTTGGTTGCACACGGTATGACCGTATGAAAATCTGCAGCATCTGATTCTCTCTCTGCTTGCTCCCTGCTTCCGAGGCAATTATCGTACTGTTTGACGAACTGAATGAGCGAGCTGTTCCGGGTGATGTACTTGTTAAAAATGAATGCATGCTCTCGCTCCTTTGTGTGCTTCTCATCCCTGCCCAGAAGTGGTGGTCCAGATAGATAGGAACCCATATGTGACGGTCTTCGTACAGATCTGCATAATACACCCAAACACACACAGTAAAATACACCCGAGTGATCCTACAATTTACACCTCTGCTGCAGATTTTAAAAACACATTACCTGAAAGCCACTTGTTGTCCGCAAGACCAAAATTCACCAGAAAATCGTTCCAATTCCTATCGAATGAGTCTTTGCTGTGAGAGTTCCAAACAACATGGCTCATTTGTTGTTCGATATCGGCATGTCCCTTGTACCCGTTTAATTTGCTTGGAATCTTCTTCATGATGTGCCAAATACACCAGCGGTGAACTGTTGTTGGCATACAGGACTCTAAAGCCCTTTTCATTGATGCACACTGATCGGTGAGAAACCCTTTCGGAGCGTTTCCTCCCATGCAACGAAGCCAGCATTGAAATAACCATTTGAATGATTCAATTTCTTCGTTCTTCATCAAAGAGCATCCGAGAAGTGTTGACTGACCGTGGTGATTCACCCCGACAAAAGAACCACAGACCAAATTATACCTGAAACGAATTACCATGGTCCAGAATGCAAAATCATTAGGTACACCCCAACAAATGCTTCGAATACACCCAATGAGACAGCCAATATACACCTCTGCTGCGGATTCGTAAAAATAAATTAATTTAGCATCATAAACAGGGACATTTTGTTACCTGTTTGTATTGTAGGTGGTATCGAATGAAATGACGTCTCCGAAATACTCAAACGCGGCTCTGCTTCTTGCGTCGGCCCAAAAAGCCAGCTTAATCGATTGATCCTCCTCGAGTTCGAGCTCAAAAAAGAAATTCGGATTCTTCTCTTTCATTCGTAACAAATATTTCCCGAATTCCTTTGCATCTTCTTGTTCGGAAACATTCCGCACTTCCCTGGTAATGTAATTCCTCACGTCCTTTTCGATAAAGTTTAACTCGCGGTGACCCCCGGCAGCCGCAACAAATGATTGGTAGGTTTTGCTTGGTCTGATACCGACCTCGTCGTTATTCTCTATCGTACGACGAATGGACATGCTTAGTTCCCTGTGCTGTTTGAGCATCTCTGCTTTGCTTGGACAGCAGGGGTGTGAATGATCCAGCACAACCTTTGAAATGATCCAAGCACCGACATCCTTCAATGTGTGTATATAAATTCTTGCAGGACAGTTTAAACCGGCTGTCGGATTGGTCTTCTCGGTTGGAGATATTTTAGATTTCCATTTTCCCTCTCTGCTACATGTAATCAGTTGATTCTTAATCTCGTTTCCCTTCCTATTTGTGCACCGAACTCTTGTAGAGAAACCTGCAGCCTTAGCGTAGTTCATGTAAAATTTTCCGGCATCTTCAAGGGTCGTAAAGGTCATTCCGACCTTCGGAACAAGCTCGTCATCAACAACAGAGAGAGGCTGCAGAATACACCTGGTCAGAACTGTGAATACACCCATAGATATGATAAAAATACACCCAATCATGTCTAATATGATACACCCGAACCGAAACAATTCAACTACAGAATGACCTTTAAAGCCATAAACTGTCAATACACAGGCTGCAGAATACACCATGTCAAAAACTAAAAACACACCCAATCATGTCTGATATAATACACCTGAACAACAACAACTCAATTAAAAATAACAAAAACCAGTAAAGTGTATATACACCCACACTTATAACTAAAATACACCCAAAGAAGAGTTGATCTACACCCGAGCGTCTGCTATAAATTCCAGGTAATTAAACAATGTTCAGCAATTTTTAAACTACACAATGCTATACAAATTACTGTAAATCAAACCTCAGGAACTTCGTTAGATTCAAATTCATAATCCACATCGTCTGGATTCAGCGCAGAATCTGAGCTTGAAGGATCCATCATCTTCAAAACGAGTTCGAACTTTGATTTCAGAAAACAACAAATCAAAAGAGAAAACGAAACTCGAGTTGCAGAGAGAGAAAAAGAGAACGTAAACGAAGAACATACCAGTGAGAAAAGAAGAGGAAAAGATCGATGGAGAAGAATGAGGGAAGACGCGCGAGAAGAAGAACAACCAAATCTCAAAATAACGAAAACGAAGAAGGAAACAAATATTTTAAATTTGGAAGTTAGATATACGCGGCATATTATATAGCGCGTGTAATCAACGAAGGTGGAGGAGCGCGTATTTTAAATTTATTGTTTAATAAACTTGTAAAGCATACAAGCCCTAATGGCTTGTATGCAGAGCTTTTCCGTAAATTTTAATGCAATTTTTTGTAAGTATAATTAAAGAAATGAAATATTTTTATTCCTAAAATTCGATGATTTTTTGCTAAGTATATATTTTTTGTAATTTTCAAATGTATTATTGGTTGTTGACAAAAAATTACAAAAAATATATACTTAGCATAAAATTACCAAATTTTAAAGATGAAAATATTTCATTTTTTAATTATGCTTGTAATTTACATCAAAATTTAATCTTAAAAGTATTTTTGAAAATACATATTTAAAATTAGTTATTTTTGTCGTATTTTTAAATTATTTAAGAATATTTTTATTAATAATAAAATTTAAATATATTTTTGTTGAAGACAAAATTATTTGAGTGTGTTTATTTTGTTAAACCTTATCATTTTTATTATTATTAAATTATTACTGATTTAAATATTAAAATTTCTTACAAATATATTTAGATGCCAACCCAAAATCCTACAAATTTGTGTTCAAGAGAATTCCAATTTCACAGTCAGAATAAATGTAATAAAATAAGTCGATGTAATATGCGGCAAAATATTTTATTATAAATAAATATTGTTACACATAGATCATGCAGTTCGCTGACTACTACCGATGAGGAAAATCCTACGTGGAGGAGAATTGAGTCATTTCAGGGATAAGGTAAGGTGGCGATGTGGTTATGGGCGACCGTTCCTATCCAGAGCTTGCCGTTGACTTCTTTGACTTCACTGACGAGCTTCATGACGTCACCTTCTCGATCCTCAAGAACTTCGAGGATGCGTCCATTGTCGTCGAGAAGCGAGATGACGGTGTACATCTTCATTCCCATGGCTCTGGCGAGCAAGCTCATTCTAACCGGCAACCGGAAATAGATGTTCCTGAGCCATGGGTTGTGACTGAGAACCTCTTGTGCCGGTGTCCGACAACAGTCTATTGCCACCCAAAACTGCCCTTTCTCGTTCATTCTCACGTTGTCTGGGAAACCTGGCAGGTCTGCTACGTCTTCCACTCTCCCACTTCTTGGACCATCTATCCAAAGCCTCCTTAGCCTGTCATCATGTCATCTACCATTCATTATCTCCTAAATAATATAATGTTATCAAATCTGGAATAACTTTATTTCAACACAATATAGTATCACTTGAAAAATGTCTATGATTTTAATCATAACAAATATAAATTAAGGTGATATTCATTAAACATTGAGGTAGTTTCACGAAATTAGTTGTTGAAGTGCGTTTGTGGACAATTAATTCTGCCAAACTAATTCAATCTTTTAGTTGACTAAAAATGCAATCGAATAGTTTTATCGCTAATAAGAATGTACCTAAATTTTGTTCATAGATAAAAGTATTTCTAAATAATTTAAAAATACTTAAAAATTATTAAAATTTTATCGTATTTTTAAATTATTTAAAAATATTTTTGTTCATAACAAAATTTGAGTATATTTTTGTCAACAATAAAATTATTTAAATACATTTTGGGAAATTTATTCCTTTCAGTATTATATTCTATTGTTAAAATTATAATAGCAAAATTTTTTTTATTTGACTGAAATTTGAATGATTAATTCATGTTATATAAAATTAATCATGCTAGAATTACATTAAAATTAATCACTAAAATAAATTATTAGTATAAAATATTAAAATATAATTTATACATAAATACATAATAATTAATTTTAATGTATAAATAATATTTTTTAATATAAAATATATGTTAAAATATCAAATACACCAAAATTTTGGTAACCTGCAATTGGTGGTTTCGGTGTAAAGGAGGAAAGATTGATCTTTAGAGAATTGCACACCATTAGGAAAAGCAAGGCCATCCAAGACAACATGAGTTGTTTTAGTTGGAGGATCATATCTCAGAAGCCTACCAGTAGCTTCTCCTTCCAACAATATAAAGAAGTGCGCACTGCAAATTAAACAAGTAATTAATAACTAATAACCCCCATAATATTAATAAATTAACAAGAAACAGAGAATAGTATAGTAGTACACTCTGTTGTATCTTTTGCTGGTGTCAGTGAAGAAGATGGAACCATTGTTATGAATGTCAAGATCATTAGCAAAGAGAATAGGCTCTCCATCAACATGAGTTGCCAAAGGTGTAGCAAGTCCACCATTTGGTCCAACCACAAGAAGACCATAATATGCATCAGCTATATATAGATCTCCACTCCCTTTGTCAAATCTTAGACCAAGTGGACGCCCACACGTTTTCTCATGCTTCCACTGCTTCGCAGTTGTTGAATCATTCCCTCTCAAGCAAATCTTCTCCGTCCTAATCATAATTAACATTAGATTAGCTTAAAATATATGTATTGCATATCCGAAATTATGTATTTTCTAAAATTTGTTCAGTAACTGTATTAGGACAAAAATAACTTGAAGATAGTATTACAAAGGGCTAAATGATTTGATATGTTTGACTAAAGTATTTAGCAGTTTGCAATATGATCTTCGGATGAAAATGTTTTTATAGAAGTAACTGCGTGCCAAAATAATAAAGGGAGAATACTATAGCCATAGATAGTAACCAATTGGAGGTGACAACTGCAAATGTTTCCCAACCAAGTTCCTCTCCCATCCATCGAACCACACGGCCATCGGCTAAACCGGTGTAAGGACCGCGACCCAAGTTGTCGAATTCGAGTGATTCAGGTCCATAGACTTGGTCCTTAAATTCTGATTTGCCATAAAGTCCTAGCCTGCTTAAGTTGTCCCTAGGCCAATTTTTCATGACTTGATGATATGGTGCAATGTCATGCTTCACGGGTCTGAACTCATGATTCCCCAATGGACCCAGATGAAAAGGGTCCATCACAACAAATCCCACAATCAGAACAAGAGAAACAATAAAAGGGTGTTGGATAAAGGGTTCATCTTTGATGAGTAGGTTTCTCTTCTCCATTCATGGAACGTTTGTATTGAGGTTTCTCTTCACTTCAACTTCAATAACTTGGTAGAGTTTTGGTATTTGAAAGGTTAGAACTTAGAAGAGTTAAAAGCTATGATGCATGCATTGGTGATGACACCATTCAAGTTGGGAGTAGGTTGTCATGTTGATCGCATTCTTATGACTTTCGTTGGAAAACAAACATTTGGTTGCTGAAAAGTTCCGTGGTTTTTAATTCCAGAGTGTCATAATGTGTTTACTCATGAACAAACAAATTAGCACAACGGTCAAGATTATATTTCTATAGAGTGATGAATGCCAAAGTATATGTAATTGTTTTTTTCCTTTGTAAGGCATACTTGAGTCTCACCTAATAATGATTCTTGTTCATGATGCATGTTCCGTATCTTGGACAACAATAATTCCAAACTAAAAATTAAATAAGAAGAAGGACCCCTCACATGTGATGATGATGACCTGTATAATTTGTTGTGGAAGACATTGTTCATGTTTTAGCTGATAGACTAAAAATTCTTTTCGATCTCTAACCATTTACACGATAGACATTGTGTTGCTTAATAATTTTAAAATTTTAAATCGATTTTCCAACCATCTGTGTATTCATTCGTTCAGTCCAGCAACAAGTTGAAAATAGGGTCACATACTGATCGTGCAAGTAATTTTAAATTGTTTTTTAATCTATTTTTTAAAAATAAATTAAATATAGTAAAATATTATTATTTTTTATACATTTTTTAATTTAAAAAATACTTCATAATATCAAATATGTTTAACTAAAATTGTTATTCATCCTAATTTTTTAAAAAAATTAGATATGAATATAATACAATATTATTACAATTAAAATTAGCATAAAACATCTAAATTAGGCTGAGAACTCTCTAGTCTCTTCCAATCATTCTAAATGCAACATCAAATGTGCAAGAACGCTCATCTTTTGTTTGGAATCTATGCTGCTAAAACAGTGAAGAACCAAGATGTTATATTGTTATTATAGATACAACATCAAAATTAAAAACTCGAAAGAAAAAAAAAAAACAAAAGCAAAACATTACACCAGACGAACAAAATGTAAAAGACATAAAGAAATTAATTAGCTCAGAAAGATGTCAACTTAATTCAATTCATAAAAAAATAATTAATATATATAATTTCGAAGACAAAAAGAGAAAAAACAAAAAAATATATCATTGATGATTGATGACATTGAAAGCTCTCCACCACTTGAAGCGCGCTGCAGCTTCCTCTCCACCACCACCACCACCACCATTGAACCACCAACAACAGAATCTCAGATCCTTCAACACTGCAGAGATGCCTCACTCTCAAAAGCCGTCACTCTCCTCGACAAAACCCACATCATCTCCTCTTCCCATAAATCTATCATCTATGCCTCCCTCCTCCAAACCTCCACTAAGACCCACTCCTTCCTCCACGGTCCTCCACTGCCACGTCATCATGTCCGGCCTCGACACCGACCGCTTCGTCGGCAACAGCCTCCTCGCCTTCTACTTCAAGCTGGCCCCACACTTCTACCAAGCCCGCCGGATCTTCGACGGGCTTCTCTTCAAGGATGTCATTTCTTGGACTTCTATAATCTCAGGCTATGTTCATGTCGGTAATCCCAAAAGCTCACTTATCTTGTTCTCTCTGATGGTGGGCTTTGAAGGCCTTCAGCCTAATGCCTTCACACTTTCTGCTGTTATCAAGGCCTGCTCCGAACTTGGTTTATTGAGGCTCGGAAGGTGCTTCCAGGGGTTTTTGTGAGCCGTGGGTTCGACTCGAATCGAGTGGTTTCAAGTGTGTTCATTGATATGTATGGGAGGAATTTTGGTGTGGAGGATGCACGCAAAATGTTTGATGAATTGCTTGAACCGGATATTGTGTGCTGGACATCAGTTATTTCAGCGCTTATAAGGAATGATAGGTTTAAGGAGGCTGTGGAGTTGTTCTATAAGATTCATAGAGGTTGCGGGTTGGAACCGGATGGTTTTACCTTCGGGACATTGTTGGCTGCTTGTGGTAACTTGGGGTGGTTGAGACAGGGGAGAGAGGTGCATGCTAAGGTGGTTACTTCTGGGATATGTCGGAATGTGGTTGTTGAGAGTAGTCTTTTGGATATGTATGGTAAGTGTGATTCCGTTCGCCCGTCTAGAAAGTTTTAAGCCAACTTGATTTAACCCCTCCTTCTTAAGTTCAAGTAGAACCATTAATTGATATTAAGTGCAAGATCTCAAGGAGTAAAATTTCACAACTTAGAGTAAAGATGCATGACCAATAATATGGATCCTAAGATCATGGCTTTCATTCTCAATGAAAGGCAGTCTAACAACAGACTTCCATACTTCAATGGCAGCAACTATTCTTACTGGAAAGAGAAAATGAGAATCTTCGTGCAATTAATCGACTACAACATCTAGAAGATCATCCTCAACGGACCAGACGTTCCCACTAAACAAAATGTTGATGGAGAAGTTGTGGCAAAAGAAGACAGTGAATGGACAGAGAAAAAAAAAAAGAAGAAAGTTGAACTCAAAGCCAAGGCAATCAACCTGATGCATTGTGCAATCAATTTTGAAGAATACAGAAAAGTGTCAAGGTACAAAATGGCTAAAGAAATATAGGACAAGCTCAGACTCGCCCATGAAGGCACTAAACAAGTGAGGGATACCAGAATTGATATGCTGATGAAGGAGTATGAAATGCTCAGCATGAAGGAGGATGAGAGCATCAATCAAATATTCAAAAGGTTCTCAATAATCATCAACAATTTGGATGCCATGAGAAGGAGCTATTTTAAAGAAACCTTAGTGAGGAAGATCCTGAAGAACTTTACTAAAAAATAGGAAGTAAAAAATACAGTCATCTCTGAAAGAAATGATTTGATAAAAATTATCTATGATGAGCTAAGAGCTCTTGGCCTATGAAACCACTCATATGTCTCAAGACAAAAATGATAGAAAGAAAAGTATAGCACTGAAATAAAAAATGACAGCCAAAAAAGAAGAATCTAATGCCAGTTTCTTAGATGAAGAAATGGTGACCTTTGCAAGAAAAATGAGAAGATTACTGAGATTCAAAAGCAAAGGCAAAGGAAGCTCTTCATCAAAAGACTTCAAGAAAGATCAAGTCAAGTTCACATGCAACCATTGCAAGGAACTAGGTCACTTCAAGTCAGATTGCCCTTAGCTAAAGAAAGGCGAAAAATCCAAAAAAGACAAAAAGAAGGTGATGATGGCAACATGGGAAGACTTGGAGAATGACACTAGCTCTGAGAACTCAGATCAAGAAGCTCAGCTATGCCTGATGGTTGATCATGATGAAGAAGATGAGGTAGATCTCTCTGACTTATCTATTAATAAATTGCACTACATTATTAAAGACATTGCTGTGAATTCTAAGAAACTCTTAGATAAGTATGCTAAATGTAAGAAAGAAAATAAGACATTGAGGACAAAAAATGATCTTTTTTTTAAAAAGGTTAAGGCAACCGAAACTTGTAACGAAAATTTTTTAAAAGAAGAAAGTTGTGCTTTACGAGCTGAATTAGAGAAATTGAAACTCAAGCATAAGGTTACTGCTTCCACTTATTTGATTTCTAAAAACAAAAAGCTGAATGAACAAATTAAAAATCTGAATGAAAACTTAGCAAAATTTGTTCAAAGTTCTCAAAATTTGAATAAACTGCTTGCTTTCAAAGGTTTGAATCTGAAAAATCTAGACTTGGATTCAAAGAGGAAAGTAAGACTATTTTTAAACAAAATGTTTAAAAATCTGAAGCCTCCTCTTCCAAGTTTTTCAAACAAAAAGGCTTCAGTAAACCTCAGAAATCAATGAGAAAGAACCATTACTATAAGTGCAATAGAAAAGGTCATGATCCTCCTCAATGTTTCATCTTTATAAGGTCTTTTGGTAATGATAGTAAGTTATATAAAGTTGTTCATAATTTTAATGCTCTTGGACAACCAAGAAGATTTCACATCAAAGGATCCAAATGGATTTGGATACCTAAGGTTAATTGAAGAACATGCAGGTTTGCCTTACATCCAAGAAGAAATTGGACATGTGGTATCTTGATAGTGGATTTTCAAGGCATATGAATGGAAAGGATACTTTCTTCATTAAACTCAACAAGTATGATGGAGGATTTGTCACTTTCAGAGATAATGGTAAAGGTAAAATAATTGTCATTGGTAAGGTTGGCAAAGATTTTTCTACTTGCATTGATAGTGTCTTTTTAGTTGATGGGTTAAAGCATAATCTATTGAGCATAAGTTAATTGTGTGACCTTGGATATGCTGTAACCTTTAGAAAATCTGATTGTAGGGTTATAAATGAGAAAATGTGGGCTGTTTTATTTGTTGCCAAAAGAAGTGACAATATTTATGGTCTCACACTAGATGATCTTAAAGTTCAAAATGTAACCTGTTTCTCTTCAATGGAATATGAAAAATGGATGTGGCACAAAAGATTAGGACATGCTAGCATGTTCCAAATCTCTAAGCTTGTAAAGAGAGGCTTAGTAAGAGGTCTTCCTAATATAAAATGGGTAAACAAACAAAAGCCTATTTTAAATCCAAGGAATATGTCTCAACTAAGAAACTATTGAAGTTGTTGCATCTTGATCTGTTTGGACCAACTGGGACTCAAAGTATTAGAGGAAAAAGTTATGGAATGGTTATTGTAGATGACTATACTAGGTTTGGCTGGGTGTTCTTTCTAGCTCATAAACATGAAGCATTTTCTGTCTTTGAAAAGGTCAGCAAGAAGATTCAAAATGAAAAGAGTTTAAAAATTATTTCAATTAGAAGTGATCATGGCAAAGAGTTTAAAAATCAATACTTTGAATCTTTTTGTAATGAACTAGGCATATCACATAACTTCTCTTCTCCTAGAACACCTCAACAAAATGGTGCTGTAGAAAGAAGAAATAGAAGTTTACCAGAAATGGCTAGAGCTATGTTATATGAATATGAAGTTCCCAAGTTCTTATGGGCTGAAGCTGTGAATACAGCTTGCTATGTTTTAAATAGAACCATCATAAGGAAATTTTTGAAGAAAACTCCATATGAACTTTGGAAAGGACATCCTCCCAATCTTAGTTACTTTCATGTGTTTGGCTGCAAGTGTTTTATACTGAATATCAAATAAAATTTATGAAAATTTGATCCTAAAACACATGAAGGCATTTTTCTTTGTTATTCCACTTATAGAAAATCATATAGAGTATATAACAAGAACTCCAAAACTGTTGAGGAAACCATGCATGTCACATTCTGTGAGTCCAACATTGTTCCTAGTGTTTGCATTGATGATAGCCCAGATTTTGAAGCTGAATTGCCCAAGAATACTGAGTCAGTTCCTCAAAATTCAAGTTCTCATGAAGCTGCACCTGTTAGCAGCAAAAATTCCAATTCTGCAGGAGACAATTTGGAATTATCTCCTATTGTAGCAGAAAATACTGATGCAGAGGCCATTATTGATCAAGAGGAACCTGAATCCTCAACTCAAACCAGAAGGCCCAAGGAATGGAAGTTTCTGAAAAACTATCCTGAGGAATTCATAATAGGTGATCCCTCCAAAAGAATATCAATTAGATCATCTTTGAAAAGAGCTGAACCCAACAACTTAGCTCTTATATCAAAGATTGAACCTCAAAATATCCAAGAAACACTTGCTGATCCATCTTGGGTATTAGCTATGAAGGAGGAATTACAACAGTTTGAGAAAAATTAAGTCTGGACCTTAGTGTCTCACTCAAATGGAAAGAAAGTCACTGACACTAAATGGATTTTCAGAAACAAATTGGGTGAAGATGGAACCATTATCTGAAACAAGGCTAGATTGGTTGCTCAAGGCTATGATCAAGAGGAAGGGATTGATTTCGATGAATCCTTTGCACCTGTAGCTCGAATGGAAGCCATCAGATTACTCCTTGCATATGCAGCTCATTGTGGCTTCAAGCTATTCCAAATAGACGTAAAATGTGCTTTCCTCAATGGTATAATAGATAGAGAGGTTTATGTGGCTCAACCACCCGGGTTTGAAAACAAAACTTTTCCTAACCATGTTTTCAAACTAGTTAAATCCTTATATGGTTTAAGACAAGCTCCTAGAGCTTGGTATGAGAGGCTTAGCCCATTTTTATTAAAAAATAAATTTCAAAGAGGAGCCATTGACATTACTTTATTTATTAAGAATTATAATGATCATTTTATTCTTGTGCAAGTTTATGTTGATGATATTATCTTTGGTTCGGCTAATGAGGTTTTGTGTGTAGATTTTGCTAAACTTATGACCAATGAATTTGATATGAGCATAATGTGAGAGCTCAATTTCTTTCTAGGTTTGCAAATCAAGGAAACTGCAGAAGGCATATTCATTCATCAAGAAAAATATGCAAAGGAACTTGTTAAGAAATTTGGGCTGGAATGTGCCAAGCCAATGGGAACCCCTATACATCCAAATATCAAGCTGGACAAAGATAAGCATGCTAGAGATGTTGATGAGACACGCTATAGAGGGATGATTGGCTCTTTGATGTATCTAACCTCCTCAAGGCCTGATATCATCCAAAGTGTTACAGTGTACTCTATGTTTCAATCAAAGCCTAAGGAATCTCATCTCTCAGCTGTCAAAAGGATCATCCTATATGTGTTTGGTACCACCGATTATGGTTTATGGTTTTCAAATACTGATTCCTTTCAATTAGTGGATTTTTGTAATGCAGATTTTGCTGGGGATAAAATTAATAGAAGAAGCACAAGTGGCATGTGTTGCTTTCTTGGAAAATCACTCATTGTTTGGTGGTGGACGAAATTGTGATCCTCTTTGTATTTGCAGGAGATTTAAAAATTGGCTCTATTCGAATTTATGATCACAACTTCATTCAACTTAACCAGCAAGTGTACTGGGTCATCCAAGTAATACCTTACGTGAGTAAGGGTCGATCCCACAGAGATTGTTGGTATGAAGCAAGCTATGGTCACCTTGTAAATCTCAGTTAGGCAGATTAAATGGTTATGGGTTTCGAAAATTAATAATAAATAGAAAATAAAAAGGGATAGAAATACTTATGTAAATCAATAGTGGGAATTTCAGATAGGCGTGTGGAGATGCTAGAATCCTTTCGAATCTCTATTTTCTTACTACTTTCATCCAATCATTCTTACTCCTTTCCATGGCAAGCTGTATGTAGGGCATCACCATCATCAATGGCTACTTTTAATCCTCTCGGGAAACTGGTCCTATGCGCTGTCACTGCACGGCTAATCGTCTGGAGGCATCACCCTTGTTGATAGCTACATCCCATCCTCTCAGTGAAAATGGTCCAAATGCTCTGTCACAGCACGGCTAATCATCTGTCGGTTCTCAATCAGGTTGGAGTAGAATCCCTTGATTCTTTTGCGTTTGTCATCACGCCCAGCCTTCAGGAGTTTGAAGCTCGTCACAGTCATTTAATACCGGAATCCTACTCGGAATACCACAGACAAGGTTAGACTTTCCGGATCCCCATGAATGCCGCCATCTATCTAGCTTATACCACGAAGATTCTGTTGGGGAATCTAAGAGATATGCGCCCGGCCTAAGGTAGAACGGAAGTGGTTGTCAGTCACGCGCGTTCATAGGTGAGAATGATGATGAGTGTCACGGATCATCACATTCATCAAATTTTTGTGCAACGTATATCTTGGAATAAGAATAAAAGAGAATTGAATAGAAAGTAATAGTAATTGTATTGAAACTTGAGGTACAGCAGAGCTCCACACCCTTAATCTATGGTGTACAGAAACTCTACCGTTGAAAATACATAAGTGAAAGGTTCAGGCATGGCCGAATGGCCAGCCCCCTGAATGATCAAAAGACTAAACAGTCAAAAGATTAAACTGTCAAAAGCTCAGACGTCTAATACAATAGTAACTTATCCTATTTATACTAGACTAGCTACTAGGGTTTACATGAGTAAGTAATTGATGCATAAATCCACTTCCGGGGCCCACTTGGTGTATGCTTGGGCTGAGCTTGATCTATCCACGAGCTGAGGCTTTTCTTGGAGTTGAACGCCAAGTTATAACGTGTTTTGGGCGTTCAACTCCGGATCATGACGTGTTTCTAGCGTTTAACTCCAGACAGCAGCATGTACTTGGCGTTCAACGCCAAGTTACGTCGTTAATTTCCGAATAAAGTATGGACTATTATATATTGCTGGAAAGCTCTGGATGTCTAATTTCCAACGCCGTTGAGAGCACGTCATTTGGAGTTCTTTAGCTCCAGAAAATCCATTTTGAGTGCAGGGAGGTCAGATTCCAACAGCATCAGCAGTCCTTTTGTCAGCCTTTTTCAGAGTTTTGCTCAGGTCCCTCAATTTCAGCCAGAAATTACCTGAAATTATAGAAAAACACACAAACTCATAGTAAAGTCCAGAAATATGAATTTAACATAAAAACTAATGAAAACATCCCTAAAAGTAGCTTGAACTTACTAAAAACTACCTAAAAACAATGCCAAAAAGCGTATAAATTATCCACTCATCACAACACCAAACTTAAATTGTTGCTTGTCCCCAAGCAACTGAAAATCAAATAAGATAAAAAGAAGAGAATATACTATAAATTCCAAAATATCAATGAATATTAATTCTAATTAGATGAGCGGGACTTGTAGCTTTTTGCTTCTGAACAGTTTTGGCATCTCACTTTTTCCTTTGAAGTTTTAGAATGATTGGCTTCTCTAGGAACTTAGAATTTCGGATAGTGTTATTGACTTTCCTAGTTAAGCATGTTGATTCTTGAACACAGCTACTTATGAGTCTTGGCCATGGCCCTAAGCACTTTGTTTTCCAGTATTACCACCGGATACATAAATGCCACAGACACATGACTGGGTGAACCTTTTCAGATTGTGACTCAGCTTTGCTAGAGTCCCCAGTTAGAGGTGTCCAGAGCTCTTAAGCACACTCCTTTGCTTTGGATTCTTTTTACCCTTGCCTTTTGGTTTTAAGGGCTATTGGCTTTTTCTGCTTGCTTTTTCTTTTTCTTTTTTTTTTGCCATTTTTTTCGCAAGCTTTTGCTATTCACTGCTTTTTCTTGCTTCAAGAATCAATTTCATGATTTTTCAGATCATCAATAACATTTCTCTTTGTTCATCATTCTTTCAAGAGCCAATAATTTTAACATTCATAAACAGCAAGATAAAAAATATGCACTGTTCAAGTATTCATTCAGAAAACAAAAAGTATTGTCACCACATCAATATAATTAAACTAAATTCAAGGATAAATTCGAAATTCATGTACTTCTTGTTCTTTTGAATTAAAACATATTTCATTTAAGAGAGGTGAAGGATTAATGGATTTTATTCATTGCTTTAAGGCATAGTTACTACATACTAATGATCATGAAGTAGAGACACAAAACATAGATAAACATAACATAGAAACTGAAAAATAGAAAGAAATAAGAACAAGGAATGAATCCACCTTAGTGGCGTCTTCTTCTTGAAGGACCAACAATGTCCTTAAGCTCTTCTATGTCCCTTCCTTGCCTTTGTTGCTCCTCCCTCATTGCTCTTTGATCTTCTCTAATTTCATGGAGAATGATGGAGTGCTCATGATGTTCCACCCTTAATTGTTCCACATTGTGGCTCAAATCTTCTAAGGAAGCGTTGAGTTGTTCCCAATAGTTGTTGGGAGGAAAGTGCATCCCTTGAGGCATCTCAGGGATTTCTTGATGATGAGCTTCCTCATGCATCTCTTGAGAACCGTGGAGGGTCTCTCTTGCTTGCTCCATCCTCTTCTTGGTGATGGGCTTATCCTCTTCAATGGAGATATCTCCTTCTATGATAACTCCAGCTGAGTAACATAGATGGCAAATAAAGTGAGGAAAAGCTAGCCTTGCCATGGTGGAGGGCTTTTCGGCTATTTTGTAGAATTCATTGGAGATGACTTCATGAACTTCTACTTCCTCTCCAATCATGATGCTATGAATCATGATGGCCCGATCCACAGTAACTTCAGATCGGTTGCTAGTGGGAATGATGGAGCGTTGAATGAACTCCAACCATCCTCTAGCTACAGGCTTGAGGTCTAGTCTTCTTAGTTGGACTGGCTTGCCTTTGGAGTCTCTCTTCCATTGAGCTCCTTCCACACATATGTCCATTAGGACTTGGTCCAACCTTTGATTAAAGTTGACCCTTCTAGTGTAGGGGCGTTCATTTCCTTGCATCATGGGCAAGTGGAACGCCAACCTCACATTCTCCGGACTAAAATCTAAGTATTTCCCCCGAACCATTGTGAGATAATTCTTTGGACTCGGGTTCATACTTTGATCATGGTTCCTAGTGATCCATGCATTGGCATAGAACTCTTGAACCATTAAGATTCTGACTTGTTGCATGGGGTTGGTTAGGACTTCCCAACCTCTCCTTCGGATCTCATGTCGGATCTCCGGATACTCATTTTTCTTGAGCTTGAAAGGGACCTCAGGGATCACCTTCTTCTTTGCCACAACATCATAGAAGTGGTCTTGATGGCTCTTGGAGATGAATCTTTCCATCTCCCATGACTTGGAGGTGGAAGCTTTTGTCTTCCCTTTTCCTTTTCTAGAGGATTCTCCGGCCTTAGGTGCCATTGATGGTAATGGAAAAACAAAAAGCTTATGCTTTTACCACACCAAACTTAAAATATTTCTCGCCCTCGAGCAAGAGAAGAAAGAAGAGAATAAGAAGAAGAAGAAAATGGAGGAGAGTGAGGGGAGATTGATTCGGCCAAGGTATAGTAGAGGGGGTAGTGTTGTGTGAAAATGAAGTAGAATGGAAGGGTATATATAGGGAGAGGGGAGAGGGTAGGTTCGGCCATTTAGGGTGGGATTGGGTGGGAAAATGTTTTTGAATTTGGAAGGTAAGTGGGGTTTATGGGGAAGAGTGGATGGATGTGAGTGGTGAATAGGTGATTGGGAAGAGAGATTGAGGTGATTGGTAAAGAGTTTTTGGGAAGTGTGACATGGGGAAGAGTAAAATAGGATTAGGAGGTAAGGTGGGAATATAGTAGGTGGGGATCCTGTGGGGTCCACAGATCCTGAGGTGTCAAGGAATTCCATCCCTGCACCAAATAGGCATGTAAAATGCCTTTGCACACCATTCTGGCGTTTAAACACCGAGTGGTGCACATTCTGGGCGTTCAACGCCCAAATGTAACATGTTTCTAGCGTTGAACGCCAGTTTTATGCTTGTTACTGGCGTTCAGCGCTAGCTTTTCTTCTAGGCACATTCCTGGTGTTCAAACGCCAGAATGTTGCTTGTTTCTGGCGTTCAGCGCCAGATTCATGCTCTGTTCTGGCGTTGAACGCTAGCTAGATGCTCCTTACTGGCGTTGAACGCCAGTCTGTACTTCCTCCAGGGTGTGATTTTTCTTCTGCTGTTTTTGATTCTGTTTTTTTAATTTTTATATTTTTTTCGTGACTCCACATGATCATGTACCTAATAAAACACAAAATAACAATAAAATAAAATAAAATAAAATAAAAATGAGATAAATAAAATTGGGTTGCCTCCCAACAAGCGCTTCTTTAATGTCAATAGCTTGACAGTGGGCTCTCATGGAGCCACAAGGTGATCAGGTCAATGTTGTATAGTCCCAACACCAAACTTAAAGTTTGGATATGGGGTCTTAACACCAAACTTAGAGTTTGGTTGTGGCCTCCCAACACCAAACTTAGAGTTTGACTGTGGGGGCTCTTCTTGACTCTGAACTGAGAGAAGCTCTTCATGCTTACTCTCTTTTGTCACAGAGAGATGGCCATGTGCCTTAAACACAAGGTAGTCCCCATTCAATTGAAGGACTAATTCACCTCTGTTGACATCTATCACAGCTTCTGCTGTGGCTAGGAAAGGTCTTCCAAGGATGATGCATTCATCCTCTTCCTTCCTAGTCTCTAAGATTATGAAATCAGCAGGGATGTAAAGGCCTTCAACCTTTACTAACACGTCCTCTACTATTCCATAAGCTTGTCTCAATGACTTGTCTGCCAATTATAATGAGAACAAGGCAGGTTGTACCTCAATGATCCCCAGCTTCTCCATTACAGAGAGTGGCATAAGATTTATCCCGGACCCTAGATCACATAGAGCTTTTTCAAAGGTCATGGTGCCTATGGTACAAGGTATTAAGAACTTGCCAGGATCTTGTCTCTTTTGAGGTAAAATTTGCTGAATCCAGGTATCCAGTTCACTAATGAGCAAAGGAGGTTCACTTTCCCAAGTCTCATTACCAAACAACTTGGCATTCAGCTTCATGATAGCTCCTAAATATTGAGCAACTTGCTCTCCAGTCACATCTTCATCCTCTTCAGAGGAAGAATAGTCTTCAGAGCTCATGAATGGCAGAAGGAGATTTAATGAAATCTCTATGGTCTCTATATGAGCCTCAGATTCCTTTGGATCCTTAATAGGAAACTCCTTCTTGCTTGAGGGACGTCCTAGGAGGTCTTCCTCACTAGGATTTTTGTCCTCCTCCTCCCTTGTGCATTCGGCCATATTGATTATATCAATGGCCTTGCACTCTCCTTTTGGATTCTCTTCTGTATTGCTTGGGAGAATACTGGGAGGAGTTTCAATGACTTTCTTACTCAGCTGGCCCACTTGTGCCTCCAGATTTCTGATGGAGGATCTTGTTTCACTCATGAAACTGAAAGTGGCATTTGACAGATCAGAGACTAGATTGGCTAAATTAGAAGTGTTTTGTTCAGAATTCTCTGTCTGTTGCTGAGAAGATGATGGGAAAGGCTTGCTATTGCTCAGCCTATTGCGTCCACCATTGTTAAAGCCTTGTTGAGGCTTTTGTTGATCCTTCCATGAGAAATTTGGATGATTTCTCCATGATGAGTTATAGGTGTTTCCATAAGGTTCACTGATGAGCGGATAATTTGTACGCTTTTTGGCATTGTTTTTAGTATGTTTTTAGTATCTTTTAGTTAGTTTTTATTATATTTTTATTAGTTTTTAGTTAAAATTCACTTTTCTGGACTTTACTATGAGTTTGTGTGTTTTTCTGTGATTTCAGGTATTTTCTGGCTGAAATTGAAGGTTCTGAGCAAAAATCTGATTCAGAGACTGAAAAGGACTGCAGATGCTGTTGGATTCTGACCTCCCTGCACTCGAAGTGGATTTTCTGGAGCTACAGAAGCCCAATTGGCGCGCTCTCAACGGCATTGGAAAGTAGACATCCTGGGCTTTCCAGCAATATATAATAGTCCATACTTTGCCCAATATTTGATGGCCCAAACCGGCGTTCAAAGTCACCTACAGAAATTCCAGCGTTAAACGCCGGAACTGGCATAAAACTTGGAGTTAAACGCCCAAACTGGCATAAAAGCTGGAGTTAAACGCCAAGAAGAGTCTCTACACGAAAAATGCTTCATTGCTCAGCCCAAGCACACACCAAGTGGGCCCGGAAGTGGATTTTTATGTCATTTACTCATCTTTGTACACCTTAGGCTACTAGTTTCTATAAGTAGGACCTTTTACTATTGTATTTGACATCTAGAAATCTTTGGACATCTAGTTCTTAGATCATTGGGAGGCTGGCCTCACGGCCATGCCTAGACCTTGTTCTTATGTATTTTCAACGGTGGAGTTTCTACACACCATAGATTAAGGTGTGGAGCTCTGCTGTACCTCGAGTATTAATGCAATTACTATTGTTCTTCTATTCAATTCCGCTTGTTCTTTTACCAAGATATCACTTGTTCTTCAACTTGATGAAGGTGATGATTGACGCCCATCACCTTTCTCACCCATGAACAAGGTGACTGACAACCATTCTTGTTCTACAAGCATCCGAGGCTCTAGTGAATATCTCTTGGATTCTTCGGAATCTTCGTGGTATAGGCAGGACCTGATGGCGGCATTCAAGAGAATCCGGAAGGTCTAAACCTTGTCTGTGGTATTCTGAGTAGGATTCAATGATTGAATGACTGTGACGTGCTTCAAACCTGTAACCTACTGGGCGTTAGTGACAGACGCAAAAGAGTTATTCTATTCCGGTAGGGGAGGGAACCAAACCGGTGATTGGCAGCACTGTGACAGAGTGTGTGCATTAGCTTTCACTGCACGGATGGGAGGTAGCTGCTGACAACAGTGAAACCCTACACGAGCTTGCCATGGAAAGGAGTAAGAAGGATTGGATGAAGGCAGTAGGAAAGCAGAGAGACGGAAGGGAAGGCATCTTCATACACTTGTCTGAAGCTCTCACACCAATGATATACATAAGTATCCCTATCTTTATCTTTTATGTTATTTTCGTTCATCACTATACCCATTTGAGTCTGCCTGACTGAGATTTACAAGATGACCATAGCTTGCTTCATACCACCAATCTCCGTGGGATCGACCCTTACTCGCGTAAGGTTTATTACTTGGACGACCCAGTGCACTTGCTGGTTAGTTGTGCGAAGTTGTGTTTATGCCATGGTAGTGAGCACCAAGTCTTTGGAGCCATTACTAGGGATTGTTTATGTTTTGAAAAGTATTGATCACAATTTCGCCGACCAAGTTTTTGGCGCCGTTGCCGGGGATTGTTCTTGTGTATGGACAACTGACGGTTCATCTTGTTGCTTAGATTAGGTATTATTTTTCTTCAGAGTTCTTAAGAATGAATTCTAGTGTTTCAAGGTGATGTTCTTATCATCACCAAAGCTGATTGATCCTCATCAATTTAGCTCTTGAATGCAATGTCCTGCTGAAGCTTAGCCGGCCATGTCTAATTCCTTTAGACTAAAGCTTTAGACTAACATTGCATGATTCCTGGAATTCTCATTAAGAATTTTGATACCTTTATTTTCTTTTCCACTTAATTTTCGAAAAAGCCAAAAAAAAAATTATTACAAAATCATAAAAACCAAAAATATTTTTTGTTTGAGTCTAGAGTCTCATCTTAAGTTTGGTGTCAATTGCATGTTTCTGTTCTTCTTGCATTTTTCGAATTTTTGCATGTGTCTTAATTAATCTTCAAGTTGTTCTTGATGATTTTCTTGTTTTGATCTTTGAATTCTATTGACTTGAGTGTTTTGTTGTTTCTCATATGCATTCTCATTTTGTTAGTGTCAGTAATATACAAACTGCTAAGTTTGGTGTCTTGCATGCATTGTTATTTGATTTTAGTTGCATTTTTTATTATTCCTCATTATTAAAAATCCAAAAATATTTTTAATTTGTGTCTTTTCAAGTCAATAATACAGAGAATTGAAGATTCAGAACATACTGCAGAGGAATCACACAGAAAAAGCTGGGCATTCAAAAATGCCCAGTGAAGAAGACAGACTGGCGTTTAAACACTAGCCAGGGTGCCTGGCTGGGCGTTTAACGCCCAAAAGGGTAGTAGTTTGGGCGTTAAACGCCAGAATGTGCACCATTCTGGGCGTTTAACGCCAGGATGGCAAAGGGGGAAGATTTTGTTTTCAAAATCAATTTTTTTCAAGTTTTCAAAGTTTTTCAAAATCAAATTCAAATCATATCTTTTCAATCAAATGTTTTCAAAATCAATTTCTTTCCTTTTTCAAAGATACTTACTAACAATTAATGATTTGATTGAACATTTTTTGCCTTGAGGAAGGTTTTATGTTTGAATCATATCTTTTCTTGTTAGGCAAGTCATTAATTTTTAAAATCAAATCTTTTTAAAATTGTTTTCAAATCATATCTTTTAAAATTGTTTTCAAATCATATCTTTTCAATCATATCTTTTTAAAACCATAATTTTTCAATCACATTTTTTTCAAAATAAGTTTTCAATCATATCTTTTTGATTTCTAATTTCAAATCTTTTTCAAAAATCACTTGATTCTTTTTCTATTCTTAGTTTTTGAGAATCAATTAGTGTTTTTCAAAATGTTTTCAAAATCTTTTACTTAAATTTTCGAAAATTACTTCCCTTCTTCTCACATCCTTCTATTTATGGACTAACACTATTCCTTAATGCAAAATTCGAACTCCATCTTCATTGATAAGTTCGAATTTTCTACTTCTGTCTTCCATTTTTCTTCCTCTGACACCTCAAGGAATCTCTATACTGTGACATAGAGGATTCCATATTTTCTTGTTCTCTTCTCTTTCATATGAGCAGGAACAAAGACAAAGGCATTCTTGTTGAAGCTGACCCTGAACCCGAAAGGACCTTGAAGAGAAAACTAAGAGAAGCCAAAGCACAATTCTCTTTAGAGGACCTGACCGAATTCTTCAAAGAAGAAGAAGACATGGCAGCCGAAAACAACAATAATGCAAACAATGCAAGGAAGGTGCTTGGTGACTTTACTGCACCTACTCCTGATTTCTATGGGAGAAGCATCTCTATCCCTGCCATTGGAGCAAACAACTTTGAGCTTAAGCCTCAATTAGTTTCTCTAATGCAACAGAATTGCAAGTTCCATGGACTTCCAATGGAAGATCCTCATCAGTTTTTAGCTGAATTCTTGCAAATCTGTGACACAGTCAAGACTAATGGGGTTGACCCTGAGGTCTATAGACTGATGCTATTCCCTTTTGCTGTAAGAGACAGAGCTAGAATATGGTTGGACTCTCAACCTAAAGAAAGCCTGGACTCTTGGGAAAAGCTGGTCAATGCCTTCTTGGCAAAGTTCTTTCCACCTCAAAGATGGAGTAAGCTTAGAGTGGAAGTCCAAACCTTCAAACAGAAGGATGGAGAATCCCTCTATGAAGCTTGGGAAAGATACAAACAATTAATCAGAACAAGATATTGACTCAACAAGTCAATTTGATTTCTCAAAGTCTGTCTGGAATGCAAAATGCACCAAGCAGTACTAAGGAAGCTTCATCTGAGGAAGAAGCCTATGATCCTGAGAACCCTTCAATGGAAGAGGTGAATTACCTAGGAGAACCCTATGGAAACACCTACAATTCTTCATGGAAGAATCAAGAGAGACCTCAACAAGGTTTCAATAACAATAATGGTGGAAGAAACAGGTTTAGCAATGGCAAGCCTTTTCCATCATCTTCACAGCAACAGACAGAGAGTTCTAAGCAGAATACTTCTGACTTAGCAACAATGGTCTCTGATCTAATAAAGACCACTCAAAGTTTCATGAATGAAACAAGGTCCTCCATCAGAAATTTGGAAGGACAAGTGGGTCAGCTGAGCAAGAAAGTTACTGAACTCCCTCCTAGCACTCTCCCAAGTAATACAGAAGAAAATCCAAAAGGAGAGTGCAAAGCCATAGACATGGCCGAATATGGAGAGGAAAGAGAGGAGGAGGACGCCACTGAGGAAGACCTCAGTGGGCGTGTACCAATCTCCTCTGAGTTCCTCAATGAGGAACAATGTGAATCTGAGGCTCAAAATGAGACCATAGAGATTCCATTGGACTTACTTCTGCCATTCATGAGCTCTGATGAGTATTCTTCCTCTGAAGAGGATGAGTATGTCACTGAAGAGCAAGTTGCTAAATACCTTGAAGCAATCATGAAGCTAAATGACAAGTTATTTGGAAATGAGACTTGGGAGGATGAACCACCTTTGCTCACCAAAGAACTGGATGACTTGTCTAGGCAGAAACTGCCTCAAAAGAGGCAGGATCCTGGGAAGTTTTCTATACCTTGTACCATAGGCACCATGACCTTCAAGAAGGCCTTGTGTGACTTAGGGTCAAGTGTAAACCTCATGCCCCTCTCTGTAATGGAGAAATTAGGGATCTTTGAGGTGCAAGCTGCAAGAATCTCATTAGAGATGGCAGACAATTCAAGAAAACAAGCTCATGGACTTGTAGAGAATGTTTTGGTGAAGATTGAAGACCATTACATCCCTACTGATTTCATAGTCCTAGAGACTGGGAAGTGCATGGATGAATCCATCATCCTTGGCAGACCCTTCCTAGCCACAGCAAAGGCTGTGATTGATGTTGATAGAGGAGAGTTGATCATTCAAGTGAATGAAGAATCCTTGGTGTTTAAGGCCCAAGGACATCCCTCTATCATCATGGAGAGGAAGCATGAAGAGCTTCTCTCAAAACAGAGCCAAGCAGAGCCCCCACAGTCAAACTCTAAGTTTGGTGTTGGGAGGCCACAACCAAACTCTAAGTTTGGTGTTGAACCCCCACATTCAAACTCTAAGTTTGGTGTTGGGAGGTTCCAACACGGTTCTGAGTATTTCTGAGGCTCCATGAGAGTCCTCTGTCAAGCTAATGACATTAAAGAAGCGCTTGTTGGGAGGCAACCCAATGTTTTATAGTTAACTATTTTCTTTTGTTATTTTATCTTTTTTGTAGGTTGATGATCATAAGAAGTCACAAAATCCATTGAAAAAGCAAAAACAGAATGAAAAACAGGAAGAAAAATAGCACACCCTGGAGGAAGAAGCTGCTGGCGTTTAAACGCCAGTAAGCCTAGCAGTTGGGCGTTTAACGCCCAGTCTGGCACCATTCTGGGCGTTTAACGCCAGAAAGGGGCACCAGACTGGCGTTAAACGCCAGAAAAGGGCTACAACCTGGCGTTAAACGCCAGGAATGGGCACCAGCCCGGCGTTTAACGCCAGAAATGGCTCAAAACGTGGATTTTGATGCCATTTGGTGCAGGGATGACTTTTCCTTGACACCTCAGGATCTGTGGACCCCACAGGATCCCCACCAACCCCACCACTCTCTCCCTTCTTCTTCACCCATTCACCAATCACCTCAACATCTCTTCAACACTCACATCCATCCTTCATAAACCACCACTTCTCCCCCTTTTTGGCCGAACCACAAAGCCATCTCCCTCTCCCCTATTTCTTCTTCTTCTACTCTCTTCTTCTTCTTTTGCTCGAGGACGAGCAAACCTTTTAAGTTTGGTGTGGTAAAAGCATTGCTTTTTGTTTTTCCATAACCATTTATGGCATCCAAAGCCGGTTCAACTGAGAAGGCATGACCTCAAGCCCATCACTAAGAAGAAGATGGAGCAAACAAGAGACCCCTCTCATCAAGAGATCCCTGAGATACCTCAAGGGATGCACTTTCCTCCACAAGACTATTGGGAGCAACTGAACACCTCCCTAGGAGAATTAAGTTCTAACATGGGACAACTAAGGGTGGAGCACCAAGAACATGCCATCCTCCTCCATGAAATTGGAGAAGATCAAAGGATCATGAGAGAGGAGCAACAAAGACAAGGAAGAGACATTGAGGAGCTCAAGCACTCCATAGGATCTTCAAGAGAAAGAAAGAGCCGCCATCACTAAGGTGGACCCGTTCTTTAATCTCCTTGTTCTTTATTTTCTGTTTTTCGAATTTTTATGCTTATGTTTATCCATGTTTGTGTCTTATGATCATTAGTGTCTTAGTGTCTATGCCTTAAAACTATGAATATGAATCCATCACCTTTCTTAAAAGAAAACTGTTTTTATCACAAAAGAACAAGAAGTACAGGATTTCAAATTCATCTTTAAAACTAGCTTAATTAGTTTGATGTGGTGACAATACTTTTTGTTTTCTGAATGTATGCTTGAACAGTGCATATGTCTTTTGAATTTGTTGTTCATGAATGTTAAAAATTGTTGGCTCTTGAAAGAATGATGAAAAAGGAGACATGTTACTGAGGATCTGAAAAATCATAAAAAAATGATTCTTGAAGCAAGAAAAAGCAGTGAACACAAAAAAAAAAAAAGAAGGAGAAAAACGAAAAAAAAAGGGGAAGAAAAAGAAAAAGAAAGAAAAAGAAAGAAATAAAGTTGTGATCCAAGGCAATAAGAGTGTGCTTAAGAACCCTGGACACCTCTAATTGGGGACTCTAGCAAAGCTGGGTCACAATCTGAAAAGGTTCACCCAATTATGTGTCTGTGGCATGTATGTATCCGGTGGTAATACTGGAAGACAGAGTGCTTTGGGCCACGGCCAAGACTCAATAAGTAGCTGTGTTCAAGAATCATCATACTTAACTAGGAGAATCAATAACACTATCTGGATTCTGAGTTCCTAAAGAAGCCAATCATTCTGAACCTCAGAGGATAAAGTGAGATGCCAAAACTGTTTGGAGACAAAAAGCTACTAGTCCCGCTCATCTAATTTGGAGTTATGTTTCATTGATAGTTTGGAGTCTATAGTATATTCTCTTCTTTTTATCTTATTTGATTTTCAGTTGCTTGGGGACAAGCAACAATTTAAGTTTGGTGTTGTGATGAGCGGATAATTTGTACGCTTTTTGGCATTGTTTTTAGTATGTTTTTAGTATCTTTTAGTTAGTTTTTATTATTTTTATTAGTTTTTAGTTAAAATTCACTTTTCTGGACTTTACTATGAGTTTGTGTGTTTTTCTGTGATTTCAGGTATTTTCTGGCTGAAATTGAAGGTTCTGAGCAAAAATCTGATTCAGAGACTGAAAAGGACTGCAGATGCTGTTGGATTCTGACCTCCCTGCACTCGAAGTGGATTTTCTGGAGCTACAGAAGCCCAATTGGCGCGCTCTCAACGGCATTGGAAAGTAGACATCCTGGGCTTTCCAGCAATATATAATAGTCCATACTTTGCCCAATATTTGATGGCCCAAACCGGCGTTCAAAGTCACCTACAGAAATTCCAGCGTTAAACGCCGGAACTGGCATAAAACTTGGAGTTAAACGCCCAAACTGGCATAAAAGCTGGAGTTAAACGCCAAGAAGAGTCTCTACACGAAAAATGCTTCATTGCTCAGCCCAAGCACACACCAAGTGGGCCCGGAAGTGGATTTTTATGTCATTTACTCATCTTTGTACACCTTAGGCTACTAGTTTCTATAAGTAGGACCTTTTACTATTGTATTTGACATCTAGAAATCTTTGGACATCTAGTTCTTAGATCATTGGGAGGCTGGCCTCACGGCCATGCCTAGACCTTGTTCTTATGTATTTTCAACGGTGGAGTTTCTACACACCATAGATTAAGGTGTGGAGCTCTGCTGTACCTCGAGTATTAATGCAATTACTATTGTTCTTCTATTCAATTCCGCTTGTTCTTTTACCAAGATATCACTTGTTCTTCAACTTGATGAAGGTGATGATTGACGCCCATCACCTTTCTCACCCATGAACAAGGTGACTGACAACCATTCTTGTTCTACAAGCATCCGAGGCTCTAGTGAATATCTCTTGGATTCTTCGGAATCTTCGTGGTATAGGCAGGACCTGATGGCGGCATTCAAGAGAATCCGGAAGGTCTAAACCTTGTCTGTGGTATTCTGAGTAGGATTCAATGATTGAATGACTGTGACGTGCTTCAAACCTGTAACCTACTGGGCGTTAGTGACAGACGCAAAAGAGTTATTCTATTCCGGTAGGGGAGGGAACCAAACCGGTGATTGGCAGCACTGTGACAGAGTGTGTGCATTAGCTTTCACTGCACGGATGGGAGGTAGCTGCTGACAACAGTGAAACCCTACACGAGCTTGCCATGGAAAGGAGTAAGAAGGATTGGATGAAGGCAGTAGGAAAGCAGAGAGACGGAAGGGAAGGCATCTTCATACACTTGTCTGAAGCTCTCACACCAATGATATACATAAGTATCCCTATCTTTATCTTTTATGTTATTTTCGTTCATCACTATACCCATTTGAGTCTGCCTGACTGAGATTTACAAGATGACCATAGCTTGCTTCATACCACCAATCTCCGTGGGATCGACCCTTACTCGCGTAAGGTTTATTACTTGGACGACCCAGTGCACTTGCTGGTTAGTTGTGCGAAGTTGTGTTTATGCCATGGTAGTGAGCACCAAGTCTTTGGAGCCATTACTAGGGATTGTTTATGTTTTGAAAAGTATTGATCACAATTTCGCCGACCATTCACCCATGTAATTAACCTCTGCCATGGCAGGGTTCTCAGGATCATAAGCTTCTTCAGAAGTTACCTCTTTAGTACTGTTGGATGCATGTTGCCATCCATTCAGATTTTGAGAGATCATGTTAACCTGTTGAGTCAACACTTTGTTCTGAGCCAATATGGCATTCAGAGCATCAATTTCAAGAACTCCTTTCTTCTGAGGTATCCCATTACTCACGGAATTCCTCTTAGAAGTGTACATGAATTGGTTGTTTGCAACCATGTCAATGAGTTCTTGAGCCTCTTCAGGCATTTTCTTTAGGTGAATAGATCCACCTGCAGAATGGTCCAATGACATTTTCGAAAATTCAGATAGACCATAATAGAATATATCTAATATGGTCCATTCTGAAAACATATCAGATGGGCACCTTTTGGTCAGCTGCTTGTATCTTTCCCAAGCTTCATAGAGGGATTCACCATCTTTTTGTTTGAAGGTTTGAACATCCACTCTCAGCTTGCTCAGCTTTTGAGGAGAAAAGAATTTATCCAAGAAGGCTGTGACCAGCTTATCCCAGGAGTCCAGGCTATCCTTAGGTTGTGAATCCAACCATATTCTAGCTCTGTCTCTTACAGCAAAAGGGAAAAGCATGAATCTGTAGACTTCAGGATCAACTCCATTCATCTTTACAGTCTCACAGATCTGCAAGAACTCAGTTAAAAACTGATAAGGATCTTCAGATGGAAGTCCATAAAACTTACAGTTTTGTTGCATTAAGGCAACTAGCTGAGGTTTCAGCTCAAAGTTGTTGGCTCCAATGGCAGGAATGGAGATGCTTCTTCCATCAAATTTGGACGTTGGCTTTGTGAAGTCACCAAGCATTCTCCTTGCATTATTATTGTTTTCGGCCGCCATCTCCTTCTCTTGTTCGAAAATTTCTGAAAGGTTACCTTTAGATTGTTGTAACTTAGCTTCTCTTAATTTTCTCTTCAGAGTCCTTTCAGGTTCAGGATCAATTTCAACAAGAGTGCCTTTTTCCTTGTTCCTACTCATATGAAAGAGAAGAAAACAAGAAAAGAAGAGGAATCATCTATGTCACAGTATAGAGATTTCTTTATGTTAGTAGAAGAAGAAAGGGGAGAAGAGTGAAGAAGAATGGGTTCAGATTTTTAGATGAAGAGAGGTGAAGAGAAGTGTTAGTAATTAAATAATTAAATAGAAGAAGAGAAGAGGAAGAGAATTCGAAAATAATTTTAAAAAGGGGTTAGTGATTTTCGAAAATTAGAGATAAAATGTAATTAAAATTAAAACATGAAACAATTAGTTAATTAAAAAGAATTTTTGAAAAAGGGGTGAGATATTTTCGAAAATTAGAGAGGAAAGAGTAGTTAGGTGGTTTTGAAAAAGATAAGAAACAAACAAAAAGTCAAAGAGTTAGTTGAAAAAGATATTAAAATCAAATTTGAAAAGATAAGAAGATAAGTAGTTAGATAAGATATTTTGAAATCAGAATTTTGAAAAAGATAAAATTTTTTTTTGAAAAAGATATGATAAAAGATAAAAAGATTTAATTCAAAAATTTAAAATTACTTACTTCACTAACAAGAAACTACAAGATAAGATTCTAGAACTTAAAGATTGAACCTTTCTTAACAAGAAAGTAACAAACTTCAAATTTTTGAATCAATCACATTAATTATTAGTGAATTTTCGAAAATATGATATAAAGATAAGAAAAAGATTTTGAAAATATTTTGAAAAAGATTTTTTTGAATTTTTCGAAAAACAAAGATAAAACTGAAAATATATGATTTTTGAAAAAGATTTTGAAAAGATAAGATTTTTAAAAATTGAAAATTTGACTTGACTTGTAAGAAACAACTAATTTTGAAAATTTTTGACCAAGTCAACCTAAAATTTCGAAAATTATGAGAAAAATAAGGAAAAGATATTTTTTTATTTTTGAATATTTTAATTATGAGAGAGAAAAACACAATTATGACCCAAAACATAAAAATTTTGGATCAAAACACATGATGCATGCAAGAACACTATGAATGTCAAGATGAACACCAAGAACACTTTGAAGATCATGATGAACATCAAGAACATATTTTTGAAAAATTTTAATGCAAAGAAAACATGCAAGACACCAAATTTAGAAATTTTTAATGCATGGACTCTAACAAACGAAAAATGCATATGAAAAACAACAAACAACACAAAACAAGAAATCATCAAGATCAAACAAGAAGACTTGTCAAGAACAACTTGAAGATCATGAAGAACATTATGAATGCATGAATTTTCGAAAAATGCATAATAAATTTTAAAAAGCATGCAATTGACACCAAACTTAAAAGTTGACTCAAGACTCAAACAAGAAACACAAAATATTTTTGGTTTTTTATGATTTTATGATTTTTTTTTTGTATTTTTATTATTATTTTCGAAAATATTTTTGGAAAAAAAACGAAAAAGAAAAGAAAAATTTTGAAAAAGATTTTTGAAAAATTTTGAAAAGAAAATTACCTAATTTGAGCAACAAGATGAACCGTCAGTTGTCCAAACTCGAACAATCCCCAGCAACGGCGCCAAAAACTTGGTGGACGAAATTGTGATCCTCTTTGTATTTGCAGGAGATTTAAAAATTGGCTCTATTGGAATTTATGATCACAACTTCATTCAACTTAACCAGCAAGTGTACTGGGTCATCCAAGTAATACCTTACGTGAGTAAGGGTCGATCCCACAGAGATTGTTGGTATGAAGCAAGCTATGGTCACCTTGTAAATCTCAGTTAGGCAGATTAAATGGTTATGGGTTTCGAAAATTAATAATAAATAGAAAATAAAAAGGGATAGAAGTACTTATGTAAATCAATAGTGGGAATTTCAGATAGGCGTGTGGAGATGCTAGAATCCTTTCGAATCTCTACTTTTTTACTACTTTCATCCAATCCTTCTTACTCCTTTCCATGGCAAGCTGTATGTAGGCATCACCATCATCAATGGCTACTTTTAATCCTCTCGGGAAACTGGTCCTATGCGCTGTCACTGCACGGCTAATCGTCTGGAGGCATCACCCTTGTTGATAGCTACATCACATCCTCTCAGTGAAAATGGTCCAAATGCTCTGTCACAGCACGGCTAATCATCTGTCGGTTCTCAATCAGGTTGGAGTAGAATCCCTTGATTCTTTTGCGTTTGTCATCATGCCCAGCCTTCAGGAGTTTGAAGCTCGTCACAGTCATTCAATACCGGAATCCTACTCGGAATACCACAGACAAGGTTAGACTTTCTGGATTCCCGGGATCCTACTCGGAATACCACAGACAAGGTTAGACTTTCCGGATCCCCATGAATGCCGCCATCTATCTAGCTTATGCCACGAAGATTCTGTTGGGGAATCTAAGAGATATGCGCCCGGCCTAAGGTAGAACGGAAGTGGTTGTCAGTCACGCGCGTTCATAGGTGAGAATGATGATGAGTGTCACGGATCATCACATTCATCAAAGTTTTGTGCAACGTATATCTTGGAATAAGAATACAAGAGAATTGAATAGAAAGTAATAGTAATTGTATTGAAGCTTGAGGTACAGCAGAGCTCCACACCCTTAATCTATGGTGTGCAGAAACTCCACCGTTGAAAATACATAAGTGAAAGGTTCAGGCATGGCCGAATGGCCAGCCCCCTGAATGATCAAAAGACTAAACAGTCAAAAGATTAAACTGTCAAAAGATCAGACGTCTAATACAATAGTAACTTATCCTATTTATACTAGACTAGCTATTAGGGTTTACATGAGTAAGTAATTGATGCATAAATCCACTTCCGGGGCCCACTTGGTGTATGCTTGGGCTGAGCTTGATCTATCCACGAGCTGAGGCTTTTCTTGGAGTTGAACGCCAAGTTATAACGTGTTTTGGGCGTTCAACTCCGGATCATGACGTGTTTCTGGCGTTTAACTCCAGACAGCAGCATGTACTTGGCGTTCAACGCCAAGTTACATCATTAATTTCCGAATAAAGTATGGACTATTATATATTTCTGGAAAGCTCTGGATGTCTACTTTCCAACGCCGTTGAGAGCGCGCCATTTGGAGTTCTGCAGCTCCAGAAAATCTATTTTGAGTGCAGGGAGGTCAGATTCCAACAGCATCAGCAGTCCTTTTGTCAGCCTTTTTCAGAGTTTTGCTCAGGTCCCTCAATTTCAGCCAGAAATTATCTGAAATTATAGAAAAACACACAAACTCATAGTAAAGTCCAGAAATGTGAATTTAACATAAAAACTAATGAAAACATCCCTAAAAGTAGCTTGAACTTACTAAAAACTACCTAAAAACAATGCCAAAAAGCGTATAAATTATCTGCTCATCATTTGGTCAAGCAAGAAGCAAGCTACAGTGGCACTTTTCACAGCTGAAATTGAGTATATTGCAGCTTCCTCTTGTTATTCTCAATTATTATGGCTGAAAACTCAATTAGTTTACTATAAGCTGAATGTTTCTAATATTTCATTGTTTTGTGACAACATGAGTGCTATAAACATTTCCAAAAACCCAGTTTTGCACTCAATAACAAAGCACATTGAAGTTCGATTTCATTCTATAAGAGAACATATGCAAAATAGAAATTTAGATATTCAGTTTGTTAAATCTGAAGGTCAGCTGGCTGATATTTTAACCAAATGATTGATAAGAGAGAGGTTCTGCAAATTACAGACTGAACTGGGCATTCTTGCTTCATCTATGTTTTCTTAATGATTCCGATATTGGTATTTTTTGTGTTTTGTCTCATAGCTCGAGCTGAGACTTTTTTGGGCAGATGATGAGTAAGCTTCATTAACTCACTATGAAGCTTACTAGATTCATAACTGGTCAATATGAGTGATTGACCTCATGTGCTGGAGCAGTTTTACGAAATATGGGCTTTCTTTATTGAAACCTTTAGGCCCATTCCATTCTTGCAGTCACAAATTTTTTTTAGTTCAAGCATTTGCATTTCATTTTTATTTGGGCCTCATTTCAATTGCATTTTTTTAAAATCAATTTTGGTTTACTTTTTGTCCTTTTTTTTAAACGTATGAAGGTTACAGCTGTTACTTTTAAAGATTTTCAAAGCTTGCATTTTTATTCCTTCCCAAGATGCAACCTTTACACTCCTCCAAGCCTATATTAACTTCCCACTACATGCATCTTTTTACATTACTCTCTCCACTTCTTCATCTTCTGCAAACCAGTGCTCTATAAATATGGCACGCAAGAAAAGAGCTGTTCGCAGAGGCTCTCACAGTGGCACTCATACCAATCGTTCTAATGATAGTAGTGTTGGGTGGAGAGGAATGAGGAGAGTGAGTGGGAGATTGTGAAGGGGAAGAGTGGGAATGATTAGAATGATTGATATGAGTGCTACTATAAGAGCTTCTGTGGACAGCTCTTTTCTTGCGCGCCATATTTATAGAGCACTGGTTTGCAGAAGATGAAGAAGTGGAGAGAGTAGTGTGAATGGGAAGTTAATATAGGCTTGGAGAAGTGTAAAGGTTGTGTCTTGGGAAGGGATAAAAATGAAACTTTGAAAAGCTTTGAAAGCTATAGCTGTAACCTTCGTACGTTTTAAAAAACACAAAGAAAAACAAAAATTGAAATGAGAAAAAAATTGATATTGAAATGAGGCCAAATAAAAATAAAATGCAAATGCATGAAAAAATAAAATGTTGAAACTGCAAGGATGGAATGGACCTAAAAGGTTTCAATAAAGAAAGCCCATTTTTCGTAAAACTGCTTCAGCACATGAGGTCCATTACTCATATTGACCAGTTATGAATCTAGTAAGCTTCACAGTGAGTTAAATGATGCTTACTCATAATCTGCCCAGAAAAGTCTCAGCTCGATTGATGAGACAAAACACAAATAATCTCAACATTAGAATCATTAAGAAAACATGGATGAGGAAAGAATGTCCAGTTCAGTCCGTAATTTGCAGAACCTCTCTTCTATCAATGGTTTGGTGAAAATATCAGCCAGCTGACCTTCAGATTTAGCAAACTGAATATCTAAATTTCCATTTTGCATATGTTCTCTTATAGAATGAAATCAAACTTCAATGTGCTTTGTTCTTGAGTGCAAAATAGGGTTTTTGGAAATATTTATGGCACTCATGTTGTCACAGAACAATGGAATATTGGAAACATTCAGCTTATAGTCAACTAATTGAGTTTTCAGCCATAATAATTGAGAACAGCAAGAGGAGGCTGCAATATACTCAGCTTCGGCAGTGGAAAATGCCATTGTCGCTTGCTTCTTGCTTGACCAAACAATGAGTGACTTCCCAAGGAAGCAACACATGCCACTTGTGCTTCTTCTATTAATTCTGTTTCTAGCAAAATCTGCATCACAAAAACCCACTAATTGAAAGGAATCAGTCATTGGAAACCATAAGCCATAATTAGTGGTACCAAGCACATAATGAATGATCCTCTTGACAGTTGAGAGATGTGATTCCTTAGGCTTTGATTGAAACCTTGAGCACACTCCAACACTTTGGATGATATCGGGCCTTGAGGAGGTTAGATACATTAATGAACCAATCATCCTTCTATAGCGAGTCTCGTCGACATCTCTAGGATGTTCATCTTTGTCAAGCTTGATATTTGGATGCATGGGGTTCCCATTGGCTTGGCAAATTCCAGCCCAAATTTCTTGACAAGTTCTTTTGCATATTTTTCTTGATGAATGAATATGCCTTCTGCAGTTTGTTTGATTTGCAAGCCTAGAAAGAAATTAATCTCTCCCATCATGCTCATATCAAATTTATTGGTCATAAGCTTAGCAAAATCTGCACATAAAGCCTCATTAGCCGAACCAAAGATATCATCAACATAAACTTGCACAAGAATAAAATGATCATTATAATTTTTAATAAATAAAGTGGTGTTAGTGGCTCCTCTTTGAAATTTGTTTTTCAGTAAAAATGAGCTAAACCTCTCATACCAAACTCTAGGAGCTTGTCTTAAACCATATAAGACTTTAGCTAGCTTGAAAACACGGTTAGAAAAAGATTTGTTTTCAAACCCAGGTAGTTGAGCCATATAAACCTCTCTATCTATTATACCATTGAGGAAAGCACACTTTACGTCTATTTGGAATAGCTTGAAGCCACAATGAGCTGCATAAGCAAGGAGCAATCTGATGGCTTCCATTCGAGCTACATGTGCAAAGGATTCATCAAAATCAATCATTTTCTCTTGATCATAGTCTTGAGCAACCAATCTAGCTTTGTTTCGGACAATAGTTCCATCTTCACCCAATTTGTTTCTGAAAATCCATTTAGTGACAGTGACTTTCTTTCCATTTGAGTGAGGCACTAAGGTCCAGACCTGATTTTTCTCAAACTGCTGCAATTCCTCCTCCATAGCTAATACCCAAGATGGATCAGCAAGTGCTTCTTGGATATTTTGAGGTTCAATCTTTGATATAAGAGCTAAGTTGTTGAGTTCAGCTCTTTTCAAAGATGATCTAGTTGATATTCCTTTGGAGGGATCACCTATTATGAATTCCTCAGGATAGTTTTTTAGAAACTTCCATTCCCTGGGCCTTCTGATTTGAGTTGAGGATTCAGGTTCCTCTTGGTCAATAATGGCCTCTGCATCAGTATTTTCTGCTGCAACAGGAGATAACTCCAAATTGTCTCTTGCAGAATTGGGATTTTTGTTGCAAACAGGTGCAGCTTCATGAGAATTTGAATTTTGAGGAACTGACTCAGTATTCTTGGGCAATTCAGCTTCAAAACCTGGGCTATCATCAATGCAAATACTAGGAACAGTGTTAGACTCACAGAATGTAACATGCATGGTTTCCTCAACAGTTTTGGAGTTCTTGTTATATACTCTATATGCTTTGCTATAAGTGGAATAACCAAGAAAAATGCCTTCATGTGTTTTAGGATCAAATTTTCCTAAATTTTCTTTGATATTCAGTATGAAACACTTGCAGCCAAACAAATGAAAGTAACTAAGATTGGGAGGATGTCCTTTCCAAAGTTCATATGGAGTTTTCTTAAAAACTTCCTTATGATGGTTCAATTTAAAACATAGCAAGCTGTATTCACAGCTTCAGCCGATAAGAACTTGGGAACTTCATATTCACATAACATAGCTCTAGCAATTTCTTGTAAACTTCTATTTCTTCTTTCTGCAACACCATTTTGTTGAGGTGTTATAGGACAAGAGAAGTTATGTGATATGCCTAGTTCATCACAAAAAGATTCAAAGTATTGATTTTTAAATTCTTTACTATGGTCACTTCTAATTGAAACAATATTTAAACTCTTTTCATTTTGAATCTTTTTTCTAAATTTTTCAAAAACATAAAAAGCCTCATGTTTATGATCAAGAAAGAATACTCAACTAAACTTAGTATAGTCATCCACAATTACCATGCCATAACTTTTTCCTCCAAGACTTTGAGTCCTAGTTGGTCCAAACAAATCAAGATGCAACAACTTCAATGGTTTCTTAGTTGAGACGTCTTCCTTGGGTTTGAAAGAGGTTTTTATTTGTTTACCCATTTTACAAGCATCATATGTGATGTCCTTATCAAATTTGATATTAGAAAGACCTCTTACTAAGCCTCTCTTTTAACAAGCTTAGAGATATGGAACATGCTAGCATGTCCTAATCTTTTATGCCACATCCATTTTTCAGATTCTATTGAAGAGAAACAGGTTACATTTTGAATTTTAAGATCATCTAGTGTGAGACCATAAATATTGTCACTTCTTTTGACAACAAATAAAATAGCTCCTGTTTTCTCATTAATGACCCTACAATCAAATTTTCTAAAGGTTACAGCATATCCAAGGTCACATAATTGACTTATACTCAACAGATTGCGCTTTAACCCATCAACTAAAAAGACACTATCAATGCAAGTAAAAAAATCTTTGCCAACCATACCAATGGCAATTATTTTACCTTTACCATTATCTCCGAAAGTGACAAATCCTCCATCATACTTGTTGAGTTTAATGAAGAAAGTATCCTTTCCGGTCATATGCCTTGAACATCCACTATCAAGATACTACATGTCCAATTTCTTCTTGGATGTAAGGCAAACCAGCATGTTCTTCAACTAACCTTAGGTATCCAAATCCATTTGGATCCTTTGATGTAAAATCTTCTTGGTTGTCCAAGAACATTAAAATCATGAACAACTTTATATAATTTACTATCATTACCAAAAGACCTTATAAAGATGAAACATTGAGGAGGATTATGACCTTTTCTATTGCACTTGTAGCAATGGTTCTTGCTCACTGATTTTTTAGGTTTGCTGAAACCTTTAGGTTTGAAAAACTTGGAAGAGTAAGCTTTAGATTTTTGAACATTTTGTTTGAAAACAACCTTACTTTCCTCTTTGAATCCAAGTCCAGATTTCTCAGACCCAAACTTTTAACATGCAAGTAATTTTCTAGATTTGGGAACCTTGAACAAACTTTGCTAAGTCTTTATTCAGATTTTTAATTTGTTCATTCAGCTTTTTATTTTCAGAAATCAAATAAGTAGAGGCAGTATTTTCTTCTTTCAAAAGATTTTCATTACAGATTTTGGTTGCCTTAACCTTTTTCAAAAGAAGATCATTTTCTGTCCTCAATGCTTCATTTTCTTTCTTACATTTAGCATACTTATCTAAGAGTTTCTTAGAATTTACAATAATGTCTTTAATAATGTAGTGCAATTCATCAATCGATAAGTCTGATAGATCTACCTCATCTTCATCATCATGATCAGCCATCAGACATAGCTGAGCTTCTTGATCTGAGTTCTCAGAGCTGGTGTCATTCTCCAAGTGTTCCCATGTTACTATCATCACTTTCTTTTTGTCTTTCTTGGATTTTTTGCCTTTCTTTAGTTGAGGGCAATCTGGCTTGAAGTGTCATGGTTTCTTGCAATGGTGGCATGTGAACTTGACTTGATCTTTCTTGAAGTCTTTGGATGAAGAACTTCCTTTGCCTTTGCTTTTGAATCTCAGTAATCTTCTCATTTTTCTTGCAAAGATCACAATTTCTTCATCTGAGAAACTGTCATCAGATTCTTCTTCTTTGGCTGTCATTCTTGATTTCAGTGTTATACTTTTCTTTTTTTATCTTTGTCTTGAGCCATGTGAGTGGTTTCGTAGGCCAGCAACTTACCTCTTAGCTCATCATAGGTGATTTTGATCAAATCATTCCTTTCAGAGATGACTGTACTTTTTACTTCCTATTTCTTAGTAAGACTCCTAAGGATCTTCCTCACTAAGGTTTCTTTAGAATAGCTCCTTTTCATAGCATCCAGATTATTGATGATTATTGAGAACCTTTCGAACATTTGATCGATGCTCCCATCCTCCTTAATGCTGAACATTTCATACTCTTTCATCAACATGTCAATTCTGGTATCCCTTACTTGATTAGTGCCTTCAAGAGTGACTCTGAACTTGTCCCATATTTCTTTCACCGTCTTGCACCTTGACAGTTTTCTGAATTCTTCAAAACTGATTGCACAGTGCATCAGGTTGACTGCCTTGGCATTGAGTTCAACCTTCTTCTTTTCTTCCTCTGTCCACTCGCTGTCTTCTTTTGCCACAACTTCTCCATCAGTATTTTGTTTAGTGGGAACGTCTGGTTCGTTGAGGATGATCTTTTAGATGTTGTAGTCGATTGAATGTACGAATATTCTCATTCTCTCTTTCCAGTAAGAATAGTTGCTGCCATTGAAGTAGGGAGGTCTATTGTTAGACTGCCCTTCAGTGAGAGTGAAAGCCATGATGTTAGGACCTATATTGTTGGCCATGGATCTTTACTCCAAGCTGTGAAGCTTGACTCCTTGAGAGCTTTTTCTGATACCAATTGATGGTTCTACCTGAACTTGAAAAGGGGGGTTGAATCAAGTTGGCTTAAAACTTAAAGTTTCAATCTGTTTTCTGTTTTAACAGAAGCTTAAGTTGCAGGAGATTATTTCATTTTGTCTCGTATGAAGAACAAGTAAAGAGTAGAGAAGAGGAGAAAAAGACCAGCATGTATCTTGGTTCAGATTCTTAGTGCAATGAATCCTACGTCCAGTCTCCACCACAAACCATGATGAAATTTTCACTATAATCCACTGATTACATTCACCAATACTATTGAATTACTCCCTAATTCAACTGATATCTATCCCTAAGCTTTCTTCACCAAAGCTTAGTAACCCAAAGTGCTGTCCAAACTTGGAAGGAGAATCTAAACAGATTCTAACTCACCAAGTGCTAAGTCAACTTGGCAAGAAGAACTAATCCTAGTTCATCAACTCAATTACATCAGAAATCAGTGGCTCTTTTGCATCACTCTTGCATTTTTTCTCTTGCCTTTTCAACTCACAAGATCAGCCTTTTTCTCAAAACAGAAAATGACACAAGACAGCTATAACAATAAAAATAAAAACTTAATCTTGAGTAGAAGAAAAATATTTCAGCTCCATATTTGAGATGATGCTCTGCATTTGTGCTTTCTTTTTCTTGTTGTGAAATGTTGGAATGAGGCTTGTTATATTTCTTCTACTTGCCTTTAATTTTTGCCTCTTTCATTTGCTTGTCCTTGCTGTCTGTTGGAGCTGTCACTGCTGGGATGCAGTCCTTCTTCATCATGCTCCACTATCTCTGCTGGATGAGGAGCCCATCCACCACCTCTGTTGTCCTTTATTTTTCTTTCTTCCTTGGCATACACTCCTTTTTTTTCTCCATAACCCCTACTGCTATAGCTATTAGAAAGTTTGTGTTTTGCTCATCTACTAGCCGAATGTTGCTCAGATGATATCCTTAGGATAGTGGAGATGTCCTTGTGTCCTTCTTGCTTTCATAGAGCCACACCTATCCTTGCATGGTTGTTGTTCCCTTATTTTTTCAGTTGTCCTCACTCTTTCTTTAGCAACACATAGCCTTGTATTTACTGAACTGTGCTATGATGAGATTTGGGCTTGTTTATTATTCTTGGAGCACTAAGGAACAAATGAGTTGCGTTCTATTTGCTGTGATGGGCTTAAAGTTTGGAGATGTAACACTTTAATTTGCTGAAGCATTACTGGAGTGGGCTGAAGCAACATTTGATTGGGCCTGCATCACTTAACACACAATTAAACACATTTGGGCTTTAACCCAATAGATGTTTGTCATCATTTATAAAACCCAAAATCAAACTAAGCTTAACAGTTTTGATAGGATGAGGAATAAGAATTTGGTGTCATAGACTGCTATACTTGGCACATATTGTCATATTCGAGAGTATGAGACTGTGCTCAATCTTGTTAGGGAGAATGTGATTGTGGATGTTTACATCTTGGGGACTATTGCTCGGGACTCACTGCTACGAGACAGGGAAAAGAGGTTCATTGTATGTATGTGAGAAAGGGTGGTTGGAGAAACATTATAGTGGAGTCAGCCTTGGTTGATCTATATGCAAAATGTGGGTGCGTTGATTTTGGGTATAGGTTGTTTCTGAGTATGCAAGTTCGAAATCTGATAACATGGAACTCAATGATTGGTGGGTTTGCACAGAATGGAAGAGGGATGGTAGCATTAGCCTTGTTTGAAGATATGATCAAAGAAGGGATGCAGCCTGATTATATCACTTTTATTAATATTCTCTTTGCTTGCAGTCATACTGGTTTGGTTAATGAAGGGAGAGAATATTTTACTTCAATGACAAAGAAATATGAGATTCAGTCTGGAGTTGAGCATTACAATTGCATGATTGATCTACTAGGTCGTGCTGAACTGATAAAGGAGGCTAAGATTTTGTTGAAAAATTCAAATTGTAGACACGATCAGTCACTTTGGGCAGTGCTTCTTGGAACTTGCACTAAGTGCTCAGACTATATCACTGCAGAACGCATAGCCAAAAAGATGATTGAGCTGTAACCAGGATTCCATTTAAGTTATGTTCTGCTTGGTAACATTTATAGAACAGTTGGTAGGTGGAATGATGCTATAGCAATCAGGAAGTTAATGGAGGATAGAGGGGTTAAGAAGATGCCTGGCAAGAGCTAGATTGAATGCGAGAATAAAAGAGATCTCATTTTGATCTGGCCAACATGGAGGAAGCTGTGTGATGATAGAATTTGGAAGGATGGATCAATTAACATCATGAACTTTTTTTTTAATCTCAGTTCAATGAAAGCTAATTGATCTTGGTCTATAAGATAAAGTGATTTATTCCTAAAGATACAAAAAAAATTAGTCCAGCTACACATTCAAGTTTTTTTTGGTAACTAAGTCTAATCAAATTGGCCCAAACTTAACAAAAATTACTTTCATTACACACGCACTTTATTAACGCAAATATATTCACATATTCTTCTTCTTCGCATTCCTCCTTCTTCTTCGTCACGTTCTTTCTCCGTCTTTGCACTTTTTCTCTTAATCGTTATTCTTTTATTGCTGCTACGATTTTTAGGTTCATTTGTGTGTTAATTGAAGTTTATCTGATACTATTGATTAGGGGTGTACATGGCCCGGCCCGGCCCCGAACACTTTAGAGGCTAATTTAGTGTGATTTTATCGGGTCTAGGATCAGGTAAGGGTCTCAAAAATAGATCCGGTCATTATTTCAGGTCGGGTCCGAGCCATAGCTCGGGTCACCCGAATTCGGCCCGGTGACCCGGTCATCATACACGATTAATATTTTGTGTTATCAGTAATGGATGATGGTTATTCTTATGTGGAATTTAAATATTGTAAACTTTAATATTTTGTGTTATTAGTCATTATAAGATTATAAGTGCATATTTTATGTTTAAAATGCATAAGACTTTAGACTAATGCATAATATTGTGTTATTTGTATTGATTTAAATATTTGGTGTTATTAAACTATTAGTATTGATTATGCTTATGCTTTAATTTTAGAGAAGGGTTGGTTCTTGTTATATTTTTTTAAGTGAATTTTACTATGTGAATTGTGAAATAATAGTTGAAAATTAGGTAATTTTTACATGCTAAAGACCCGATTTTTACCCGTCTCGAAGGTGCGTAAGTTTCATCCGGTCTATAATCGGATTAGGGTCTAAAAATTAGGTCCGGTTTATATTTTGAGTTGGGTATGGATTAAGCTGAATTCGGTGTTGTCCGGCCCATTTACACCCCTACTACTAATAAGTATTGACCAAATGGTAATTAATATAGGTAACATACATATTTGAACAGTAATCACCCTTGGGAGCCACTCAGATAAAGACGCTGAAAACGTCTTTTTATAAAATGTTTTTTAATAATTAAAATTTAACACATATAATCGATTAAATCGTGTTATTTTTGTCAAATTAAGCTAGACAAATTGATTTGACCAAAAAATGGCGAATCAAATCTTGAATTGGTCTTAATATTATTTTTTATAAAAAATGACTACCATACTCTATTATAGAAAATGACTAAAATACTTCTATTATATATATTAATTTTGAGAATCCTAAATTTTAGTCCTTTATTTTTGTATCGTAGGGTTAGGATTTAGAATTTTTAATATATATATATAATAAGAGTATTTTAATAATTCTCTATAATAAGGGTATTGTAGTCATTTTTTATAAAAAATAATAATTTAGATCAATTCAAAATTTGATTCACTATTTTTTCGGTTAAATCAATTTGTCTAGCCTAATTTTGACAAAAATAACATGATTTAATTGATTATGTATGTCTAGCCTAGTTTTAGATGTCTTTATCTGAGTGACTTTCATCACCCTTACTTTCATCACCCTTACTTATATACTAAGTTACTAACTCTGGATGTGTTACAGTTGACTAGTGACCGTGAGAGTCAACAGCAGTTAGAGTGACTATTTTTTAAAATTTAAAAGGCATACTAAAATTAATGTTCGAGTTTAAATTATGTTAGATAGCGTTTGGTTTGAGAGACATAGACACTGAGACATAGACACAGTGGTACACGGTGACACATGTCTGCTGTTTGGTTTAGTGAGACACAGATTTTCGAAGGACATGGGAGGACACGGATGGACACAGAGACATTAAATTTGTGTACCTCCAATTTGGTGAGACACTAAGACACAACTTATGAGACACTAATCTTTTACTCTTTTACCCTTATTGAAATTTTAAAATTTGTCCTCTTATCTTCCCAAACCTTTCTTTTTCTCTTCCTCTTTTAGATTCTATTACTAAATTTATCTTTCTATTTTCTTCAAAAAAAATTGTACATTTAATTTTTTATTTATTTAAATTTTGATTTATCTTTCTATTTTTTTCAAAAAAAATTGTACATTTAATTTTTTATTTATTTAAATTTTGATTAATCTTTGATAAAATTCTGAGCTTTAGTTTTTTATTTTTTTTTAAAAATATATATATTTAATATTTGAATGATAATTTAAGATGATATTAGAAGAAATAAAAAATATTAAGAAAATAAAAATTCAATGGTGATGACATGTAGTGTTTGGGATAATGGATGTACAGTAACAATAATAAAACTTGTGATAAAATGAAGGGTAATTCAGTCTTTTTAAAATATATGTGTCTTGTTCTTTATTTTTACCAAACACAATACATAGACACAAATATTTTATGTCTATGTCTTTAATGTCTATGTCTTTGTGTCTATGTCTCATCATATACATCAACCAAACGGAGCCTTATATATCACGGTAAAATGGGCAATTAAAAAAAAGAAAAATAAACTATTCATATAAATCTAGACCATTTATACGAATGTAAAAAAATATATGGTCAAAATTTATTCGTATAAAAAGGAGACTCAGTGTTCCTTGAAAAATGACATGCTATTGGTAATAAATAATAAATAAAGTAACATTCATTAAAAATATGTACAGTCTATTCAAAAATTTATAAAAATTAACCTGATCATTAAACATAACAAAATTAACTGTTAACAATAAGTGTTGAGGTGAATTCACCATTTGATAAGAAAAATTCAAAGAAACGCATTAAATTTGTTCCGTTCATATAAAATGAAATCTAAGGCTCTCGAGAAAAGAGCAAACATATCTACTGAAGCAACAGAAAAAAAAAAGGAAGAAAAAATTGTATGCTGAAAACAACTCATGCTAGCATCTAATAATAAATAATAAATAAAAAAGAATGAATGTTGCTATGCTTTCTTCTGCACATTGTTTGTTTCAATCAACTCTTTAAGATCCTTAAAGATGGTAGGCTTTGATCGAATATCACGCTGATTTGTCAAAGCTGTAACAAAGTCTTTAGGGACAAAGCATAGTTCCTCAGAATAAAGATTCTCTTGAACACAGGGAGAAGTAATAAGAGCACGTAGATCTTCACTTGGAGGAGCAACCTCATCTTCTTTCTACAACCATTATTATTATAGTAAAATATGATAAGCAAAAATGTTTGAACAAACGCAATTAAAACTTATAAAAAAGCAAGAATGTTAGATACACACAAGTCACAAGTGCTCAGTCCATTATTTCTAATTGCACTTCTCATGAACTAAATTGCTAAAATTATTGTTTTTAATTGGTGGACCACTTCTCTAATATATAGTTCAAAAAAGAATATTAAAAAATCTCTTGCAAATACCCAATATAAATAATAGAAAAGAGGCAGTTACATATTAACAGTTAGATAAGTGGGTCGTTTTATTTTTTATTTCTCTAAATTTATAATTCTTGTTCCTAAAGTTTCTCTTGTTGTGTTGACCAAATCCTCCCAGTCAAATAACTGTTTCGTTAAAATGCTCCTTCACTTTCTCTCTCTCTCTCTCTGTATCTCTATCTCTATCTCTCATACTAAATTTAATCGTATATAATCTTCAATCAATTACTACACAAATTTTTAAGGAAGTGGCAGCAATAGTGAACACATGTAGTGGTATATAACTAACCACATGTATGCAATAATAACAAGTATTTATTCCTGAGGAGCAATAATGTCGAAGTCATGTAGAATTAATCTTCGGTTATTCTATTTTGTTTAAAAAAATAAAACATTTTAAATTCGAATAGAAATTATTATGCACAAGTGAGGGACAAGCAAAAGATTCTAAACCATTAATATCTAATATGTAATTAATCATTGATTTCAAATAATTTTAAATATTAGAGGTAATAAAAGAAATTCATGAATAAATAACATACAAATAATTTCTCCAAAAATAATATTTCGGATATTTACAATTAATGCAACCTTAAACAATGTAGAAAAGGAACGAGCAAAAATTAAGGCAGCAAAGAGTACATGAAGTTGCATATAAAACTTAATTCTAAACAAAAATTTCTAAAAAAATATATTAAAAAAAAATATAAACATCATTTTTCATTCTCAGATCATAGTAATATTACAGTCATCCAAGAAATACTATTATAGATGTAACAACAACAATAATAATAATAATAATAATAATAATAATAATAATAAAAGAAGCAGTTACCTGGAGTGTGTTCATAAGTTGAAGCATACCAATTTGAGTTTGAAGGTACTTCACATATTTAGAAGTTGCATGGAGCATCTCAGCTGTGTTCATCTTTGGTCCACCAGGAACCAACTTTCCAAGCTCTTGTGTCTTATCTGTGATCTTCCTTCTCCTCTCCCTTGCCGCTATGCTTTGTGCAGAGATAGTTCTCTCACTGTTCTTCTTCTTCTCACTGTCATTATTAATTCCCACACAAAAACTATTGAGTATAACATTAGGAACCATGAAGTCTGATGACGGTGTTGCTACTGCTGCGGGTAATAGTAGTTCTTCTGGTAGTGCAGCTCCTTCTGATGGTAATAGAGAAGATGAATTCATTGTAAACCCATCAAATAGGTTGGGCGATGAATACTCCTTGAATGGAGGAGGCAGTTGGCGTTCTTCATCCTTGTGAAAGTACTTTTGGCGTTTGGGAGATGAAAAAATAGTGTTGACATTAGAGTATTCAGTCTTATTGGGTGAGATAAATGGGTCATGAGAAGAAGTGCAACTAAGACCAAGTTGATGAGAAGACAAAATTTCAGGATGGAAAAATCCATTGTTAAGGTCAAAATAAGGGTCAAAGAAAAAGTTATTAGGAAACAAGCATTCTTGGTTGTGTTGGTGGTAATAATGGTCAGGTGTAAGTTCTTTTGGTGCAGTTAGTTCATGAAAATTGGTGGTGAAAATTTCTGATATTATTGAATTTTGAAGTGCATCTCCATTCACGTATGTATTGAGTGCCATTGTTGAAAATAGTAATAGAAAAACAAAAGATAAAACCTGAAATGATAGTGAAGCTGAATTAGTGTAATGGAATAAAATATAGAAAATCAGTGTAGCATTTAATTAACTACTCTACTCTACTATGTATATGAGAATGTCCAAATCAATGGTTAAGCTAAAACTTAAATAAATACATGCTAAAAATCTTTCTATATAATGACAAAGAAATGACAGCAAAATCTTAATTTAAAAGCTACAAAATCTTTTAAAGTACCTTTTCTCGACTTAAAAGCTATCAAATCTTTGCAGAGAAAAAGAAAGAAAAGAGAGTAATAAGATTATAAAAAAATTATACAAAAAGTACAATACAACTGAACAAAAATGACAGTTACACTTGGATACATAAACGGACTCCTATGCTCTGCCTAGTGTGCTATTTTATAGGGTCAGATTTTTTAGGATAAGTTATAAAGTAGTTACGTTTCTATTTTTTTTAATTTTATTTTATGATTTATTTTGTCAAATGATTATAACATATATTGTTTATGTTATCTATTAATTTCTTTTTTTCATCAAAATATTAAGTTTGATATCAAAATTATTTATTAAAAATCAAAAAAATGTCATATTGATAAATTTTATATGGATTATTTTCATAAATTATTTTATACTATGGTTTAAATGAAAGAATAGATTAACAAACATTACTAACGTATCACTAAATTATATTAAAGACAACCATAACAAGAAATACTAATCAAACTTTTAATAATTAAAATATATATTTTATTATGTATATCTATAAAAAATATTTGTTAAAAAATATTGGTTAACTATCTTACTTAATTACATGTTTATTACAATTATACTTATTTAAGAGGGTGATAAAATGGGTCAAACTTATTGGGCCGACCTGTCGAATCCGCTTAAAAAGACGGTCGGACTAGGATTTGTAACCTGCCGAATTAAAAAAAAAATCTGTCAAACCTATACCGCCAAAGTTGTGAATTTTGGCTGACGATATGCCGCACCAAAGATTTTTATTTTTTTATTAAATAAAAGAATTATTACTATTACAAAATTAATAATTATATAATTTTTAAACACCTTTTTTCATTTTTTTATTCTTCTTTTAGTTATTAGTTTTATTTATTTTATTTTATAATTTCGTATATATGTTCAAATTATGTGACTTATTTCTTAAAATAAAGATGGTTCTATTGACAAATATTATTTTAAATAATTTTATTAAAATTAAAAATTAAAAAAATAATAAAAAATTATATTATAATTTAACTATTTTTTATTTGTATTTAATTTTATTATTATTATTATTTTATTAATTTTAATAAATTTTATTTTTAAAAAAAATCAAGTGGCCCGAACCGGCTCGCTAATCCGCCATAAAACAGGACGAACTAGTATTTTGAGCAGAGTGGGTTGGAGCGGCTCAGCGCTTTGCCACCCTTACTATTTAACAAATAAATAAAAATGTAGTCTATTAGATACAATAAATGTGCATGATAATACAATAATATTTTATTAATTTTTTCTTTTTGTTTTTTAAAATTTTCTTCCACTTAATTTTTTTTATTTTTAATTTTTTCCTAATAAATATGTGTCAAATATGTAATTTAACTATGTATAATTATGTATTAAATATGTATCATGGTTTCTTTTACTTGTTTTTTTTGTGACCGTTTCTTTTACTTGTTTATGTTGAGTTGAAGTAATATATAATTATCGAAGAAATTATTTGTATGACTTAGTGTTAATAATTAATTTATAGTATACTTTGAAAATACATTTAATTTATATTTCAAAAATAATTATAACTACTTATTTTTTGTATAAGCATGTAATATAAAATATTTACTTCAGAAAACAGGTACTAATGTTTCATAATTATTATTATTATTATTTTCTGTAGCCAAACTTAAATGTGCTATGAGAATAATGAAAAAATTCAAAGACAAATTTTATTTAAGAAAAAGATAGTGTAATATTGCGGGGATAGGATAAAATGTGTCAAAGATGTGTTTAAAAGATAGAGTACAATGAGTATTTTATTATTCATGATTAAATACTTTTAACTTATCTTATAATGAATGTTAGGATTATTTTAATTTATTATTTTTTGTCATTACTTAATTATTAATTTAATTTTTTTAATTTAAGTTTTTTAGTTTAATAATTCAACATCATATTTTATTTATATTCCTAAATATTAATCTGATAATTAAGAATAATAAATTCTCATGGTTTTCTAATATTTTTTTTATTAAAAAAAAACTCTTGTGGTAATATCCAATATATCCTTTGGGTGGAGGGTATATATAGAACTTTCAAAATATCCTTTATTCAGAAATTGGTTGGTCATCTTTTCTTTAAAGATGTTTATTTTGAGAAACATCAGTTTTATTTATATACACCTCATCATGCTATTTTAAAGTATTAAAAATATCGATAAAAATAAGAAAAGATAAACAACTATGCTATAAAATAAGATCTACATTTAGTAATACATAAAAGATGGTATAAATATAATTTCTATTTTATTCTTATACTTTTTCTTAATCTGTCCTTAACATATATATATATAAAATAAATTATTTTAATATATTAATTTCACTCATAATCATCAATTTACTAATAAACTAGTTTTACAATGTATTATGTTAATACTAAATAAAGAATTAGAAATAAATCAATAATTACTAAAAATAGAATTTAATCATGGGATATATACTAATGTGCTAACGGGCAATGGCTAATAAAATATATTAACTTAAATAAAATATAATAACGAATTTGGATATATGCTAAGTGATATTCTAATGCAAAATGGTGTTAACAATTCTGGACTTCTGTTTGACGACTATGCAAGGATAATGTTAGCATTTTATGCACTCAAATACCGATATATATGCTTATTCACACAGAAGAACTTGATGTCAGGCTTATTATAATGGTAATTAATTAATAAACTAATAATCATGTCAATTCTTAATGTGTGGTTGTGTCCTTTCTTATGTCCCAAATTTAACATTGCCAATATGGCCATTTGTACAGGCAGGCATCTTAAATATTTGGAAGTTTTTGGTGACATTATTAATTCTTCACTATTTTTGACAGTGTATTGATATTGTATCTATTTTATTTTTTCTTCTCTTTTATTGTATTGGAACAACATTTCAAAATTCATTTACTTAATTTTAACAAAAAAAAAATTATATTAGATGTATTTTTCAATGTGTTTTAAAAATATTTTATTTATTATTTATTATTTTAGACGTATCTTGAATATAATTAGATTATACTATAAATTAAACTTTTTTTGAAAGAAACACTAAAGAATTATAAATAATATTTATTTATTTTTTAAATAAGAATTATTGAAAAATGAATATGACAGTGGTAGAATTAATTGTGTGTTTTTTCTTTTATTTTTTTATTTTTATTTTATTTTTTTATCTTTACCTTTTAAAGTTTAAACTTTGTTGAGTCAGAGTTAGTATCAGTACACCAAACAATATTTATTGAAAGAAAATAAATAAGCAAAAAGAAAATTCTATAAAGTGAAGTGAACATAAAAAAATAGTTGTGTATGGTTAATTAGTTTGGTTTTTTTTTTTTTTCAAAAAAATTGTATAGAACGGTCTAAGATATATAAAATGACTAACCTAGTGATTTAGCACATGAGCTTAATAGAACCATCTAGCACATCTAAAATTATAAGATCGTTTATTAAATAAATTCTTAATACATCTAAAATTCATCTAAAAATAATTGTCTTTATTATTTTTGTTAAATAATTGTATACCAAACTTGGAATGGAAAATATATTTTTGATATATAGCATTATTTTAATTTTAGTTTAGTTAGAGTTTGCTAGTTTTGTTTTATTAGATTTAAATTTAAATTTAAATATTTTAATTTAAAAAAATATAATTTTAAAGGTGAATTCTACCCTATTTTCTTTAAAATAATGAATAAATTACTCTTCGCGACATATACCCTTATTAGACTTAGCTGAAGCTCATGCTTTGCCAAAGATTACAAAAACGTTATTCAAAGTTAAAGCAAAAAGTGGTGCATCGGTTGATGATGATTCCAACCGTGAAGACAAACTAAAATTTAGGTCACTTCGGTCACTTGTTTTCATACTAATGGATCGCGGTAGAATGCAAAAAAGGGAACATCAATGCAACGCTGTCATGGTAGTTGCTACTCTCATCGTGACCGCAATTTATCAAACCGTTCTGAGTCTCTCAGGTGGACTCACTCAGGGCTGTAGCGACAATGGTCCAAATAGTAATAATCTTGTAAACGCTACTTTATCCCTCAATTCTACTGCAGTAGGGAAATCTGTCTTGTTAGACAATGTTTTTGGTACTATGTGTAAAGATTTTCAAAAATGTAAAAGGAAAATTTATGATAATCACTGTATATGTTACGAGGGTAATTTATCCTTTATTTTAATATGAAAATTCAGGTGTAGTCGATTTCACGTAAAGTCTATAGCTGAGAGCAGTTAGATGAAAATTTAGTCAAATTAGTCAAATCATTTAATGACTCTCACCTATCAACTTCATGTGAAGTCGACTACACCTGAGTTTTCACTTTATTTTAAAGAGGGTATAGTAGACTTCACCAATTTTAAATATATGAGAGAAAAAAATTTAAGACATAATATCTAAAAAGATTATTATAATTGTTTTGTTAAATTTTTATAAATAATGCATGATTGAAAGATGAATTATAATGAATACAATAATAGAATATTAGACTTAAACATTAAATAAAAAATGATATTTAAAGAATAAGTAGTCATTTTAAAATGAATAATGCTATATATTTAAATTTTTTATGAATTAATAATAATCAAGTTAAACAATAAGACTTAAAATAATGCTAATGAATTATAATTCAAATGACAAAATTTTTCATATTCATATAAGAATAAATTTAAATCTCTTCATCTTTAATAAAAAAAAATAAGACTTAAAATAATTTAGTCATAACTAATTTTTATTATAAAATAAATTTAGTTAGAATTAATTAACTAAAAAAATTAAATCCGTAATATTATTCTAATTCAAATTGTGCGGGCCAAAACTGAAAGTTAAAAGTTCTAGACATCTTTTCTCTTTGTCTCTGTCTTATGCTTGCGTGCCAGCAAAGTAAATTCATCTTAGCCCAGGCGCCCTCTTACCTTAATAAAGAAAAAAGAAATGGACCAAAGTGTAAGTTTCAATATTAAATAAATAATTAGAAATAATTAGTAGAAGAAAATAACGAAACCTGAGGAGAAAACAAGAAGAAAGAGTAAAGACCCGTGTCTTTTTTTCTGGGATCTTCGGAACTTAGCGACATAAAGCTCCACATTCATTCAAAACCACTTCATTCTTTGACTTCTTTTCTATTCCACGCTCTACAGGTACTCATTTCTCTGTTTTTCACTTCATAATTAAGCTTGTTTTCTAGCCAATTTTTCATTTTAATTGCTATTAGCTTAGTATTGTTATCATTATTAATTGTTGTTATCGTCCTTAGTATTATTAGGGGGAAGCGGGGAACATAATTAGTTGTTATGGCAAAAGAATCTGATTGGATTGATAGGATAAGATCTGAAGGTGCAATTCCACTGCTTGACCCTGAAAATTGTTCCAATGGTTGGGCAACTCCACCTGGTGATGCTTTCATGGTTAGGGGTCCTGATTATTTCAAATCTAGGGTTAAGGTTCCTGCTGGTGATTACCTTCTTAAGCCTCTTGGATTTGATTGGATTAAGAGTTCTTCCAAGATTAGTGATATACTCAGCAATCCACAAAGTAGGGTTAGAAAGGTCATTGATGATGAGTTTTCTCAATGTCATGAGAACAAGCCCTTTGTCTGGGCCTTTAATCTTCAAGTTCCTACCAAGGATAACTACAGTGCCGTCGCGTATTTTGCCTCCGAGGAGCCTGTCACCGAGGGCTCCCTCGTGGACAGGTTCTTGAGAGGTGACAATGGGTTTAGGAACTCGAGGCTCAAGCTGATTGCCAACATTGTTAGGGGTCCTTGGATTGTGAGGAAAGCTGTTGGAGAGCAGGCCATATGCATAATCGGCCGTGCCCTTCATTGTAAATATTGTTCAGGAGAGAATTTCATGGAAGTTGATATTGACATAGGGTCTTCCATGGTTGCCAGTGCTATAGTCCACTTGGCATTTGGTTACATCTCGTGCTTGACAGTTGACTTGGCTTTTCTTATTGAGAGCCAAGAGCAATCGGAGCTTCCGGAGAAGATTTTAGGCGCTTTCAGATTTTCTAACCTCAATCCTGCTTCAGCTATAACAGTTGAACCATCGTCTGTTGCGAGCGCTGATGGCTTACAAACACCTGTACCTACTACTAGATGGTGGCAGTCAATTGGGCAGGGCTTTTCCCACATTCTTCATCCAGGTGGTCCTCATCAAGATGGCGCCGCTATTGCTACTAACACTCAAGAAGCTAAAGTCACTGATGGCAAAGACAGTCCAAATGACTTGACAAAATGGTGAGTTTATGTAGTTTTAGCATGAATTTTGACAATGTGACTAAATATACATTAGAGTTTGAAGATTTAAGCTCGCCCCTGAAAGCTAAATTTTTTTCTGGTTTACTTATTTCCTTGTATCTTGGGCTTGGCAATAATATTATGATAATTTTATTGAAGAACAAGCACAATTACTTACCCTTTATGTATGCAATAATGTAAGATTGTTTAGCTTTCTGCGTAAGTGTTTCAAACTGATGATATGTTACAACTTACAGCATATTTCTCTCATCCCATATATTCTTTTCTTTCCATGTCTGAGTCCAACTCTAAAACTAGTTTTCATCATAATCATAAGCCTTTGGGAACAGCAAGTGTTAATAGAATGATGCATAAAGCAGGTTCCGAAACACTAATTTTAGGCTTCAAATGTTAAAAGTTAGTTGTCCCTTGACTATGGTTCCATACATGTACTAATTGTCTTCTATTTTCTGTGGCAGAATACATTCAACAGTTTCATTGGAAGAGCTGAAGGGGTATGTACAAGTCCCATTTAAGATGGTTATTCTTTTAGCCATTTTTAGTGATTGGCTTTGTTCTTTCCTATTAAGTTACACTATTATTAATTTATTATTATTATATGACATTATAGAAAGTCAGAATGGCCTCCATTTTTGGGCTTGATATTGTTGTATTTGTGTATATCTTTTCAAGTTATTTCAATGTACTTAATTGTTGAAAAACTTTTCTGTCAATTGAAATTCAATAGATTTGCTTACACTTTTTTTGGGCTAATATTATATTATGTTAAATGTATATTTGCCTTGGGGTATTGGGCTTAGCCTCTACTATTGTCTTTTTGTTTTTTCCATACTACCATCTTCCAAAATGTACGGCCCAAAGAAAATATGGGACCTAAAATTTTTTTTTGTTTTGTACTTAACCTACCAATCAAGTCCATTCTTAGTTATTTGATGGATTTCTACTTCAAATTATTAGTTAGCTATTCCAAACTTTTAAAATTTATTACAACCCATTTGGTTGTAATTAAGTATTTCTTTTCAATTTAAAAAAAAATGAAGGAAAACTACGTTCCAAAAAGGAAAATGAAAGTAACCTATGATGAAGGATAAAACTTATAAGTAATTCTATTTAGGCCAATTCTATAGTATCTATAAGTTGGTGTTTAATTTTTTGTTTAGCTTATTTTTTACAATAAATTTTAAATATTTAAAAATTATTTACTTTTATATTTTTTAAATTAAATATTATCTTTTAGGCATCATACGAATCACTTTTTATTTAATCTTCATTAGTTAAATCATGAGAGAATATTCTCACCGCATAGTTTTGGGTATTCACAGCCTTTCAATGGTATCTAAGATTACCAACGATTAAGAAAAAAAAAAAACTGACAAGGACTATCAGAGAGAAAATATGTCCAATACAAGAACAATTTTTCCACATCAAACTTTATAGCTTTGGCTATTAGTCTTGGGGTGCAACCAAGTTACCAAACTAGACGCATTGATTTCTTCTATGGTTTAACCACTATGTTAAAGTGTATAGAAAGATCAAAACATTATGTTCATATATAAATCCTTGTGTAACAACCACTCTCTCTTCACTCTCACACTTATCCCTTTTTAATCCAAAGTTCCAAATTCATGTCTAATTCTTCCTATACTCCATCTTCTTTTGATGATGATGAGTCTCCCCAACTTGTTCATGGAGGGTGGTCGTCGAGGCGTGGACACGAGTTTTGGTATGCGAGAAGAACCTTTCTCAAGAGCTACCATTTGAGCTTGGAGAAAAAGAACAATGGTGGGTTTAAGGAGAAGTTGAAGAAGTCAATGAAGGAAGTGAATGAAGCTGCCATGGGAGTTGTTTCAAGGATGCGTGAAGGGGTTTCCAAGAAGAAGCTTGGAATCAAAACATTTAAGGTCAAGATGGCAATACCATCCATGGTTCTTGTTACCATAAGATGTTTTATCCCATGGTTGAACAAAAGGAAAGCTATGTAACAATGATATATTTAGATAGATTGATAGATGTGTTAATGTGTATATATATAATACTACTATAACTTAGGACATAGAATTATCACCTGTTTGATGAATTATAAGTTGTTATGTAGATCATGGTCATGATCATGATCATAAGCTCCTAATGGTGTGTGCACCTATAAATTCTATCTAAATTTGTTGTCTGATATTTATTATCCGCCATTGACATTTTATTTTTTGAGTTATTTTAAAGATTATAGTCTATTAGAGTGTCACATGTAAAAATTAGTTATCAAGAATCTGTTATAAAAAGTCTTGTATACAAATGTAGGATATATATTTGGCAATCTCAGTGTAAAGAAACAATATATACATTTTTAATAATCATTCAAAACAATCATATCAGTTTTCATTTTTCTCTCTTTTTCTTTCTGCTCTCTCTGCTCAAGCTTATATTCATTTATGGTATCAAGAGCACACAAGATCCATGACTTAACTTGAAAATATTCAAACCAATGATGATGCTGCTAAATCAACACCAACAGCTTCTACTTCATCAAATTCCAAAGATAAACCATTCAACATTCCACTAGCTAAGAAATTGAGTGAAACCAACTTCTTGACCTGAAGACATCTTGCAACCCTTTCAATCTGCGGGCAGGAACTTGAAGATCACCTGGATCAAGGTAAAATTCCTCCACGCTATGATAATCCTGCAGATGAAGCCAATAAAAAAGAATCCAAAAAATACAAAACATGGAGAATTGATGATTACAATGTCACCTCTTGGCTATTTGCTTCAATGGACGACTCGTTCAAACATAAAGTAATCGGGTGTCACTTTACTCATGAGATATGGAGTAGAATTCATACATTTTTTGCTTTCTGTTACGGTCCGGCCCAAAGTCAGCGCGGGTCGACCCGACTCAAGCAATACCCGACCCGGACACGCGCCCTCCAACCGACCCGGACACGCGTCCTGTACGGCTTACACACGGCTGCAGGACAGCGTCCTTGGGAATATGGGCCTGTCCCATAAGGGGCCCACTACTGACATATATATAAGGGGAAGATTGGCTCTTCCCCCGAGGTACGTCATATCTTTTCAACCCTTTACTCTGCTCGCATGCACATTGCTGACTTGAGCGTCGGAGTGTCTTTGCAGGTGGCACCCCCCCCATCATTTCTCCAAGACAAGTGCTCGGCTACTCGACTACCCGTAAGACAGTGCGACCCAAGTTAAGGCGTCCTCACCCTTGCATCTTCCGTCCACCCGATCTGTTCGGAACCCGACCAACGAACATTGGCGCCGTCTGTGGGGATCGTCTAAATGGAAGTCGTACTGGGTCCCGGCGACCAAGGCCGGGCTGCCGGAGCGGAGGGGGCAGCCTCCGTCGCCTCGCAAGGGGGGCGGCGGAGGTCCCCCCATCGACACACGAGGACACGACCATTCGGAGGAATGGGCGGCGATAGCGCCATAATAATGCAAGAGCTACGCCACAGAGTCCAGAACCTGGAGCGGCAGCTTGCCGACCGGGAGCGGGACGGACGGTCTACCGATCCGAGCTATACCCCGTCTCCCGGGAGCGAGGAAGAAGACTCTCACCGAAGCCGCCCGCGGACGGAAGCGGAGAGCTCGCGGGAGAGTCACCCATAATGAGGAGACGAAATGACACGATCATCTACTCCCGCGGCAGACCGACCCATCGAGCGACAAGAGGTCGCGAAGACGGAAGAACACGACAACCTGTGATAATGGGCGCCACCCCGTTCCACCGATCTATCCTCGAGGTCCGGCTGCCGAAACACTTCGACAAGCCAACGGACATGAGGTACGACGGAACTCAAGACCCTCTAGAACACCTCACGGCCTTCGAGGCCAGGATGAATCTAGAGGGAGTAGGCGACGAAGTAAGATGCCGCGCCTTCCCGGTAACCCTAGCAGGACCAGCGATCAGATGGTTTAACGGCCTCCCTCAAGGTTCCATCTACAATTTCTCAGACATCAGCCGCGCATTCCTGGCTCAATTTACAACGCGAATAGCAAAGGCCAAGCATCCTATCAACCTTCTCGGGGTAACCCAGAGACAGGGAGAGCCGACCAGGAGGTACTTAGATCGGTTCAACGACGAATGCTTGGAAATCGACGGCTTAACCGACTCGGTGGCCAGTCTCTGCCTGACGAACGGCCTCCTCAACGAGAACTTCCGGAAACACCTTACCACGAAGCCGGTTTGGACAATGCATGAAATCCAAACGGTGGCCAAGGAGTACATAAACGACGAGGAAGTCAGCCGAGTCGTGGCTGCCAATAAGCGGCAGTCCGGTTATGGCCAGGCTCGGCAGTCCGGTGGAGACGGTGAGAGAGCAAAAGAAAAGGCCAGGGAGGAGGCATCAAACAAAGCACCTAGGCCATTCCCTCGAGTCGGAAAATTTACTAACTACACTCCACTCACCCTCCCCATCGTGGAAGTGTATCAACAAATAGCTGAGAAGGGAATTCTTCCGAAGCCTCGACCACTTAAGGACCGTAAGGGTGGAAACAAGAACCTTTATTGTGATTACCATAAGGGGTATGGCCATCAAACACAGGACTGTTTCGACCTGAAGGATGCATTAGAACAGGCGATAAGGGAAGGAAAGCTAGCATCGTTCTCCCATCTCATCAGGGAGCCGAGAAGGCGTTATCGTGATCAAGACGAGGAAGGAAAGACGCGCTCGGCCAAGCGGCGACAGGAGCCCGAAGACAGAGACCATGGCCTCACTGTGATAAACGTGGTAACGGCAAAAAACGCTGCACCAAAATCCCGGTCGGCACACAAGAAAGACGCCAAGGTTCTGGCGATCTCGTCCTCACCGGTGCAAAGTACCAAAAAACCTCCATCCATTTCTTTCGGCCCAGAAGACCAATGGTTCAACGACGCCCCGGAAAACCCCCCCATGGTCATAACGGCCAGAGTGGGAACCGGCCTCGTCAAACGGATCCTTGTCGACACGGGAGCCGATTCAAACATCATGTTCCGCAACGTATTCGACGCACTAGGGCTAAAGGATGCCGACCTGACGACTCACCAGCACGGGGTTATTGGGTTAGGCGACCACTTCATAAAACCGGACGGAGTCATTTCCCTACCAATCTCGGTGGGACAGATGCAAGGCCGAAGATCGGCGATGGCCGAGTTCGTAATTCTCCGAGATTCCACAGCCTACAACATCATCTTGGGAAGAAAAACAATCAATGATTTTGAAGCCATAATCAACACCAAGCTGCTAGTTATGAAGTTCGTCACCGATGATGGATCCATAGGGACCATAAGAGGAGACCTCGAGACGGCGGTCGCTTGTGACAACGCCAGCCTTTCCCTCAGGAAGAAGTCCAAGGAAGCATCCGGCGTGTTCCTAGCCGACCTTGATGCTAGAGTAGAGGACAAGCCGAGGCCAGAACCAGAAGGGGACCTCGAGAAGTTTAGAATCGGTGACGAGGAGGAAAAGTTTACATTCGTTAACAAGAACCTCCCACATGAGCTGAAAGAGCCTTTGATTGAAATGATAAGGGCCAACAGGGACTTGTTCGCATGGACACCAGCCGACATACCGGGCATAGATCCAAAAATCATCTCACATCACCTAGCCGTCAAGCCGGAAGCACACCCAGTGGCTCAACGGAGGAGAAAGATGTCAGCGGAAAGAGCAGAGGAGGTAGCCAAGCAAACGGCCGGCCTCCTAGAAGCAGGCTTCATACGGGAAGTGGACTACACGACGTGGCTCTCAAATGTAGTATTGGTAAAAAAACACAATGGCAGGTGGAGAATGTGCGTGGACTACTCTGACCTTAACAAAGCATGCCCCAAAGATTGCTTCCTCCTCCCCAACATAGATGCACTCGTCGACGCCGCGGCGGGATACCGGTATCTAAGTTTCATGGACGCCTACTCTGGTTACAATCAGATACCGATGCACCGACCAGACGAAGACAAAACGGCGTTCATAACGCCAGGAGGAACTTTCTGCTATAAGGTAATGCCATTTGGCTTAAAAAATGCGGGGGCGACATATCAAAGGCTGATGAACAGGATATTCCACGACCTCATAGGGAAAACGGTTGAAGTTTACGTGGACGACATCCTGGCAAAAACAACACGACCTGACGACCTCCTAAACGACCTGGCAAGTGTATTTGCGTCCCTCCGTCAACACGGTATGAGGCTGAACCCCCTCAAGTGCGCCTTCGCCATGGAAGCCGGCAAGTTCCTGGGATTTATGATAACTCAGAGAGGGGTAGAAGCTAACCCGGAGAAATGCCAGGCAATACTTCAGATGAAGAGCCCGGGCTGTATCAAGGACGTCCAGAGGTTGGCAGGACGATTGACATCACTTTCCCGGTTTCTCGGAGCCTCGGCGACAAAGGCCCTGCCATTTTTTAACCTCATGAAGAAAGGGATGGCGTTTGAGTGGACACCCGCGTGCGAAGAAGCCTTTCAACACTTCAAGGAAATCCTGGCGGCACCTCCCGTTCTCGGGAAGCCAAGGGACGGGGAACCACTATACCTATACCTCGCTATAACAAGCGAAGCCCTGGCCGCAGTACTGATACGGGAGGACGGGAAAACCCAACAACCAGTCTACTTCATAAGCAGGGCCCTACAAGGAGCGGAATTAAGATATAGCAAGTTGGAAAAGCTAGCCTTGGCACTCCTAACTTCCTCGAGAAGGTTAAAACAATACTTCCAAAGTCACCAAGTGGTCGTCAGAACGGACCAGGGGATCCGACAAGTTCTCCAAAAACCCGACCTAGCGGGAAGAATGATGACCTGGTCCATCGAACTCTCTCAATATGACATACGGTACGAGCCCCGGCAAACCATCAAGGCGCAGGCCATGGCGGATTTCTTGGTTGAAGTAACGGGAGATCCAGGCGAAGACATGGGTACACGGTGGAAGCTCCATGTGGACGGAGCCTCCAGCCAGACCTTCGGAGGTGCCGGGATCATCCTGGAAAGCCCGATTGGGGTTGTATACGAACAGTCGGTTAGATTCGAATTTCCCATCTCAAACAACCAAGCGGAATACGAAGCCCTCATAGGAGGCTTGACCCTAGCGGCGGAAGTCGGCGCAAGAAGACTGGAAGTATGCAGCGATTCCCAAGTCGTCACTTCCCAAGTAAACGGCAGCTACCAAGCCAAGGACCCCTTGTTGCAGAAGTACTTGGAAAAGGTTAAAAGCTTGAGCCAAAAGTTCGAAGAGGTCACGGTCCAGCATGTACCCAAAGAAAGGAACACACGGGCAGACCTCCTATCAAAATTGGCCAGCACGAAGCCAGGGGAGGGGAACCGGTCTCTCATCCAAGGCATGACAAGGGAACCAGCAATTGCGCTACACATAACCACCCTAAGTTCTTCATGGCTGGACCCCATCACCAACTTCCTAGAACACGGCCAAGTCCCTGGTGATGAAAAGGATGCGGCAAAACTAAGAAGAGAAGCGGCAAAATACGCCGTCATCCAAGGACAGCTGTTCAGAAAAGGGCTTAGCCAACCCCTACTGAAGTGCCTACACCCCGACCAGACGGACTATGTCCTCAAGGAAGTCCACGAGGGCTGCTGTGGGCACCACATCGGAGGCAAAGCCCTAGCAAGGAAGTTAATCCGAGCTGGGTACTACTGGCCGTCGATGATGACAGATTCCAAAGAGTTTGTCAAAAAATGCATAAAGTGCCAACAGAACGCCAACTTTGCCAAGGCACCGGCCTCCGAGTTAAGCTTGCTAACGACCTTCCGGCCGTTCGCTCAGTGGGGAGTCGACCTCTTAGGGCCCTTCCCAGTCGGCCCTGGGCAGGTCAAATATCTCATAGTAGCGATTGATTACTACACCAAATGGATAGAAGCCGAGCCACTGGCTAGCATATCCTCGGCCAATTGCAGAAGATTCATGTGGAGGCAGGTGATAACACGATTCGGGATACCAGAAGTCGTCATCTCGGACAATGGCACGCAGTTTACTGACAAGAAGTTCACAGAATTTCTCAGCGGCCTGGGTATAAGGCAAAGGTTCTCTTCGGTAGAACACCCCCAGACGAATGGACAAGTGGAGTCCGCCAACAAGGTTATCCTTTCAGGATTGAAAAAGAGGTTGGACAATAAGAAGAAGTTCACAGAATTTCTCAGCGGCCTGGGTATAAGGCAAAGGTTCTCTTCGGTAGAACACCCCCAGACGAATGGACAAGTGGAGTCCGCCAACAAGGTTATCCTTTCAGGATTGAAAAAGAGGTTGGACAATAAGAAGGGTGCTTGGGCCGACGAGCTAGCGTCGGTCCTCTGGTCTTACCGAACAACCGAGCAGTCCTCCACCAAGGAAACTCCTTTCCGATTAACGTACGGGGTGGACGCGGTAATATCCGTAGAGATCGGTGAACCGAGTCCGCGATTGCTTTTGAAAGGAGTGGAGGAAACTGTAGAAAAGGACCTGATAGATGAAGCCCGGGAAATGGCCCATTTGACGGAAACGGCGCTAAAACAAAGAATAGCTCTGCGATACAACACCAAAGTGCTCAAGAGGGAATTTGAGCCTGACGACCTCGTCCTAAGGCGGAATGATATCGGCCCACCGACCTCCGGAGAGGGCAAGCTAGCGGCAAACTGGGAAGGTCCCTACAGAGTCAAAAAGGTGATGGGAAAAGGAGCCTTTAAGTTAGAAAGGCTCGATGGCAAGGAGGTCCCGAGGACATGGAACGCGGACAACCTTAGAAGATTCTACTCCTAGAGGACGGAGTGACATGCCAGCTAATCTAGCTAAGTAGTCAATTTGTCATTTGTAGTAACTTTCAAGTCCTTTATGTGGTTACCGAATAAGATATACTTGTGCAAATTCTCCACCATATTTTATCTCCGCTTTTCAGATAAAACATTCCGTCACGACTAACAACGACACGCGACCCGGGACTGATCACCCCGGGAGGTCATCTACCACCGTTGTAACGAATAACTACACGAAAGGCCACGGGCCGCCGGTCTAAACGACTTCAAACCAAAGACGGTTAATAGGAACAATAACACGATCAGACGAATAAACGACAACTATAAACCAAAACGGTTAGAAACAATAAACGCACTCGGACAAATAAGAAAAGGTTTATCCGACAACACGAGCAAGCGACCAAAAAAGGGTCATTGTTCACAAGCCAAAAGAAAGGTTTGAAACAAGTCGGCAAGGCCCGTCACCGACGCAGACATATCCACTGCAGGAAAACAAAGAAGGTCGGTTAATCGTCGCACAATACCAATTAAGGGAAAAAGGTAAAGGGAAAAGTGAAAAGCTCCTCACAAATATAATTACGGCCGGACTCCCGGTCACCCATGAGGAGATGGGGATTTACTGGGTTCTTCCCAAAAACTGCGTTTAGCACCTCGGCAATCTGCTTATCTACTGCCGACATGCTTCTATAATTTACCTTAATAAAACTATTGGCCCCTGCCCCGAAGCTCCAATAAGTCGGGATGAGCCGCACCCCCTCCAAAGACAACCAAAAGGGGTGACGATCTTTGGCCGGGCGGACCTTAAAATACTTGTCCTTAAACCCATGGTAAGAATCTTCGAACAAACCGAAAATCTTCCGACCCTGGGCAGCCCGGAAGGACATGAACCCTTTTCTATGTTTCCCCTCCTTGGAAGGGTTTGTGAGGGTGAAGAAAAAGAGGAAAACATCCACGGACACCGGCAGTTCGAGATATTCACAGACCATCTCGAAACAGCGGATCGAAGCCCAACTGTTCGGATGCAACTGCGACGGTGACACGGAAATTCGGTTTAAGAGCGCCATTTGAAAGGCTGAGAACGGAATGCGAACTCCGACTTGAGTGAACATGGCTTTGTAGAACCAAATCCAGTCGGCGACCTGGCGGGGTTGGAAGTTGATTTCGTACAATCGCTCGTGAGGAGCCGGGACGAAAACGTCGTAATTGGCCTCCTCGTCGGTCCCGCCGCACAAATACCCGGCTTGTCGGAACTCGGTGAGCTCCTCCTCGCCCATTTGATTGGGTGAATCCCTTATATCAGAGACGACCCAAGCATATTGGTCGTACGCCGCAGGGTTAACGGATGCCCGGGAGACCGTGCGAGCCATACCTACATGGGGGTACCATCCAGTTAGTCTAAGAGATCGGTTGCTCAGGCCGAACACAAACACTACCCCCACGACTTCCCGACTAAGGCCAATCAAGACTAAATGGCAAAAAAGAACGAGAAAAAACCTACCCTGGAATGGTACTTTTCCCCCTAACACGTCTACTCGCAACTAAAAGGCTACACAGTAACTTCAAAGAACCAAACAACAAGCATACAAAAATAATGCATAAAAGGGGGAGTGATTCGAAAGATACCTGAATTGATTAAAAGAGGAAGAAGTTGCGAATCTGGGAAAAAGCAAGAAGGACGAACAGAGGCACCACAGCAACACCTTGAAATCTTGCAGCAGGGAGGAAGAAAGGAAAAAATGGGGAGTGTGAAAAGGTGTAAAAGCACCGAAACCAACCGTTTAAAAACTGCTCCCAAAGCGCAAAACGCCTGGGGGCAGAATGGTCTTTTCAAACGGGGTTTTTCACCCCATTATGAGCATTCAATGCTCGGCGCAGGAAACGAAGCGATGAAACGGTTGCTTAAGCAACCAAGAGACGCGCGTTGGGGGCACACCCTTCCCACGAGCGGCCGGCCAGACGAGATGCGACACGACACGCCATTGGTAGCTCCCACGACTACCATTGGCGTGTGGGGGCACTGTTACGATCCGGCCCAAAGTCAGCGCGGGTCGACCCGACTCAAGCAATACCCGACCCGGACACGCGCCCTCCAACCGACCCGGACACGCGTCCTGTACGGCTCACACACGGCTGCAGGACAGCGTCCTTGGGAATATGGGCCTGTCCCATAAGGGGCCCACTACTGACATATATATAAGGGGAAGATTGGCTCTTCCCCCGAGGTACGTCATATCTTTTCAACCCTTTACTCTGCTCGCCTGCACATTGCTGACTTGAGCGTCGGAGTGTCTTTGCAGGTGGCACCCCCCCATCATTTCTCCAAGACAAGTGCTCGGCTACTCGACTACCCGTAAGACAGTGCGACCCAAGTTAAGGCGTCCTCACCCTTGCATCTTCCGTCCACCCGATCTGTTCGGAACCCGACCAACGAACACTTTCCAACCTAAAGCTCGTGCTCGACAATTGCACCTGCAACTACGATCAGTCAAGAAACAAGCCTCAACGTCAGATTATCTTCTTCAAATCAAAAAGCTCTCAGATTCATTGGTTGTGATCAGCTCACCACTCTCTGATGCAGAATACACCAATATCATCCTCGATGTCCTCAACGAAGAATATCATTCGTTTATCACAATGATCACTACCAAAAATTCTCCATACTCTATCCCAGATCTTGAGGCATTATTGATGGCACAAGAAGAAATAATTGACAGATTCAAGAAATCTAAATCATCTATGGTTCAAGTTCATCTGTCACAAACTACTACTACTCTAGAATCAACCTCTCACCAACAACAGACTTCTCCGACAAATTCATATTCTAATCCAGCTCGCGGAACATACAATAACTTTGGAAGAAGAGGTCGTGGTGACAGAAATTCTCGTGGTGGCAGAGGTTCTTGGGGAACCAACAATCACCCCCAATGCCACCTGTGACTATTCGTTTGATTCTAACCTTAGCCCTTTCTAAAGGTTGGACACTCAAACAATATGACTTTCATAATGCATTCCTTGATGGCATGCTATATGAAACTGTTTATATGAGTCAACCTCCAGTTTTTTCCCACTCAAATCCTCATTTAGTATCTAAACTTAATAAAGCAATCTATGGACTACGCCAAGCACCTCGTGCATGGTATATGACCATTACTGCTGCATTAAGAAACTATGGTTTTCAGTGCACAAAGTCTGATCTCTCTCTCTTCACTAAATTTCCTAACAAATCTATTATTTATGTTTTAATTTATGTAGATGATATGTTAGTAATAGGAAATGATAATTCTGAAATAATGAAAGTACTACAACAATTACATTCTACATTTCTTCTTCAAGATCTTGGTGATATCAACTTTTTTCTAGGATTTGAGGCCCTTCATTTTCTTGGTAACATGATCACCTTAAACCAATCTAAGTATATTCTTGAGCTTCTATCTAAATCGGGGATGCAAGATTTCAAGCGCATAAGCACCCCTATGATTAACAATTCTAAATTAACAGCAAATACTAGTACTCCCTTTGAAGACCCCACTCTCTTTCGATCTATACTGGGGGGTCTACAATATGTGACTGTGACTCGCCCTGACATTGTCTTTTCGGTAAACAAGCTTAGCCAGTTTATGGCTAATCCCATGCTAGAACATTGGAATGCAGTCAAGCGAGTACTTCGTTACTTCGCAGGTACGCTTCACACATGCTTAGAATTTTATCCTTCAACTAACTTAAGATTAACTGCTTTTGTAGATTTTGATTGGACTGCGGATATGGATGATCGCAAATCTATTTCTGGTTACTGTGTTTATTATGGTTCGAATCTTATTTCTTGGAAGTGCAGCAAACAACTTACTGTTAGCCGCAGCTCTACAGAGGCAGAATTTCGCGCACTAGCAGCTGTGTTTGCAGAGTTGATCTGGATTCAGAATCTACTAATCGAAATTCAGCAATCGTGTCGTACATCACCTACTGTGTTATGTGATAACATGTCCGCTGTGCTGTTCGCGTATAATCCAATCCTCCATGATCGCACTAAGCACGTTGAACTCAATCTTTACTTTGTTAGAGACAGAGTCATCAAGGGTCAAGTAGTAGTCACTCACATCCCTTCCAGTGAGCAAATAGAAGATATCTTTACTAAACCTCTCTCCAATTACTTATTTGAGAAGTTTCGAAGCAAACTCAGGTTGTCCACTAAATCTCCCTGAGTTTGTGGGGGATATTAGAGTGTCACATGTAAAAGTTAGTTATCAAGAATATGTTATGAAAAGTCTTGTATACAAGTGTAGGATATATATTTGACAATCTCAATGTAAAAAAACAATATATATATTTTCAATAATCATTCAAAATAATCATATCAATTTTCATTTTTCTCTCTTCTTTCTGCTCTCTCTACTCAAGCTTATATTTCTTTATAGTCATACTAGAATTGACCTAATAATTATGATATAGGAATTATACATAAAGATAAAACAGAACTTGTTATTTACTGCATAATAATTACTTGATCTTTTTTTTAACTTATATCAAGGCAACTTATGAAAATGTAAAAATTTAATCAAGAAAATTTTTTCATCAACAAATTATGTTTTACAATAAATAAAATCTAACTGTACCAACGGATGTCTATCGCTAAAATTAAATAAATCAATGAGTAGGAATATCTTGGCTAAGGATGTTAGACATTCTTTCAAACCACTCTTCAGAAATCCTAAACAAGAGACTAAGAGAGGATCCCTAGAAATGTAGCTCAACAAAATATACTGAATACACAATCCGGCCTTGATAATTTTTTTGAAGGGGCTACATGCCTACATGACCCTTAAATAAAAAAAAAAATTTTCTGGCCTTTGATATTTAATTTTAAGAAACTGGTTAGTTTCAGTGTCAATGATCTTTTTTTAAAACATACTTATGTGATACGTTAATCACCAATAATATTCTCCGTCATTTAATTTTTATAAGTAAAAATAATTTAAAAATCACTAATATTTCTTAGTTTTACACAATAAATTTAACTAATGTATTTAAAAAAAGTAATAAAAAATAAAAAAAGAAAAATAAAAACTAAACGGCCTTAATAATTATTCTTAAAAGACAACGAAACTCCCAATAAAAAAAATTTGTTAATGCTAGTTTGTTCTTAATGAATAAATCAATAGTTTAACATACCATATAAGTTTATTCCATTAATACCGATAAAAAAATATTGACAAAGTGACTAACTAGTCTCATAAAAATAAAATTCAAAAGCCAGAAATAATAAATTTTTTTGTTAAAAATTTCGTTATCTTTTGAAATAATTGTCAAAAAGACCGTTTATGATTTTTTCTCATATCTTAAACTTATCTTAAAATTATAGAACACAAACCCCTAAAACCGCAAATGCATGACATATTATTTTACTCATAATAGGATTCAGCTTAATTTACTCATAATTGTATCAATTTAGCAAACATCCTATATCTTGAAGATGTTATAAAAATAAGAGTAAAGGACATTTTCGTCCCTGACCTTTTTTTTTACGGACATTTTCGTCCTCAAGCAATGAAAAATACATTAAAGCCCCTGACCTTTGAAAAACATGGACATTTATGTCCCTCCGTTGATTTCACCCGTTTGCACTGGACGGAAAAGGTTGACGTGGCACAGGTGGCGCTGTGGTGGCACGTAACGGAGGCCACGTGGCAGGGGCCAAAAAGTTAGCGGACATATAAGTCCCTAGAGACGAAAACGACGCCGTTTCGTCTCCTCCCCCAATCTTTCAAATTTCTCTTCCCTTTTCTTCTTCCTCGACCCCTGCCTCCATCACTGCCGCACAGCCGCGCCTCCGTCAGCCACCATCAACGCCGGCAACCTCTTCCTTCCTCTCTTTTGGCGTCTTCTTCCCTTTCTCACTCCCTTACTCCCATTAGTCTCTCTCTCTTCTCACCCTCCTTCCAAGGAGAGATATACAAGGGCGAAAAAACAGAATCTGGAGAGATATACGAGAGAGAAGATGATAATATAGATGATAAGGATGGAAATGAAGTTTTTGTTGAATGAATACACAACATAGAATCGAAATAAACCCTTGGGAGGGATGATTTAGGGGCTGTGACAATTTCCTTCATATGAGAAGAGGAAACTTTACGCCTTAAGGCACTCCAACTACTCTCTCTTGCAGGAAGATGGGTTTCATGTTCATCCTCTGATGATGGAAATGGTGGCACAAAACCTCCAACAATAGCTTTTTGGAAAACTTCATAATCAACATCATAGGAGTCCACTTTCTTCTCACCAGGCCGAACCTTAGCACTTGATTTGAAACTTTCTACTTTACTGTAAGATTTATCCATCAAAGGCAAGAACCTTGAGAAAACTTCGCAGAAGTCAGCAGGTTCATGAGCTTCCCTAATCACTTTAATGGGTCCTTTCGCTATAATACGTAGCCTTGACTAGGCTATCTGTATCACGATCTCCATAATAGGACTCATGATCATGATCTCCATGGTCATCTCTGAAATAGGAAGCATATTTTTAAACTTATATTCAATCGAAAATCTCTAAAACTAATCACAGAGACACTGACCAAAGAGTTGCAATATTCAGGTAGGATGCACATAAAAAAAAGGAAGAAGAAAGAAAAAGAAAAAGATATGCACCAAAACAGTAATATCATATCCATGAAAAATGCAATATCTAGAAAATAAACAAGCACCATAAAAGGTACATAATATCTAAAGGGATACAGAGATGAGCTACTTATTATTGCTCAAAAATTGAATTAAAAAAAGTTATTTGTATTATTACCTGATATCACTTCCTTTACGGAAGATATGAATTGATGGATACCCTTGTATGTGATGGCTGCATTTGATGAAAAATATGGTTGAATGGCAAAAGGTAAACATGAGGATGCCAAATGAAATTACAAAAACACAAATTCATATTCAACTTGAAAAAGTATAAGTATAAAAGTTCATGTCCATCTTGTGAACAAGGAGATAACTAAATTACAAATTAAGAAAAGAGAAAGATTGTAGAAGGAGATAAGTAAATTGGCTGAATATTTGTTTTTGAAGGGAACAAAAGCAAGAAAAGTTTTGAATTTTAATAGTACCTCCGGCATAAATCTCCTTTAACAATTATATCAAAAGTAAGCTACATGAAACCTAACAAAAGTGTATCATTGAATCAAAGAAATTAGCTCATTTTAAAATAGAGATGTGCATTAGACAGCAAAATGAGCACATAAGAGTTCATTGTTAACCAAAACAGGCAATGAGAATTTACACAGCAGCAGTGTAAAATATCAGTCTCAGCAATTTTCATTAACCAACCCTAATCCTAACAACTCAAGAACAATTGAACAAACTAAATATAATGAACTACAAACAGTGATTGCACAGACAGCAGCATTAAGCAAGCAAGACCTAATCTACGCCAGATTCTCTAACAACCTAATATAACTAACTAATCTAACCAAATTGAAATTAGCTAAACAAAACTAACTAAAAAATATTAATTAATAACAGAGTGAATTAAATAGAGAGAAAGAAGACCTGGGAAGCACATGGGTGGTAATGAGAGAGAGAGAGGAAATGATGGTTGGGTCCTAGTAGCGACGGTGGTGCGCCGGTAGAGAGGCGGCGGCGCGGCGGCAGTGGGTCGCCGAAAAGGTTGTTGCGGACGAACGGTGGGTGGAAGGAGGGTGAGAAGAGAGAGAGACTAATGGGAGTAAGGGAGTGAGAAAGGGAAGAAGACGCGAAAAGAGAGGGAGGAGGAGGTCGCCGGTGTTGATGGTGGCTGATGGAGGCGCCGCTGTGCGGCGGTGATGGAGGGAGGGGCCAAGGAAGAAGAATGGAAGGGAATAGGACGAAGGAAGAAGAAAAGGCAGAGAATTGGGGGAGGTTACAAAAACGGCGTCGTTTTTGTCTCCAAGGACTTATATGTCCTGTTACGAAATGCTCCATGCCACCTGGCCTCCATTACGGCCACCTCAGCGCCACCTCTGTCAGCTCATCCTTTTTCGTCCAGTGCAAACAGCTGAATTCAACGGAAAGACATAAATGTCCACGTTTTTCAGGGGTCAGGAACTTTAATGTACTTTCTATTGCTTGAGGACGAAAATGTCCGCGAAAAAAAAGGCCAGGGACGAAAATATCCTTTACTCTAAAAATAATTTAAAGTAAATAAATATATAAATCAACAATTTAGTCCCAAGTATTTTACGTATCAATCTTCAATAGAAAAATAAGTAGCTATTATTTTATACAGTCCAAAATGGAGGGAAGACCAAAATAAAAAGAAAATCCAAGAAAGTCAATTAGGTACCTCAAAAAAAATCATGGGAAAAAGAATGTGCATGGCTTATTTTAGATATTCAAATTGGTGGTCGTGGATCTTCTTTCTCATACACTGAAAGTCTGAAACTAATAATCCCATTTGTGTGAGCAATATTTTACTATTAAATCATACATTGAAAAAAAAAAGTACTATCATTCATAGAGAAATGTTAGAATTGACGGTTAATGTTTCCTATCATAATCATGAAATCATCTATAAGATTTGAAATCTGATTGATTTATATTGATGTAAATAGATGTTGTATAATGGAATGCTTCCATCAAAATCTTGCCTTTATTAACAGGAGGTATTTAATTTTTGTTTGTCAGTGGATTGGACAATCTCAAATTTTAGGTACCTAATAGATTGGACAACTTCTAATTTTAGGTACATGATACACACCTACACAACTTCTTACATACTTACTTTTGAGATGGGAAGATGGCAGGAATGCCGTGTGAGACTCATTAGCGGAGGTATTTAATTTTAAATTATGTTAGGATTATCAAACGGGCTAGTCCGGCCATTTAGTCAAGAACTCGTGGGTTAAATGGACTGGACTGTTTAAACCCACTTCATTCGCGGGTCATAATTTTTCAGCCCGGATCATTTATGGCCAGTCTAATGAGTTAAACGGGCTAGTCCGTTTATTTTTTTATTTTATTTTTTGAAAAATATTTTAATAAAAATGATCACTTTTAGGTAAAAAAATCTTTAAAAAAAAATATTTTTTAGTTGATCTGTCAAATTTTTGGGTCGGATCGGGAGAAATATCGGTTAAAAGTGCTACTTTTTTTTTTAAAAAAATGTAAAAAAAAAAAATGGGCCACCCATTTAGCCCGCGAGCTAGCCCGTTTAACCCGTTATTTTTTTTTCCGGATTAATCGAACTCAATCCGTTTATACCAAAATTTAAACGAGTTTAATTTTAGAGACAAAGCCCGTCCATTTAAATGGATAAACGGATTGACTCGATGAGTTTAACCCATTTTGACGGTCCTAAATTATGTTCATCATATAGATTTCATGGAATTTCCATAATTATATTTTGGGTGAGAACTTTTTCCACAACGATATGCAACAAATTTCTAACAAATAGAATAGTTATAGTAATAATTAAGTTGGATTGGTTTAATAGTTAGTTTATTAGTCTGTTTAAGTAAATGTCAGGGTTTAAATTCCGCTTTATGCAGCAACTCAACGACAAGCCCAAAAAAAAGAAGTTATAACAGCTACTATATAGTACTCAACCAATCAACCATTTTGATGATTAAAAGAAAAGTGAATTTTTGTATAAAAACATGACCATGTGCAGGGACGGTTCTACATACATTGTTGTGGGGGCAAGCGCCCCCACTACAATTTGAGATCTTTTTGAATAGTATATGATAATAATATTTATTTGCCCCCATTAGATTATTAAATTTGACCCCACAATAAATTTTTACTCAACTTTTGGTACTTAATTGTCAATTTAAAAATTTTATATTAGAAATTCGTTAGAACTTAGAATGATCAATTCTCAAATTTAAACGAAATTAGTGTTCTTTTTTAAAAATCAACTCAAAAGAATATTATTTATCTTCTTTTCAAATTAGCTTTAATTTTTGCATAGCAACTGTATTAATTGAAAGAACTTTTTTAACTATAAATATAAAGGTGAATGCTATGGTACATATAATGTAGTGCCTATTTACTAAAAAAGGTTAAAAGTTATTATTTTATTTAAAAGATATAAAAATAAATAATTTTTAAAAACTCAAAACTTACTAATAAAAATAAGTTAGGCAACATTTAGGCAAAAACTCATAGGCACCATAGAATTGGTCAAATATAAATAAGAGTCGACTTCTAATTGTGTTAGGAAGTGAATTTTTAAATAATTATTTAGTAATATATATAAAAAGAGAGAAATTTTGATGGTAGTTAACAGAAAAATTATTTAATTTTTTAAAATATAAAACCTAAAATAATAGAAATTTAAATTATATATTATTATTTAAATTACTATTTTAGTATTTGTAATTTATATATTAGATATTTTGAAGGCTAATCATATTTTACAATAATAAAATATAATCATAACAATAATTATGTTATATGTACATAAAAAATAATTATTTGTATAAAATATATATTAAAATATAAAATACACATTAAAAATAAGTTAAACAATACATATATTTATACACAGATATATAATAATTAATAAATAATTTAATATGTAATTTTTTATATACATATATTATTTTTATTATAAAAATAATTATGATGTTATATAAATTTTGCCCCCACTACCAATATTTTTTAGATCCGTCACTGACCATGTGATTGATGATTAAATAGTATCATGGACTTTGAAGAATTCATCCAACCATATATAACCATCTAGAAACTTAAGCATCGGAGTAGATGAGCCAACTAATTAAGATGGCAGAAAAGTCAAATATAGGTAAATAATTGAAGAAGCATTAATTAATATCCAATATTTTTTGCAATCTAAGCATAAAGAAAAAAAGGAAAATAAATATCTATTAAAATGACCAAAAACACAGAGTCCACTCAAACGTGCATGGTTGCTGTTGGTAGCTCTACAGCCACACATGCATGGCAATGGTTGGTCCCACCAAAGCTGTGCTGTTTCCATCACCTTTGCATATATTGATCCCCAAAATCAAAAGCATTATCTTCCAACCTTTGAAATCTCATCCATTCACTTCTCTTTCTCTGTGATCCATCCATTATTAGTTAATATCATCACTTGTATTCTATGTTCTTACGTTTTCTCTCTATCTATCTCCCTTTTTGGCTCCTCTTCATGTTACTGCTGCTGAAGAAGATTTGATTGATTTCTTCCCATCTTGCAGCACAGAATAGTAAAACAGAATGAAGATTCAGTGTGATGTTTGTGAGAAGGCTCAAGCAACTGTGATTTGTTGTGCAGATGAGGCAGCTTTGTGTGCCAAATGTGATGTTGAGGTTCATGCTGCCAATAAGCTTGCTAGAAAGCACCAGAGGCTTCTCCTTCAATGCCTCTCTAACAAGCTTCCCAGATGTGACATATGCCAAGTAACTCAATTAGCTTGTTCTTCATAATATGAATTTGATTCCATATATGTATGTATGTGTAACATTTACAACTGTTATTGTCTGAAAATTTCTGAAATATAGCTTAGATCTGCTGTAGATTAGTCCTTAGTTTGTCGGGTCAAAAGATACTGTGATAAAAAAAAAAAAAAAGACCAATGCGAATGAAGTAATTTGTTTCTTCATGGAGAAGTAATTTATTCTCCTAATTATTCCTCTGATTATCTCTGCTCCAATTGATATTTAGGATAATGTATGATTTACTAAACAGTGTCAATGATGATGAATTCTTATAGTAAGTTAGCCATAATTTATTTTTTTATTGATGATGTTATTCCATCAATTTTATTCTTGTATGTTCTTCCAACAGGACAAGCCAGCTTTCATATTCTGTGTTGAAGACAGAGCACTCTTCTGTCAGGACTGCGACGAACCGATTCACTCGGCCGGAAGCCTCTCGGCAAACCACCAGAGATTCCTTGCTACCGGCATCCAAGTGGCCTTGAGTTCTTCTTCTAATTGCAACAAAGGCAATGAAAAGAGTCACTTGGAGCCACCTAATAGGAACAATGCACAACAAGTTTCTATGGAAGTTCCTCCTCAGCAAGTTCCTAACTTCTCATCTTCTTCTTGGGGTGTTGATGACTTATTGGAACTATCAGCCTTTGAATCACCTGAAAAAGTAAGACACCCTTTAATTTCTCTCATGTTATCTTTTGCTTATTAATAATAATCATAACGATAATAATTCTGATTATGAGTAATTATCTTTTTGTATGTTTTAGGGTGTGGTTCAGAAGGAATCTATGCAGTTTGGAGAATTAGAATGGATTGAAGATGTTGGTCTTTTTGGTGAACAATTTCCACATGAAGCATTGGCTGCTGCTGAAGTTCCTCAGCTTACTAGCAACAATGCTGCTTCATTCAGAACAACCTCTAAGTCCTACATGTCTCACAAGAAACCTAGGATTGAAGATGATGATGATGAGTTCTTCACAGTGCCAGATCTTGGTTGAATAATTTGATAATGAAGCAGCCTCCAAATGGGTGCTGTTGCATGAATATGTAGGTTGATGAATTGTATATTCAAATTCAACTATTCATATACTTCTCTAAGGACAATAATATTAGTATAAGATTTAAAGGTATGTTCACTACCTATGTGTACCATACTCAAGATTTAGACATGTTAATTCATAATCAGTTTTCCATGTATGAGTTTAGTCTTGATTATTTAATTATATGTATGGAATAGGCATTAATTTTTACTGCAACCTTGCATGAATTTTGTCAAGCCAAGTAGGTTTAGCTGCTTAATCTTTTATTAGTTGTATATAGGTAGCACAAGTTCTTGGCGTGTTCCTAGGCAATTAGTTAAGAAAGAAATACAAAACATTTTTTTTTTTCCAATTGGTAATGCCTAAAGAGGATGTTATAAAAATGGATTTGGAATTTCATATCAACAAACAAGCTCAGAAAATTGGTGATATCCCAAGAAAATGTCAAAAACAATGCACACAAAACTCTTGTCTCTTCTCTATTCCACCATAACAATAATCCTATGCCTTATATCTCAAAGCCATTCAAAAACCCATGAAGATGATACCAATGCCCTCATGGAAATAAAAAGAGCCATTGACCCAAACTCAGTGTCCCAAAGTTCATACCTTTATAGCTGGAACTTCACTCTGGATCCATGTGAATGCACAGGATCAGTGTTTCTAGGAATATTGTGCACTTTGCCCTTAGACAACACCTCAAGTAGAGTAACAGCACTTGATCTTGACACAATTGGTTATGAAGGGTTCTTAACCCCAGCCATTGGGAACTTAACAGAACTAACAGTTCTCAACCTCAACAATAACAAATTCAGAGGGCCATTACCAGAATCACTTGGAAATCTAAGGAAACTAATAAGGATCACAATGTCATCAAACTTCTTCACAGGCACAATCCCTCAAGGGATCACTCAACTCAAGAATCTTGAGCATCTAGACCTATCCAGGAACCGGCTTTCGGGCAAAATCCCAGAGGAGATAACAGGGTTGAGAAGCTTAACATACCTGAGCCTTTCAAGGAATGAATTTGCTGGAAGAACACCAGACCTCACCGGACTCTGGCAACTCGGCACATTAGACCTTAGCTTCAACCAGTTCTATGGCAATCTTCCTATCCTTCCGATCCGGCTGCGAAGATTGTACTTAAGCCATAACATATTCTCAGGAAGATTAACACCACTCAAAGGACTCATGCACCTAAAATGGGTAGATATCAGTGACAATCGCCTCTCCGGCGGCATTACAAAGGACATATTTTACTTACATGGGGTTGTTCATCTCAATGTCTCCTATAACAGATTCACCATGATTGATCCTGTTAAGTATTCAGGGGATGGACCAATGCTTCAAGTGCTTGAGGCGCAAGGAAACCAATTGAAGGGTCATCTGCCTCTGAATTTGGTGACTTATAGGAACTTGACTTCAATCAACTTTGCAAACAACCAATTCCATGGTCCAATTCCAGAGGAATATGGACCAATGTTGCAGGGACAATGGAGAAGGTTGTTGTTGGATCTCAATTTTCTTTCAGGGAAGCTTCCATTGGAGTTTCGCCACAATAATACAAAAGTGACAGTTGGGATTTCAAATAACTGCCTTGTTTGTCCAACCAGTGTTGCTATTTGCCGAGGAGCACAAAGACCTGTTACTGAATGTATGGGTGAACAGAATCTATGACATTGTTGTCATCATTCACATAACTCCTTAAGCTTTTGATTCATTCAACAATAAGCAAGTCCACATTGTTAGGCTCAGAAAATTAAATTATATATCCTAATGACAGAATATACTATTTTTGTGAGAGAGAATATATAGCTATTATTCTTTTGTTATAAAAGCTACCTACCATTACCAATCTTGCCATGCTCATTTTTATACTTGAATGAATTGTGCTATTGTTAAACCGTGTCTAGTTTTAAGACAGAGTAATACTATCAAACTTTTTTTTTTTTTCAACATCAGTTAATATTTTTAAAATTATTTTGTTTATCTTAAATTTTAAATTTTAAATTATAAATGTTGACATTAAAATTGGCTAATGTTAACTAATTAAAAATTAAATTTTTACATTTTCTCTTTAAATTATTTTCTTTTTTTTTAGTGGGGTTGAGTTGGAGAACGAATTTTTTGTTTTAATATTGGATTATTAAGAGTGATTTTAAAAATAACCTAAATTATGTGTTATACACGGTTGTGTATTTTTACAAAACATTAATGATATTTTATTTTTTATAATTAAAAATATATTTTTTATAAAACGTCAATAATATTTTATCTTTTTGTAATTAAAAAATATTATTTTTTCTTTTATAATTATAAAATATTTTTATTACAAAACATCAATTATATTTTGTGCTGCTATTGCTACCATAACAATTTAAAACACACTAAAATAATGAAATATTCTCATATTTTCACATTAAAATTACCCGTATATAAAAAAAATTAGCTTCAGACATATCCCAACTCTAAATATTATAACATCATAATACTTACACCCTCACACACTCAATTAAGAATTTTTATCCACTGTTGGCCTTAACCAAGTGACCTATTAAGAATTTTGTGGAATCCAACTTGGGCCCAGCCCAGTTTTCTCTTTATACCAGTAACGAAAAGATTGGGCCGATTTGGGCTGAGCCCATCTTGACAGTGTCAGTGTGTCAGTGTTTCGCAGTCGCGGAAAAGCTTAGCTTCTGCTGGGATGCGTCGTTCTTCTGCGAAAGAGAGAGAAAGAATGGATGAAGAAGAAGGTATGGAGGTGTTGGATTCCGCTTTGTCTCTCATCAATTGGCGCCTCAAACCTTCTTCAAAGCGTCGTCTTCAATTAGGTCACTCTCTTCTCTTCTCTTCTGCTTCGATTAATTTATTACTCTTCCAATTTGTGAATTCAATTTACGTGCAGATATGATGGCACTCTCCACAAGATTGAGACCCGTAGTAATGGTGGACTACGGTGGAATCATGCCTCAGCTTCAGTACCATCTCTCTCACCTCCTCCAATTCATTCACAAAGAATCCCCAATTTTCGAGCATATCAGATTGATGGTTATACAAGACATGATATACTTGATTCATCTACTTGAACTTGCTGAATATGTTAAATCAAGCTTCAACAATGAAATTCCGTTGCTCTTTGTTGATCTTCAACACGAACCTCCAAAGGTCTTCATTTGAGTACTCTTTTCTTTTGTTATCTGTTAATTTTATGATCATCATTATACTGTGTTTATTTGAATCGTGTTGTATTGATATTCAGATGGTAACAAACATAGAGGAGAGTCCATTAGCAATGCAGCTGGTTTCAATTCAGAAGCTGTTCTTGACATTGTTTCCTACTACTCCTCAAGAAGGAACCAGCAACAATGATCCTGCACCGACCAATGATTCGAAATGTGTGGATGATGATGCAGATTTGGCTAGTAAGCGTGTTCACTCTCATTCTGCTGCTGAGTGTATTGATCTCAGTAGCTGCATGGACAACACTGATGTCACTGTGCCAACCTTGAATGGGTATGTATAGGCCTTCCTTGCTTCCTTGGGGCTATGCTATTATTTATATCTCTGGAAATTTAACAGTTTTGTTTGCTGTTTTCTGCCTTGATTTCACTATGATGTAAGTGAAAGTTGCAAATTTATAGGACAGGAGAAAAGTTGATATTTGATTTGCTTCATTCCTGTTCATCAAAGGAAGAGCCTTGTACTGACAGATCTTGTTAACACAAAGGACTACGAAAATTTTCATTTTCTTTCTCTTGACAAATCATTTGGTCCATGTTTAGATAGCAGAGGATGTAGCAAATAGAGAAGAATGTTACATCTTGTACTTTTTTATGCTAAATGGTAGTCAATTTATGACAGAGTCTTGGTTGAAAACTTCAAACATTTCAATCTCAATTCGTGCCCCCTGAAGTGTGATTCCATAAAATAAACTGCTATCTGCTTCTTTGCCATGTACGGAACACATAACGTGTTGAGAAAATTTGACTTTGGTGTATTTCTATGCTTCAGATGGCTTCTAGGATATCCAGTGGTGTATTTATTTGGCAAGGAGCATATTGCTGATGCTATTTATAATCTTTCGACCAAATATCTTAATATTTTCCAAGTGTTCATCTGCAGGTTTGTTTTCCTAGGCTTTTTTGCCAATGATTCGAATTATGAAACTTCCATAATCTGTCTAATGTAGAAATTGCATTAAATTCCCCAGAAAATAGCTTGTCCCGAAAACTTTGTTTTCCAAAACTAAAAGAAAGCAAAAGGATAAAGTAAGGCCAAAAAGAGGGGACTGTAGGAACGTACAAGCATAAACTGGTATTCTTCTGGTTTAGATGGTTTGTTAAGAATGGAACAGGTGTAATATAAGCTTAATGAACCTAATTTGGAATGATATCATTTGAGTAGTTGGCTAGATTGCCTGAATTGGATTCCCTAAAGGTTGTAATCTTTGCATTTGTTTATCCCTTGTCAAACACTTTTCGCTCAATTTGAGTACATAAAAGATATATTGTATTGCAGGAATAATACTCTCAAGAAAGGAACACAAGCAGAAGAACTGTTAAGGTAAATACTGATTTTTATTTGTGAATTACCAACATTATGAAGTCAATGCACAGATAACTGACACTTGTAAGCATGTTTTAAACAGTTTTTCAGTGCCTTATGATCTAAGCATTAGAGGTAGCAATGAACAATGGGCAGAGGCCTTCATGGCTAACATGCAGACCAAGTTTGAAAGATGTGCAAATGCTTGGAAATCGTTAAAGATGGAGGTTAGTGAGTGCAATCCTCAAGCTATCGTGCTATAGTTGTCACCACTCACGTCATCTAATCCTCCTCTACCGTTGAACAATGTATATTATGCAAAGAGAAATGCTAGGGAGCTAGCATTTCTAGTAGAAAAAGAAAAATTGATTAGTGTTGACTTAAATATAAGGCAAATATATTAAAAAACTGTTGGTCACTTAACATTTCCTTTGTGGTAAATGACCACGTCAATTTCTGGCTATAAATACATAATTTTGTAAGAATATCATCACCCAGGAGGGATGATTAACGGACACTAACAATTCTTGGTAGTAGGGATGGCAATACCACCCGAATCCGTGAGTACGCACCCCGTCGCTACTCGCTTGGGACGGGTAATCACCCACCCCGCATCGGGGCGGGTTCTTGGAAGGGGTGGGGCGGGGTTGGGTTTAGGTAATACCCGCCCCTACCCGCCCTGGTAGATATATAATATATATAAAATAATTAGTAAAGGATTAATAATATTGTATCATATTTAAATTTTTACTTTAATTTATTTTACGCATGTGATGATAGTTATATAAATTTTGAAATTTTATTGTATTTATTAGATTTTAATAATCATAAGGGCGGGTAGGGCAGGAACGGATTAGAGTTCAACGTTTTACTACCTGCGGGTAGAAGTAGGACAGATTCTATGCAGGTTGATGTACGACGGAGCAGGGTCAAGTAGAGCAAAAACCCGCTCCTACCCACCGTCACCACCCCTACTTGGCAGCACATGGCACAAACTTAGAATAATAAAAAGAAGGAAAGGGTCTCTGATGTAGACTTCGAATCGTGTAGATTACTTTTGATGCAACCTAGATATGATATGATGATGACAACTTCCTCACGATATGCCTTGAAATGCAAGAATACAGGATGATCACCTTACTTGCATTTATTTTCTATTTTAGTCGGATTTTTTTGTTTTTGTTTGGTTAAGTATACCATGTGCTATGTGGTATGAACCAATGATCATCTCGCAATCAACGCTTTTTTCTTTTCTTTTTAAAGATGCTTTAAGATGATGACATTAGTCAGAAAGGAATTTAAATATTTAGTCACTGAATCTTATGAATCAATTTTTATTCAATCACTAATCTCAAAACTTAAAAGAGAAAATTATTTGGCGTCAATGCAGAGAAGCAGCAAAAAATTAAAAGAGAAAACCGAGAGAAAAACTCTCCCCTCTTGAATTGACGAGACCAACCAGCAAGTCCAACAGAAAAATTAAACAAGAACGAAATTAGAAGGAAAACAAAAACGAAATGATGGCACTAAGATTCTATGCTCCCCTGATGAGGGCCAACACATCTTCATCCTTGGGAAGGGCAGGGATTGCTCCCTTTTTGGTGGTGGTGATTGCTCCACATGCATTTGAATAAGTGAGAACTGATCTTAGCCTTGCTTCATCCTGCAATTGGAAAATAAAGTTACAACTTGAGATGAGGTGGACTGGAAAAAACAGAAGCTAGTATTGAGGATTTATTAGGATGTGTACTAAGTACTAACCTCAAGAATGGATTGGTCGTCAACAATCTTGGCCAAAAGAGAACCGACAAAGGAATCGCCAGCGCCAGTTGTATCAACTGTATTTACATGGAAAGCATCTACTGATCCATGGAAATTCTGGTTTTTGCACAGCCAAAGAACAACTCATCAGTATTGCATGAAACAAAACAGAGGAAAAGTTAGCTGAGAAAAAGAACAAAAAAGGTTGTCATACAATACAAAAACCAGTCATAGGTAACTGTCAAAATATTTTGACAATGAAATTGTTGTTACCTTGGTGTAGTACCTAGAACCATGTTCACCAAGGGTGACAAGGAGCAACTTCAAGTTGGGGTGCCACAAGGACATGGCAGACTCATCATCAATCTTGTCACTTCCAGTGAGGAACTCGAGCTCAGCATCGCTGACCTTGATCAAATCAGCCTTCTCCCATATGCTGAGGATTTGCTTGCGAGCTTCCTCGGCCGAAGGCCACAATGGCAGCCTCAGGTTTGGATCGTAGGAGAGAAGGCACCCGGCATCCTTGGCTACTTCCATTGCCTTCAGGTGTGCTGATCTGCATGGCTCCACAATCAAGCTTATTGAACCATAATGGAACACCTTTGCCTGCACATACAGGTCAAGTTTCAATGGATGATTGAATAGTATACATGAAATTTAAGGTCAAATTTCATCGTAGTCAATTTATTTAAAAGAAAAATAAAAATCACTTCCATAAGGTTAATACGGTAACATCACAAAAATGTAACAAAGATGAAGTAACTTCATCAACGATATAACGATTAATAAGAACAAAACCCTGTGTGATTTGCTGGGAAAAAAAAAGGTAATTTAAGTAAACATTTTTTTCTTTTTGGAAGGTTTTTTATCTTATTGGCTATCAATATATAATCGATTTTATCGCACCATACATGAAAAAGGTCGCCAGATATCTTGTTTTATTATTATTATTATGCACATGCTTGCTACCTTTAGCCAAGGATATAAAAATAATTAAATTAGCCAACCACCTCCACCACCGACTACTAGTCATTCGATTTTTGTTTCCAAAAGATTAAGTAAATCCGCATCGTTGATTAGTAATATACATAATTAGATTAAATTAAGCAACTTGTGATAATAATAATTCAATAGAGATGAAAGGTACAATCAAGTTGGGGCGTTGGCCAAAGACAATCCAGCATGACACAACATTATTATCATTTTGAAATAAAAAACAAGGAAAAAGATTAGTAGTCACAGTGATGTGAAGAGGAAAAGTAAATACTCCCAAGCTAACGGCAGCGCGTGACAAGCACGAGCGGCAAAGAGAGAAAAATACCATGATAAATTAGATAAACGGTAATTATAGTTCTCTAGTTTTTGTTTGCATGCTCTTGTTCTTTGTTCTTTTGATCACTTGAATTTGAAGCAATTTGTTTGAGTAAAAGGGAACAACACCGAATCTGGACACATCTTGATACTAGATCCACCATCCCCACACAAGAACAACTTTTTGCTTAGCTACACAACCACCCTCAAATTCAATAGTCCATATCCATGGATCAGCACGTGAGTCACGCCTCGTGACAACACAACACACCACACCAACCCCACCCACCCACTTTTTCCATCCCCATTATCAGGCCCTATTTCGGACAAAACAACAAGTTCATCCGATTTCAACATATTTCAATTTATTAAAAATAATATTACTATCTTTGCTATTTTCTTCTATGTCCTACATCCAATTCATGCACATTTTTATTCTTGAATAAAACTTAGCTATATTATTTTCGCGTCATATTAATAATAACATCAACTATGTTATAAAAATTAAGTAAGAAAAAATTAAAAAATCTTGCGAGTTTAATGCAGCTCTCTTAGATCTACCAGTGGGCCCCACTAAGCTAAATCTACGCCCACACCATCCCATACGCGCGTAACACCACGCGTTTCTTCCAAACATCGCATTCACAGTCCAATCCAACAACACAACATGAAACACGAAAACAATAACATCGTTCTCCCCAAACAAAGAAAAAAATCGACAAGCTTAAGTTTGAAAGTTGAAAGACGGAGAGAAAGAAGGAGATGCTTACAGATCTGATGAGTTCGAGGTTGAGTTCTTCGGGCTTGAGGAGCATGTCGGCGCTGGGGTTTCTGTAGAACATGAATTCACGCTCCCCGTCGGCGCGTAGGGTTACGAACGCCAACGCCGTACGTGCGCCCTGGTCAAAGGTGATCCCGTCGGCGACGACGCCGTTTTCCTTCAAGATCCCGGCAAGCATGTGACCGAACTCGTCATCGCCGAGCTTGCCGACGAAAGCGGCCTTTCCGCCGAGTCTGGCGACGGCGATGGCCACGTTAGCGGGGGCGCCGCCGGGAGCCTTGAGGAATCCGGGAGCCTCAGCGAGGGAGACGCCGGAGACGGTGGGAACGAAGTCGATGAGCATCTCGCCGAAGCTGACGATGAGACCGCTTCCGGTGGCGGGGAGGCCATTGCTTGAAGCCATTTAAACAACACAGATCAAAGCTTGTTAATAATAACAATAATAAGAAGAAGAAGAAGACTGCGAATGAGAGAGGGTTGAAGAGTGCTGCTGATGGAGTTTATATAATGAGAGAGAGAGAGAGATAAAGTGGTCAATGGATTTTAATTCGATAATGATTTTGAGCTAATTTTGAATTAATTTAAATTAAAAATAATTAATAATTAAAGATATAGATAGGTGCAATTTGCTATCTTTTGTTGAAATTTTGGTTGCGGTTGGGACTTTGTGGACTCTTGAAGGTTGGATTTGAACGCTTTCTCTCTTGTTTGAGGTTTTGTTAGATTTTGAATTTCTAAAGACCAAAATTGAATTTTAAATTTTTAATTGGTATTATACTATTATCTTTTCTTTCTTTTCAGATTTTTTACCATTTTGGATATTGGATAGGTGGATTAAAAATTTAAAATATGGATCGGATAATTATGAGTAAATAAATTTTCGCACCAAAGTATCTCTCGTTTAACAGCTGATTCACTTTTTTTTTAATCTAAAGGGAAAGCGTTATCTTATCTCTGCTAGAAGTGTTTTTATTTATTGTTTCATTATTTATTTATTTATTATTATTAACGGGATAACTAAAAAATATACTAAAACATCAAATAAGGATAACTATTCTTGAGCATAGAAATGTTGGGGGTGATTGTTGTTGTGATAAGATTGAATAGGTGGATGTCCATTCTCAAGAGAGATTGAATTTAATAAAAGTTGAAAATGTTACCTTTTGTATGCCTATAAATAAGAGGTTTTTCCTCATGCAACACATACAAAAGCAATAAAATAATTCTCTCTCTCTTTTATGTTGCAATACTTCTTTCACTCTCTTTATACTTCTTTATATTTTATGTTTGTTACCTCTTCCTTGTTTATTTATTTAGTTATTTTATAACACGTTATCAGCACGACACTCTAACGAGATTTTAGGAAGACTCCAGTAACAAATTTTTATTATGTCGAATCTCTTTCATCTTGAATATAATGCTTTTGATATATTTAGAAATAATTATTTACCATGGATATTAGATGCTGAAATCCATCTTAATTTAATGGATCTTGAAGATACCATTGAGGCTGAAAATAATATATCCCAGAAGGATAAAGATAAAGCCATATTTTCCCTTTGTCGTCATCTTGAAGTATGATTAAAAAAATGAATATCCCACATTAAAAGATCTTGCAGATCTGTGGAAAGACCTTGAAAAAGGGTACAATCATGTGATACTTCCTCAAGCCCGATATGTTAGAGAAAATTTTCTCGACCTTCCATGTCTCGAATGTGCTCCTGCAGCAGCAGTATTGAGAAAAAGAAATTAAAAAGTATTCTGAATTAATTTCTTGCTTTCTTGTTGCTGAATGCAACAATGAGTTACTTTTGATAAATCATGAAGCACGTTCAGTTGGCGCCGCCCTATTTCCTGAAGTAAATGCGGCAAATTATAACCCCAGAAGAGGTAAATGGCAAGATTTTGATGACAAGAAAAATTATGGAAGGAAATTGAATTATGTTCACAAGAAAAGATCTCACCGAAGTGGGATAAAGAAAGAAATAATGGGCAAAGTATATCAATTGAGGATTAATGCTTCCATTGTGGTGGAAAGGGCCATTGGTCACGTACTTGTCGTACCCCAATGCACCTAGTTGATCTTTATCAAGCATCTTTGAAAAGAGATGACAAAGAAAAGGAAACAAATTTTGTTTCAAATGATGAAAATTCCACCACTCATTATGATGTATCTAATTTCTTTAAGGATTCTGAAGAAGATATTGGCAATTTGATCAATGATGGAATAATTTGATATATGTATGTGTTTGTTAAGTATTCATGTGAATAATTTTACTGTGCATGTACTTTTACTCATTTTATTATTATTATTATTTGTTTTTGAAGAAAAATGGCAAGGATATATTCTGAAGATATTTGCCTTGCGGATAGTGCAAGTTCACACACTATTCTTAAAAGTGATATATATTTTACCCATCTTGTGCCAAAAGAAGAGTATGTTAATACTATTATTGGCTCAGGTAATGTGATAGAAGGCTCCGGAAGAGCTATAATCTTGTTTCCTGGAGGAACAAAATTTATAATAAATAATGCACTATTATCTACCAAGTCTCTGAGGAACTTGTTGAGTTTCAAAGATATTCGCCGAAATGGATATCATGTTGAGACGATGAATGAGGGAAATCATGAGTATTTATATATCACAACTCATGATTCAAATAAGAAAGTTATATTAGAAAAATTACCCTCACTTTCATCTGGGTTGTATTATACCAAGATTAGTGCAATTGAATCACATGCCATTGTAAACCAGAAGTTTACCAGCCCAAATGAATTCATAACTTGGCACGACCGTTTGGGTCATCCGGGAACAACCATGATGAGAAGAATTATTGAAAACTCTCATGGACATTCACTAAAGGACCAGAAGATTCTTAAAACTAGTGAATTTTGTTGTGCTGCATGTTCTCAAGGGAAGTTAATTTTAAGGCCATCACCAGTAAAAATTGGATTTGAGTCTCCTGAATTCCTAGAAAGGATTCAAGGTGATATATGTGGACCTATTCATCCACCATGTGGATCTTTTAGATATTTCATGGTCCTGATAGACGCATCCTCGAGATGGTCACATGTGTGCTTATTATCTTCTCGCAACCTGGCGTTTGCGAGATTACTGGCTCAAATTATTCGATTAAAAGCACAATTTCCAGAAAATCCAATCAAAGCAATTCGTCTTGATAATGCTGGTGAATTTACTTCCCAAGCATTTGATGCTTATTGTATGGCTAATGGAATAAGTGTTGAACATCCAGTAGCTTATGTTCACACACAAAATGGGTTAGCAGAATCACTTATTAAACGCCTCCAATTGATTGCTAGACCCTTACTTATGAGAACAAATCTCCCAACTTCGGTTTGGGGGCATGCTATTTTACATGCCGCAGCACTTATTCGTTTGAGGCCAACGAGTTACCATCGGTTCTCTCCTATGCAATTAGCTTTTGGCCAGCAGCCAAATGTCTCCCATTTAAGAATATTTGGGTGTGCGATATATGTTCCCATTGCACCACCTAATCGTACCAAAATGGGACCCCAAAGAAAATTGGGGATATATGTTGGATATGATTCTCCCTCTATAGTGAGGTATCTTGAGATACAAACGGGAGATGTATTTAAAGCCCGATTTGCGGATTGTCATTTTGATGAATCAAAATTTCCAACATTAGGGGGAGAGAATAAGCTTCCTAAAAAGGAACTTAATTGGAATGCATCATCGGTGATGCATTTAGATCCTCGATCAGGGCAATGTGAATTAGAAGTTCAAAAGATTATACATTTGCAAAGAATAGCAAATGAATTGCTTGATGCATTTTCCGATACAAAGAGGATAACCAAATCTTATATACCAGCGGAAAATGCCCCAATTCGAATCAATGTCCCAGTAGGACAAGTAGCCACTGAAGCAAATTCACGCCAGAAGCGTGGCAGGGCGGAAAATACCCCAATTCGAATTGATGTCCCAGTAGGACAAATAGCCACTGAAGCAAATACACGCCAGAAGCGTGGCAGGCCTGTCGGTTCCAAAGATAAAAATCCTCGAAAGAGAAAAGAGGTAAATATTCCTGTTGAAAAAGACATAGTAAAGACACCTGCAGTTGTCCAAAATTCTGATATAACGCCAGAAGACGTTCTGGTACCTGAAAATTGTGAAAATGACGAGATCTCGATAAATTATGTCTTTACAGGAGAGAAATGGGACCGAAATAAGACAATTGTCAATGAAATATTTGCATATAATGTGGCATTAGATATCATGCATGAAAGTAAGGATCTTGAGCCAAGATCAGTCGAAGAATGTCGACAAAGGAATGATTGGCCAAAATGGAAAGAAGCCATGAAGGCTGAATTAGACTCACTTGCAAAACGTGAAGTCTTTGGACCTGTAGTCCGTACACCTGAAGATGTAAAACCTGTTGGATACAAATGGGTATTTGTGAGAAAACGAAATGAGAAAAATGAAGTTGTGCGCTATAAAGCCCGACTTGTGGCACAAGGTTTTTCACAAAGGCCCGGTATAGATTATGAAGAAACGTATTCCCCTGTAGTGGATGCGATAACATTGCGTTATTTGGTCAGTTTATCTGTATATCATAAACTGCATATGCATTTAATGGATGTGGTAACAGCCTATTTATACGGCTCATTAGATCGGGATATCTATATGAAAGTCCCTGAAGGACTAAAGATATCTAAACCATCTAATGAATATTCGCAAGGGTTATACTCAGTCAAATTGCAAAGATCTTTATATGGTCTAAAGCAATCTGGACGAATGTGGTATAATTGTCTTACTGAGTATCTGGCCAAAAACGGTTTCAAGAATGATGATATATGCCCGTGTGTTTTCATAAAGAAAACAGCTTCTGGATTCATTATAATTGCTGTGTACGTTGATGATTTAAATATCATTGGGACTCCTGAAGAGATTCCAACAATTATAAAAACTCTAAAAGAAGAGTTTGAGATGAAAGATCTTGGAAGAACTAAATTTTGTCTTGGCCTGCAGATCGAGCATATAAAAAGTGGGATCTTTATTCATCAAACAACATACACAGAAAAGATCTTGAAGAGATTTTATATGGATAAGTCACATCCATTAAGTACCCCAATGATTGTAAGATCTTTAGATGTGAAAAAGGATCAATTCCGTCCTAAAGAAGAGAATGAAGATATCCTTGGTCCTGAAGTACCATATCTTAGTGCCATTGAAGCGCTAATGTATCTTGCTAATAATACGCGACTTGACATATCATTTGCTGTGAATTTACTAGCAAGATATAGTTCCTCTCCAACCAGAAGACATTGGAGTGGAATCAAACAAATCTTTCGATATCTTCATGGGACGGTTGATATGGGATTGTTTTATCCCTATGGATCCAAGTCACAACTAGTTGGCTATGCAGATGCCGGATACTTGTCTGATCCACATAAAGGGAGATCTCAAACAGGATACCTATTTACATATGGTGGAACAGCTATATCATGGAGGTCCACGAAACAGACGATTGCTGCAACATCCTCTAATCATGCCGAAATATTGGCAATTCATGAAGCTAGTCGCGAGTGCTTTTGGCTGAGGAGTCTGATTCAATATATTCTGTCATCATGTGGACTGATTGATCATAAGATAGCTCTAACTGTTCTGTTTGAAGATAATACAACATGCATTGCTCAACTTAAGTGTGGATACATCAAAGGTGATAGAACAAAGCATATTTCTCCCAAATTCTTCTTCACTCATGACCTTCAAAATCAAGGGACAATTGATGTCCAACAGATCCGTTCAAGTGATAATCTGACAGATTTATTCACAAAGTCACTCCCAAAATCTTCTTTTGAAAGATTGGTACATCAGATTGGGATGCGCCGATTTCGAGATATAAAATAATGTCGGCAAGAGGGGGAGACTGTACTCTTTTTTCCTTGGTCAGGTTTTTTTTTTCCCATTGGATTTTTCTTGACAAGGTTTTTAATGAGGCAGTCCCCGTCACAAAGGATATTGTACTCTTTTTCCTTCACTAAAGTTTTTTCCCATTGGGTTTTCTTTAGTAAGGTTTTAACGAGGCATAATCCTAAATGGACATCCAAGGGGGAGTGTTGTGATAAGATTGAATAGGTGGATGTCCATTCTCAAGAGAGATTGAATTTAATAAAAGTTGAAAATGTTACCTTTTGTATGCCTATAAATAAGAGGTTTTTCCTCATGCAACACATACAAAAGCAATAAAATAATTCTCTCTCTCTTTTATGTTGCAATACTTCTTTCACTCTCTTTATACTTCTTTATATTTTATGTTTGTTACCTCTTCCTTGTTTATTTATTTAGTTATTTTATAACAATTGTGAGATAATCAGATAACAATAAACATGCACTAATCATTATTTTGTTAAAAAAAGATTTTTTTTAATAAAAAAGATCTTTTTAATTTTTTAACGTGTTTAACAAATTTCTAATAATAAAAATAAAAATATTAGTAAAATTAAAAAAAGATTTTTTTTTGAAAAGTTACAATTTACATCTTTTTTAAAAAAATCTTTTTTCTTAAAAAAAAAAAGATGTTTTTCATGTAATAAATAAACAAAAAATACTTTTATATTGCTATACTCAAATATAATTGATAAATAAAAAGACCTTTTTACATGAGATATCCAAACATAAAATTACTTTTACTTTTCTATAAGATCTTTTAAAAAAAGATAACTCGAAAAAAAATATTTTCTTAAAAAGCTCACCCAAACAAGTCCTTACTAGTTACTATTGCTTAATATCAAAACATCACTAGGTAGGTAGTAAGAGCATTCAAATTCAAAATTATTCATTTAATTTAATTAAATTGAATTTTAAATTTACTTCTCAAATTCGAATAAATCTAATTTAAATGATAAAATATAATATATTATTATTATTTTATTATTAAATTTAAATTTTATACATACTATTTTAATTTATTATATATTTTTATCTTATTTATATATTATTATTTATTAAAAAATATTTTGTGAATATAAAATAAAATTTATTTATTTTACCAACTTAAAGTTTTTCTTTTTTAATAATAAAATCTTATTTTTTTAATTAAATCAATCCAAACTGTAATAGTTTATAGAGGATTAGATCAGATCCGATTTAAAAATAAATTCAAACTAATTCAATTCCAATCACAATATATTATAAGTGGAAACTCAACTGCAGTCAACTTCACATGAAGTTGATAATTGAGAGCTGTTAAATGATTTGACTAAATTTTCATCTAATGGCTTTCAACTATCAACTTCACGTGAAGTCAATTGCACTTGAGTTTTCACCTATATTATATATTTCAAAATCAATCTAAATCGCACTGCTCACAAAATAGGCCATTAAAATGGGTCAAATTCATCGAGTCAGCCTATTAAGCCATTTAAATGGGTGAATTTTACCTCTAAAATTAAACTGTTTAAATTTTGGATTAAACGGGCTGAGCTCAATTAACCCGAAAAAATGACGGGTTAAATGGACAGTCCGTTTATTTTTTATATATTTTTTTTCTATATGACTTTAAAATTCGGCCCATCAACTAAAAAAATACGGTTTATTTAAGATTTTTAATCTAAAAGTAATATTTTTTGTCAAAATATTTTTTAAAAAAATAAAATAAAAGGATAAACGGGCCAGTCCGTTTAACCCATCGAACTAATCATAAATGGTTCCGACTAAAAAATTATGGTCTGCGAATAAAGTTGGCTTAAATAAGTCGACTCTAAATAGATCGAATTGACCATTTGACAGATCTACTCGCAAACACTTTTATTAACTACTAAATGTAAATAAATTAATTTAATTATGTTGTAATATCATTACATAAGTTTTTTTTTAATATCGTTACATAAGTGAATTAGTTCATAACAAAATTTGTGATAGCTAAGTATAAAAATATAAAATCATAAAACATGAATTTGTTATGTTTTCTAACCATATATTTTTTAGTAAATTAAAGATTAATTTACTATACATTTAAATTTTATTTAAAATTTAAATATTAATTAATAAAAATTTAAATTTCTAATACTTATTTAACCAAACAAGTTACCTAATTGCTCAGCCTAAATTGGTTATAAATTTCCATCTATGGGTGAATGAGTGCATGTTTTTAATGTTTTGGTATTTTAAAGGGAAAAGGAAACTGGGCCTACATAGTACATAGCATCAGCAATAATCCCCATCATGATACCAGCCAGCCCAGCAACCTGCATCAAATTAATTTGTATTAAAATCTACGCATGCATGTTTGGTACCATCAAACGGACCCATCTATACGATCATGAATCATTGAATTGAACAACAATATAAACATATTAGCAGTTTAGCGCAAATAAATTAAAAGAAAAAGAGTGGAATGTAATAAAGAACTTGCATTCTCATCAGTTTTATTTGCACCATATAAAGATATATCACATCATCAGGTTTTGATGGATACGGTTCACGAGTTGCAAATTGTGTTCATTACTTTTATAATGTCTTGTTACTCGTTAATTGTTAATTATTTGTGGTAGCTAATCAAATCTAAGGGTCTACCACCAGCGAGAATGGTGTCATTTAATTAATCCAATCTTCATCATCGATGACTCAATGCCAACGTGGCATCATCATTATTTTAAGCAATGTAATCAGTACTTTAATGATTTATATTGCTTTAATTTCGGAAGTTGATTTCTTAACCATTTTATTTTTATACCATTTTGCACACATTTTATATTTTCATTTATATTGAATACCCTAACATTTTTTCCAAAAAGGAAAAAAAAAGAAGTGCTTCTAAGAGAATTTTTCATTGTTGAGACATATCAACAAAAATAATCAAATAAACATCAATCCTTATTATCATTACTTCTGAGACAGGAAAGGACAAAAATCAAACAATTTATTCTCCTCCTTGATCTATCGAGTGAGAAATAATGTTAGTTCCCATCAACTGGCTTCAAAATAATACACTTATATATCATATATTCTTGAATTAAAAAAAAATGCATGCATATACTCTATTATTTATTTTAACCTTATTTTATTAATTTAAACGGGGTCCACCTCTCATATTGACTTCAACTAAATCTACACTAATAATTTTTTCTTTAAACAAATAATCTCAACATAACAAGATAAAACACGTAACAAAAACAACATTTGACAATTCAAAAAATCAACGAAAAAAATTAATCTGTAGTCATTTTTTATATTTACATTAATAACTAAGATTCAATACTATTCTACTGGTCATAATTTATAAAGGACTTATTAATAATTTTCACAACACTTGAATCTTTATTTTTTAAAACTCTATCAAATTTTTTATAGTCAAATAGTACAAATCTACAGAATACTAAACCCAATTATTGGGAAAAAAGTGGTGATGAAAAGTGAAAACAGAAAAAGGGAAAATTAAATATGGTGCTATAAACGGCTAATAATTTTCCAAAAATTGAAGCATATCTCATGTATATATGAGTTTGTTCATTGAAATTGCATTGCTAGGCATAAAAAAAACGGCTCAGGTAATCAGACGAGCCATGATGACCCAAAGAGATATACAAAACAAAGAACCCAATATCGGGCATTTTAACGTTGGTTACGGTTTTCGTTAGTATTCTATTTTAAGACAAGTGACATACACACACATGTAACATTTTGCGCCGTCTCCACCACGTCGTTGGATTGGATAAGTGGATAACTCACTTTTGTAATTATTCATAATTTATAGGTAAATCACATAACTAGATAAATGTGTGTGTAGTTTTTCAATAAATTAAAAAAAAATTATTTGGGAATGCCGAGAAAAACAAAAAGCACATGATCGGATATTGTTAAATAAGTAGTATTAAAGAATCAGCATATTTTGTGATTTATAGTCATTAATTAATTAATAATTATTAATACTTTTAATAATATAAAATTATTACACTTTTTTATAATTAAATATTGATTATATTTTAATAAAAGTACTAGTTTTTGAGAGTTTTTCTTATTAAATAATAATGAACATAAGGTGGATGGAGTCAAAGAGTGTGTGATGTTTTAGGAAAATAATAGTATCCCTTTTTTCTGCTTCATCATTAGCACATTATACTTGGAAGTTGGTAGTCTTCAGAATCTGATTCATTGATTGACACAAGTTTGAAGTAGTCATCTTCGATTGTTGCTATAATATCCGTGGAATCAGCTTCCGTAATGATATATTGAAAATGGATAAGTAGTGTGAAATTGTGATTTGTGAATGTGTGATCACCACTCAAATTGGTATATACAAGTTTTTGCTACTTACGTTATGGATTCATTCCATTGCATGCACGTTGCTCCCTTTTATTTCTTTTCCAAATCCGTAATTTAATTTCCACCATCCACTGATTATAATAAAGCCATTTGGATCACGGCTGTTTGTTTTGAGTTTTGACCATTGATTCCTTTTCAGCAACAATAATAATTAATCAAATTAAGAAGCCCCCAAAATTAACTCAATTAGTATAGTGTTGCATACCCTAACTTTCGATTCATAATCTATTTCGCTTTATCATAATTCATACTTTTTTATTAACCTAAAATTAAAAATAAAAAATATTATTTATACACTAAAAATTAATCACTATTCAGTCACTATATTTTGTGTATAAATATATATTTTATACAAATAACTAATTTGGTGACTATTTTTTTGTATATCCCAAAATTTTAATGTGCTGGAGTCCTTTTTAACTCCAAATTTTTTCTCCAAACATTATTATTTACTGTAACGGCGGCCTAGTAAGAGAACAATAAGTGGACTTAACAGTGAATCTACCATCCAGGGAGTGTTTTCAGGCTATGATGAAGAACCTCCTCTAAAAGAAACCTTCTAAACTCCTCCACATTCCAGTTATTGTCATTTATGTCAAAACTTGCAACTACAACATCTTTATCAATGATGGGATAATTAGGCCTAACGTATTCGATTAGAGGTCCTCCTAGATTAAGCCAGTCATCTTTCTAAAATTTTATTAGTGTGCCATTGTCAATACTATGCATGATGCCATCTTCTAAGGTATCCCACACTTGAGCAAGTACTCTCCGCAGATCAGAGCATCTTGACAGAGAATGATTCATGTTACTAAGAGTTTTGTTATCATATTTGTGCCACAGAACATCAGTCCAAAGGGTTGAGGCCTAACAAGCAAATCCCAATCAATTTTGGTAAGAAAAACTATGTTCATCACCTCCAGCTTTTTCATTCCCAATCTCTCAGCCTCCTTGGGGAGAAAAAGAGTGACCCACTTAACGAGATTGGCTTTCTAGATGCTGCATATGGTTTTGAAAATTTTACTGTGCTGCATAACAAAATTAGCTATGGGTGTAATAGTTGCCTGGAATAAGACAACTCTTCTAGCCATAAATAAACTCTTTTGTTTCCAGCCACTAAGCTTGTTCTTAACCTTGTCAAGAATATGTTTATAACTTTTAATTCGGCCTCTTCCTTCTAAAAAGTAGGCTCCCAAATATCTCCCAACTTCCCTAGTTACCTGAAAATCCCCTCTCGCTGTAATGGCTATTCTACTATTTTCCAAAATTCCTTTCGAGAAAAAGATAGTTGTCTTCTCGGGATTGACTAGTTGATTAGAGGCTCTGTAGAATCTGTCAAGGCAGTCGCGAATAACCTCTATCTACCTCCATACGGCCTCTACAAAAAGCATCAAATCGTCAGTGAACATCAAATGTGAGATTCTTGGTCCATTCCTCTCAATTCTAAAAAGAATTCATTCACCACCTTTAGTCAAATCATCTATCATATAGAATAGTCTGTCTATACAGGTGATAAAGATATAAGGGGACAAATGATCCTTTTGTCTGATGCCACACGTAGGCTAGAACTTCTCAGTGGTTTCTCCATTTTCGATAACTTGGAAGCTAGAAAATTTGACACAATGCATAATAATCTCCACAATGTTGGGAGGGAGAGAGAATTCTTTTAGGCTTTGCTCTACAAAGGTCCAGCTATGGTGGTCATATGCCTTTTTCAAGTCGATCTTCATTGCCATGAACCCTTTTCTAGTTTTGATCCCCTTCATGAAATGTATTACTTCCTCTGCAATAATAACGTTATCATGAATTCGTCTATCAGGCACAAAACTGGATTGATTAAGAGATATTCTTTCATCAATGAGAGATTTAATTTTGTTGGCAAGAATTTTCTTCACCACTTTGTATGTCACATTACACAAGGTTATAGGTCTAAATTGGATCATGAATTCTGGGTATTCAATTTTGAGAATAAGAGTTAAAAGGATGTTGTTAACACCCTCGGGGTTCCTCTAGATTATTTTCACAAAGCTAATCATAGATTCTCCAATAACCTGCCAATTTTCCTTATACAAACTAGCAAGTAATCCATTTTCACCAGGGATTTTCAACGAATCCATCGAAAATATGGCATTCTCCACATCATCTTTATTCACCACTTGAAAGAGGCTATTGGCTGTATTATTATCCAATTCAGGGTAGAAATTGATGGTGTTTAGTTGACAATCCCAGTTGGTCATTAGGTCTTCAAAAAGCTTCTAAAAACAACTGCACACATGGGCCTTCAGAGCATTATGATCCTCTATCCATATTCCATCAGCACTCCTAAGTTTTAGAATTTTGTTTCGCCTTTTCCTAATGATGGCTTTAGTGTAAAAGTATTGGGTGTTACGATCACCCTGAACAAACCAATTTTCTCTTGATTTCTATAACCAAAAGAGTTATTCTCTATCAAGAACCTCCTCTAACTCTCTGTTTAGATTACTCTCCAAATTGTCAAGAAAATCGTTACGACCATATCTCGGAAACTGTTGGATGCCTTTGAGTCTATTGAGGATGACCCTTTTTTGCTTAAAAAGATGTCCAAAGACCTTACAATTCCAACCTTTCAATTATCCAACAAAAGAAAGAATGACTTGAGATAACGGTATATGCTTCGACCAATGTTGGGTTAGGAATGATTGAAAATCGCTATGCAACCTCCACATGAATTCGAACTTGAAGGGTTTGGATTTTATAGCTAGCTGCACACCATTGCACTTGATGAGAATAGGGTGGTGGTTAGATTTGATACGCAGCAACGTTTCCACCACTGCATTGTGAAACTTAAGTCTTCATTGCTGGTTACAGATAGCTTTGTCAAGCCTTTTGAAGATACGTTCATTCCCCTGTCAAATAGGTCCCCTCCAGGTAAACCCCGCGCCACAGAAACCCAAATTTATAAGTTCACACGTCTCCATCTGATATCTAAACCTCTTTATTTGTGCCAACTCGGGGGATACTCTCCCTTTTTTCTCGTTTACTTCCTTAATATCATTAAAATTGCCACAAAGCAGCCAGTGAATATGAATGTGCTTGAAGATATTATTTATGAGCCTCCTAACTTCTTTTCTAACAGACCCTTAGAAATGGGCATAAACTATTGTAAGAAGCCATCTATCTCTCCCATCCTTAATGGAGACATGAAGTGCTTGATCATGTATGCCTATCTCCTGAATTCTTAAATTAGCGTTATTCCAGAAGAGCAAAATCCTTCCCAAGAAACCATTAGCATCAACGCTTAAGGAGAACTGAAACCCAAAATTCCTAATAGACTTGTCCACCACCTGTCCACCGCAATGAGTATTTGGATCGCTACAACATGAAGATTGTAGTGTCTATAGTATTCTCTAATAGTACTAGCAAACTTTGGGCTCACTGCCCCCTAGAATTCCATGAGAGTATGATCATAATATGATAAGAGTAAAAAGTTGAAGATACCACTCCTGGGATCAGCAAGAAAACCATATTTCTGTGCATCTGGGCTTGATCAGTCCATGTGAACATCTTCCCCTCCAAGGGCTTCCTTGTCTCTCCAGGCTAACACCACAGCTATTCCTTGTGCCATAATGTCATCAATCTCAGATCCTGAGAAGATCGACTCACTTGGGTCCGGTGGTTCCGTTTCCATAACAACATCCAAGTTGGGTTGGGGTGTTTCCATGACCATGGTCTCTTCCATCAACTCATCAGGAGAATTGTTTATGGAAAGGGAAGGATAGAGGCTGGGATTGTATGGTGCTAGTTCAACATGTGTAAGAGAGTTAGATTCACTTATGTATGACTGGGGTTTATCTTGGGCCATGGGTGACATTTGGCACAGTTCTGTTGCATTTTGTGCTGTGCGCATTAAATTCTATGATACTAAAAGTTTCAAGGCACTAATATTCACTGCAAACAAACAAGATTGTTGCTCCAGTTAGGCTCAACCTTATTTAATTAACATTCATCATTATACGGTGGACCGAGTCTCTATGTCCACTCCCATTCTTAGCTAACTCCACAAAATCAAATACATAAAACAATATAATATTAATACAACGATTCATTATTTACCCCCCTGGTAAAGTTTATGTATGCAATCCGCCATTGGCCAATGGCAGACAAAGTTTGTGTGTGCAATCAAATACTCTAGAGTAAGTTTTCAGAATCAATAGTGATATCAATGGAGGTCAAAGCACAATCTTTACATACAATGATCAATGTTCTATTCCGAAGCACAATTCAAAATTGGATAGAGTATAAACAATCAACGTACACAAAAAAAGAAAAGAAAAACTGAATTATCAATGTAATAAGCATAGTTCAAATCATAAATGGAAAACATTTGAGAAAATTAACAGAGGGCATTGGAACTATTTTCCCTTTGACCACCAGGTCCAAAAAAAATCAAAGAGACCACCAGTTGTAGAGGTGGCCATCTTCTTTTTCTTCTTATTCTTCTTCTTTTTCTTCTTCTTTTCCTTGGCGCTCTTTTCCTCATAAGTTTCAGCTTCATCATTTTTCTTGGTGCTCTTTTCCTCAGAAATTTCAGCTTCATCGGTGTTCTCTTCATTTTCTTTCTTTAAACTCATCATAAGAAGCTAAAGGAAAAGTTAAAAAAAAAACTTACAAAGTTAGTGAGTTCTATACAACACGACAGAAGTTACAAATAAGTTGCAAAGTTTCTTACAACTACGGTGTCAGCAGCTATCAATCTGTCGATGAAGATGCTACCAAACGCCATCCTATTAGGCCCAGCTAGCATGACGTTCAGCCACCAAGATGCACCATCTTCTTGACCCCAACAGTTCCCGGTCAAGGAGAGAATCTCAAAGTGTCCCTGCACAAGGATTTAAGAAAGGCATGTAAATAAATGAAATGAGAAGAACATAAATGGAATAAATGATTATTTATTTGTACCTCATATGTATCAGAATTATTTGAGTTCAGGTTGCTGAATTCTGCTGTTGATATATGTCCAGAAGCTGAAATGATACAGCAGGAATGACTGATTGATTTAAAGAGTTTCACTAGCTTCGCTTTCACATCCTGCGCCAAATTTAAAGAAAAATTAATTCTTGATTCATAATTAACAGGTGTAATATAATAAAAATTTTAAAAGTGTGTATGATGGTACCTCTCCAGGATTCACATACAACTGAAAAGGGACAGGTCTTCCCAAAGCTTCTACTTTAAAGCAATCTTCACAATAAGTTCCAAAAATAAGACTACATACTCAAGGAAACAAAAAACTTGAAACAAGAAAATATACTAACCAATTTTTTGTGTTTGCATGGTCAGGATCTGGAACATCAGAAAATCAGAAAAAATTAACCATCAATAAAATTAACTCTCAAAATCAGAAAATCAGAAAACAGCAACAATATTATTTCAGATGATCAGCAACAACATTATGTCAAATAATCAGCAACTCAGGATAATAAAAAATTAACAAAATCAGTAGTTCAATACTTAATAGGCAGCAACTCAGAATCAGTAAAGTAGTAAACCCAGCAACTCAATCAATATTATTTCAGACGATCAGCAACAACATTATGTCAAATAATCAGCAACTCAGGATAATAAAAAATTAACAAAATCCGCAAGAACTTGTTACAAATTTGCTTTGGTGGATTAGGATTAGGATTAGCAGCATCAATCAGCAACAAACAAAGCCAGCAATAATTAGGAGCCAGCAACTACAAATCAAAGCAAAACCAGCAACTACAAAACAAAGAAGTATCCATAACCAGATACGAAAGTAAAGACCAGCCACAGCACATTGAAAAATCAAAAAATTATGACCATATCTAAATTCTGCCACCAACATTCAGCAACAAACAAAGCCAGCAAAACCAGCAATAATTAGGAGCCAGCAACTACAAATCAAAGCCATTAGCAAATGTCAACAAAAAAATTAGGAGCCATCAGCAACCAGTAAACCAGTAAAAGTGTAAAACACTAGCCAAGGAGCAATTAGAAAACACTAAACAGAGTAACAATAAATTTGAAAACAGAGAAAACACTAAAACACTAATCTGGGTAATTAGTTAATTACAGATCCATCAACAAATACATTCATAAATTAGAAGAACCATGTGACTGACTATTATTCGAACTAGGTGGATTAGGATTAGCAGAATCATTTGAATTAGGAGGATTGGCAGACGAATTATTACTCAAACAGGCATTATCAGCAACTGCTTCTTGATTAATACTTCCATCCATGACTAAAATCAATAAATCATAATCCAAATTAAAAACAGCAACAGAACGGCTAGAAATCAAATAATCATCCATAAGACCATAGAATAGAATCAGTAACAAATCCATTACTCAATTTCAGAATCAGTAACAAATCAGTAACAAAAGCACATATTAGAACAGAATCAGTAACATATCAGAAATCAATCACTAACTTCAGAGTTCAGATTCACAAATCCCTAATTTCAGAAATTGCATATTTGAGTAATTTGAAATTTCAGAGTTCATACCACTAACCTTGACTGAGAGAAAGACAACGCCGACGAGAAGGACGACGACGGCGAGATCACGGCTTGCAGTTCGAACTCGAGCAAGAAGACGACGCGACTACGTGCCGAGCTAGGGGTTTCGGCCTCGGACAGGAGGAAGGAAGAGGCGCCTCCGACGGATGGCGGCGGCGGATCCGTGGAAGAGGTAGGCTTTTGGGTTGGGGGCTAGGACTGTGGCTAAGGAGGGAGAGGGAGACATCGTGTGAAGTGTGACTGGGGCTAGGCTAGCACGAATGGGTTTGGGGTGAAGTGCGAGTGTTTTTTTCTGTTCTAAATGGCAAAACGGCGTCGTTTCTAAGAACCGGTCGGTTTCCGATTCGATCCAACCGCCCGGTTCCCGGCCGGTTCAACAGTTTTAGAACGGTTTTGTGTTTAACGGTTTTAGGGAGAGAACCAGACCGTTTTCCTTGCCAGTTCCCCGTTAAACCGGTTCAACTGGCCGGTCTGATCCAATTTTCAGAACCTTGCTTAATAGGCAGCAACTCAAAATCAGTAAAGTAGTAAATCCAGCAATTCAATCAATATTATTAACAAAAGTATATAACAAGCAAAAATAAATTGAAGAGGTAGTGCTTACCGGAAGAAGCGACAGAGAGAGATGGCTTGAACGCGGGCTCAACGACGACGAACGCGACGAGGATAGGTCCGAGCTCGACGACACAAGGACAAAGACGACGAAACCGACCTTCTGGCGACGCGATGAGAAGAGCAGACCTTCGAGTTGTCACCGCCGGCACCGATAGTGGTGGGGGCTGATTGTGGCTGCTTTGCTTTGGTGATTTTCTCTCATAGGACTAGGTTCGGAAGGGGATTTTGAAATTGAGAGAAAAAAAGCCTGTAGGCTTCAATTTTTTTTTGTTATTTTTAGAAAATATCGCCCTTATTTAAGGGTGAGTAGCGAAGGACCTTCAAAAAATCAATCCAGTTCAATTGATTTTTTAATCGATTTTTCACAGAATAATTTTGAGAATTAATTAGGCCGATCAAATAATAGGTTTTTAGTTAATTCGATTAAACCAACCAATAATTTACACTAAATATATCCTAAAATTTATAATTCATAATTTATAAAATATAATTCTATAAGTGTATTAAAAAAATTAAACTTATTTTTTAATAAAAAATAAAAAATTAAATGTTAACGTAATTTATTAAAGACTTTTTATTTTTTAAAAAACTATGAATTTCTTATTTGTTGTTTTTTCTTTTCGTTTTATTAACCTAAGAATTACTGCTATGATACAGCATCATAGACACTTCAAATTGGTTTTTATGGTTAAATTAGTCAATAATTACATTGCTAAAAGAATAAGATGCAAATTTTTCCATCATAGACAATTTCTTCATAGGATCATCATAAGTTTGTTGAGGCTGCTCATACTCGTGCTCAAGAATCAATGAAACTTAGTCATTCACCAAACACTTTGTCTTAAAAAGACTCTGGAGGAAAAAAACACTTTACTTATTTAGAGTGAAATTTATGCTATGATAAAATAAAAATAAAAATAGATTAAAATATTTACAAAAAAAGTCTAGTAACTTTATCCTACAAAAGTCCAAAACTAATTTAAAGATGTTGCAAATTTAAAGAATTATGAGAAACTATTAAGATAGTTAACAACTTAAACACACATTAATGTATCTGATCTATAATTCAAATATACAAAAAAATTTTGTCAGTATCATCTACCCTCCATTAACATAATTTTTAAGGTGTTAATTTTTTTCAATCATTTTTCAAATAAAATAACATAACACTCAATTTACCTTTCAAATCTATTAATACTAGTGAATTGTCCCGTGCTATGCACGGGTATGATAAGTTTAATAAAACTCGTTTATTATGAAAACGTTTTTATATTAATAATATATGTATAAGTGTTTTATAATAATTTGGATCGTTTGGTGAGATTGACCACAATTTTAAAATTTTAATTTTTATTCTGTAATTTTGATTTTTATTGGTAATTTTAATATCTTTAGCAAGTTAAAAGATGAAGTTATTATTTAAATAAAAAAATAGTGAAAGAAAATATAATCAAGCTAATTTGGTGATGGTGCTAAAAAGAGTTGTTTTGGTATAATAAAATAAATTGAAAGAGGGCAATATTTATAATGTGAACAACCATCATGACTTCCAAAAAAAAAATCAATAATAATGAGAAAGAACATAAAGATAATCACAGTGTACAATTAAGATGATTGGCTAAAAGAAAATTATGATAGATAATTGAAATTATGAGTAATGATTGTACACACACAAAATCAAATGAAATGTACAAATTTAAGTGACACATGTAACTAAATATAAAAGAAAAAAATAATTATGTGAATAGTAAAGTACATAAAGAACTGAGTACTATGTACTATTATAGAATAGTAAAAAAAAGATAAAAAATGTATGATTCAAAGATAGAGTACAAATTCATTAAAATAAATTAGTATAAAATAGATGACAAAACATTGATTGAACTATTTTGTGTAAAATGAATGAGAAGTCACTGAAACTAATTCAATATTTCAAGGTAACAACGAAATATATAAATGTGATCAATACAACAACAATTATATACTGCGTGAAAATGTTAAATTGTGTTTAAGAATATAAATTTGAGTTATCATAGCAAGTTAAATATTAATGGATATATGGTTTGGGTGTATTGAGTTATAATAACTGGCTTTATGTTTATGTATATAGGATAATACATCTATACAAATAGTTATGTATTTATTGAAAAAATTTGGTAAAAATATATTATAAGAATTATATGATTTTTCAGTAGTATATAAATTATCGTTACATATGATATAAGAGAAATTTTGAAGCTGATTACATGAGTATGATTTAGTTTAAAATTTTATCGGTTAAAAAATTATTATATCGCTGCACAAAATTATCCGATAATTAGAATGCATCAATTTCGTAGTAGGAACTTGAATACCATGTAAGAATACAACGAAAGTTATGTATAAAGCTTCTAGAAAAAAAAATTGATAAAGAAACAGAAATTAATAAAAAAAATGAAAATGACAATTAGAGTATTATATTCAAATAAATATATCCATTACATATATAAATAGATAAAATAATGAGAAATAGAAACAAATTAATTGCCAGAAGGAACTATAGTGTTTGATGGAAGAGAAAATCCTAACAAATACTTAAAATTTTTAAATTCATTGATTTCTCATTATCAACAGAAACGTCAAATTTGACCTTGTTCTTTTCTACTATGTCATAAAATATGTGCCATCTCCTGGTAAAAAAAATTTCTGATGATGTAAACTCTTCCAACGAAGTCCCATTGTGAAAGAAGGTCCAACCTTTTAAGGTACATTGACATAAAAAATCTTATTTGGTTTTATATATTGTAAGCAAATTGAATATAAGAGGGAAAGAGGTTAAGACTTTTTGGTGAATTGAAAATAAATTTCTGGCAACAACAATAAGGTTTTGGTTGTTCTGCATGAACAGTTACATACCAAACAAAGACGCATATGCATAACTAACAACAATATTTCAAATATTACCAAAATTAAAAGACATAGATTAGATTAAATAATAAAGAACATACATAACTTGTTATCGCAAAGCATTACGAATTCATGATTGAAGCAGATCCTACACAAAGCTTCGTGCCTCCGCCTGATAGTGAGGGTGTGTCTCAAGAAAGTGAATGGAAGAAACCAATAAGAACTAAAGAAGAAGAGAATAAGTGAACGGAGAAAAAAAATGGAGAGAATCATTTTCTTAATTTTGATGAGGAAGAGAAAAAACTGAAAACAGAGAATTGAGAGATTCTCTTTTTAATTTTGAATTTAAATTCTAAATTACAAAAATTGAAATTTAGTATGCACATGTGAAGCAAACTTAAAAATAGGATAGAAAAACTTGACATTGTCATGAAATGTGAAGTGTAATGAAAATGGTTTCATGTAGGAGTGGTATGGTAATAAGGATATGATGAGTGAAGAGTGAAAATATTAATATCTTAATAAAACCTCAGAATAAATGTCACGTTGGAATTCCACTACTGAAATAACCTTCTTTTCAAGGTATCTATATCTATCTATACATACTAGAATTCAGGAGGAAACATCGCTGATGTGGAATTTTTTTGGATTTTTGAGTTTTCTTTAAAATAAAAAATAGAAAGCACATGGTCTGAGTCAAAGAAAGTGGTTTCCTTTCACATCACTCTCAGTTCCAATCTTGTGTTTCTCTTCTTCACTTCACAAACCACTCCAGCCAAGGGTTTCCGATCAAAGAATCAAGAACCCTCCAAATATTCCGAGAATGTCAACCCTAACAATAATACCACTCCATTTTCCAAACCCTTATCCAATCCTTGTGGTTCTTCTTCTTCTCCTTCTTCTTCACCTGTTGTGAAGAAATCGTGTTCCAAGTCACAGAAGAAGCCACAATCCTCGGCAGCAAAGGAGGGTGTTGTGAATTCCGTGAATTCCGTTCAGAAGAACAAGATCAGGCAGAGGAAGTTCGTTGTTGCAAAGAAGAATAAGAACAAGAAGTTCGAAGGGAGTGGTGGTGATGGTGATCAGGGTTCAAACTCAACGCTGTCGTTTTGTAAGTGCAAAGAGAGCAACAAGAACAACAAGTGTCTCTGTGTGGCTTACCAGAATCTCAGGAAGTCACAGGAAGAGTTCTTCAAGAACAAGCAAGCACAAGAACAAGAGCAAGATCAAGAAGATGGAGCTGCTGAGATTGAGAGAGTGATCATTGAAGAAGAACAACGACAACAACAAGAAGCCATAGGAGAGGATTGTGGTGGATAGTTCCAATTGTATTAGGTACCCAAAAATGGCATCACACTCACCAACCCGTTTCTGTTTCTCTCTCATTGTTCTCTGTGCAGTCTTCATCTTGGGAGCTAACGGAGCCTCACCGTCCCACTCGCACAACGCTGCCCCAGCCCCCGCCGTGGATTGCTCCTCCCTGGTTCTAACCATGGCGGATTGCTTGTCCTTCGTCACCAATGGCAGCACCACCACCAAGCCGGAAGGTAACTGCTGCTCCGGGCTCAAATCGGTTCTGAAAACGGCGCCTCAGTGTCTGTGTGAAGCCTTCAAGAGCAGCGCTCAGTTCGGCGTCGTTCTCAATGTCACCAAGGCCCTCGCTCTCCCCGCTGCATGCAAAGTCTCCGCCCCTTCCGCTTCCAACTGTGGATGTCAGTCAAATTATAACTTCCTTCTTCCTGTTTTCGAATCTTCTCTCAGATAAAGTTTTCATTTTTATGTGACTTTTTTTTGTTTATTTTTTGCAGTGTCTGAAACACTTGCCGCCGCTCCTGGTATGTTTCTTTCTCACTTATAATCCATTTTTAATTTTAGATTCTTAGCAGCATTTTATGGAATATGGATTTGTGGGATTTAATTGAAATTTGATTCGATTTGTAAAATGAAAAGAAGTTTGGGAGGGGTCACATGCTTAGACATATATAAGAGGAGCCATACCTGATTTTGTAGTTTTATTATTTTTTTTTGTTGTTAATTTTTCACGGACTGTGGATAATGGAAAATTAAACGTGATTTTTTTTCCTCTATAGTGTTTTCATTCTATATGCTCTACATGCGTTCTGATTTTTGGGTACCTAATACAATTGGAACTATCTACCAATTAAAAACAGAGAGACACTTTGGTATATCTACCAATTAAATGATATACAGATGTGTGTTCAAAATGATATATATGTATCTATGTTATACTACTTATTTAATAGTAGCATTTATCTGTTTGTGTTGATGTTTGTTATACTTTTTATTCAAACTGCAGTGTATCTAACAGGACTTCTAATGGAGGTAGAAGAAGCAGAAGAAATGTAAGTCTTCTGGATGCTTACCTTTTTTGAGAAAAAAAAATGAAGATTTGATTCAAATGAGGGTTTTCTAAATTTGAATTGAATGGATTTGCTTTTTTCAGAGTTTGGAATCAACTAGCACCTTTGGGGGAAGCAGGTGGAAGAAGAAGCAGCAGCTGAGAGTCACCAGCCAAAAACCATTCAAGCTAAGAACTGAGGTAATGCCTATTCTGATGCAACAAATTGATTGATTGAATCAATTTTCCATTGATTTTTGAATTGGATAATAACATGGATATTGTAATTCAATGCAGGAAAGGGGGAAGGTGAAAGAGGAAGAATTTGTGAAGAAGATACATGAAATGATGACAGAGGAAGAGAAGCAAAGGATACCAATAGCCCAAGGGCTTCCATGGACAACAGATGAACCTGATGTGCCCATTTTGCTCTCAAAATCTTGTGTTCAGTTCACAACTCATACTTTTTCCATTTCAGTGACATGCTTGCATTTGCTGTATAGACTGTATTGAGTTACTCAACTATCTTCTGTGCTAATATTTCAGTGTTTGGTAAAGCCTCCTGTCAAAGAAATCACACAGCCGATTGACCTGCAGCTTCACAGTGATGTGCGGGCAATGGATCGTGCTGAGTTTGATCATCAGGTACGAACTCTTATTTTCATTTTGTTTAATTTTGCTTCATTAAGTGTAATATTGTGTCATGAGCAGCATCATTGTAAATTCTGGATCCATATTTCATAGATTTGTCGCTACTGCAAGCATCTTTCATTTTTAGAAAAATACAAATCGGTAGACAATAGAACACTGTTTGATAAATGTTGAACCATTCATGAATCATGTAGGTTGCAGAAAAATTGAGTTTGATAGAGCAGTACAAATTGGAGAAGGAGAGGCAACAAAAGGTACTTCTCGCCGCAACCATCGTCGTTGAACTCTTCCATGCCGTCCGCCTTCGATACCCCGCCAGTGCATTGTTTCCGGTTTGCCGCAGCCACTGATGCTCCACCTACTCCAATGTGATTCAGAGGCTCCTGAAGGATTATTCTCCAGTAGAAAAATTATCGATTCCGACACAAAGTTTCATGAGTTTTGTGAGGAGTTCTATCGGTCTGTGAAGAACAGGGGAGTGGCAAATTCGGGGATTGATGAGGCTGAAAGTTGAAGACCAAGGTATGGTGGGTTAATTCTATCATTGATTTCCTTTTATGATCTTTTCCTTTTATTCAAAATCAATATCTCTGGAGCTTTATATTTCTATACAAAAAATTAACAGAAGATAGCTAACAATTTTTTCTGGGTTAACTGCATTTTCTTTTCTCTACCAATTGAATCTAATTTGCTATGGTTATTGTGGCTTGTGTTTTGCTTTTACATAAATATTAGGAATTATGTTGGATTATTTATCAGAGGTATTACCATATTAATCATTCTTGCATGGCTTTATATCAAGAATTATGAGGAATCTATTAGTTTTCTTTCAAATGCCTTCTCTGACATCGATATCAATGTATCAATATCTATTATAAGATACTAGAGATTACAGATTAAATACAGTTGGATATAAGTTTTGTGTCTTGGAAGGCAATTTTCTTTTATTTAAGTGAAAGAGCTAAATCAGATCATGGGTTAAAGGTCATTTCATTTATTTAAATATACTAATATATCACATTAATTGAGATAAGTATATATGAATAGTGTACTTTCTTTTTGAATGAGAATGAGAATATCATACCCAGTATCTCATCAGCTATGGCTAAGTGAATAGCCTTTTGAAATTTTTAGTGGTTGATTGCTGTGAAATTTAGGATGAAGTCATTCTTAGGGTAACTGTTTATTCTCAGTGTTCAGAAGTGTTCATGTAGAGTTGTCAACTATAGTTTAGGAGGTTAGGACAGTTAAGGTAGGTAGTTTTTCTCTATAGATACAAGTTCATTTTGATAGAAAGTAACCTTGAAAATTGTGTAGTTGATGTGATTGGTTAGGTACACGTTTATTGAATTTTATTATTGTTATGGTCTTTGGTGTGAGAGAGGATTCTGTTCATGTGATTTCAAGCATGTATGCTATTTATTAGGTTATGCAAAGTTGTTTTAGATGCATTAGGAGAATGTCTTCATTCATTCTTTTCATATTGTACTTCACTTTTTCTCTCTCTGTTTGACTGAGAAAAGAGTTTCATCCTTCTCTTCTCCTCATTTTTATAAAAATATTAAAGAAGAATGTAATATGGTTCTGTCATATTCTCCTATTGTTTTCTTTAATTTCAGCTTCCTCTTTGTAATTTTATTCAATTTCTTGAAATTTCATCATGTTTTGGTGCTTTGGGATCTGTATTCGGGAGCCATGCATAGATGACTTTGTGATTCCCACAACTTCATTGATTTATTGCTACAATCATGTGATTTTGATATGAATGTGGTTTATATGTTCATTTTCATTTATGAATAATGTAGTTCCTTCATATCATCATATGTTTTACTATCTATCTGTTCAAAATCAGTTCTTTTATATATCCTATGTTTTTCTTGATAATTATGGTTGGATTAGGATTATTGTTATAAGGTTGTTGGTTTTGCACATTGTCATGCTGATATCATTAGTATATATGTATTATGGTGTTTAGGGTATAAGCTTCTTAGTTAATCCAGTTTCTCATTTTATAGTTCATTGGTCAGTTTTGAGTGGTAATTAGACAAATTTGGTGTTCTTTTATTCTTAGTAATTAGACAAATTTAATGGTTCTTTTTTAGTAATTTAGATCTAATAGTTGTGATGGGAGTTGGTTTTTGTTAAAGTGCTCATCAAATCATAGTATGTATAGATTGTTTCTCAATCAGTTCTAGGGAGGTCAGGTTGTATTTTTATTATTTTATGCTTCAAATTGTTGAAAATATAATGTGAATTCCATTCTTCTGAAGTTATGATGGGATGTTAGTTTGAATGATGTTATTTGTGATCTCATCTCATTCTTTTATACATGATTCTGATGTCAGTCAAAGTTGTTGCTTCCTCATTTTATTTTGTCACTTTCGAAGTTATGATGGGATGTTGGTTTTTGAATTTTTCTTCAAAAACAAAAGATGGATTGGATGTGGTTAGGTGGGGAAAGTGATTCTCTTCCCTGTTTTTCAGTGTACCCTCACATGAAAAATCAGATTTTGGTGGTTTGGTGGGAGAAATGACATCATCTTCTATAACAAATAGTACTATCTTTTATTATTCTATCAAAAAAGTTATTTGGTTAATGAGAGTAGGTATCGTTACTTGTGACTAACTCCCCTTTGTCATTTGTTGCAAATCAATCCCATCAGCAGGTACTTTCATGGCCTCTCTGGTTATAGGTTTTCTTTCAGAAAGGAAAAACATTCCCCTTCTACAAATCACGTCAGATCTCCTGCTCTTCATTCTTCCGATGGATGATTATCTGCCTTCTGCACATTCGATTGGTAGGTGTTGATTGCTGTCAAATTTTCGATGATGTGATATTCATTCATATTGTTTTGCCTCATAATCAGTGCTCATCCTTCTTTCCAGCGTAGTCCTTATATATGTATATATTCCCTTAAGAAATATACCCTCCAATGAATATATCAATTCCACTTTTGATTGGTTTCAAAGTGAGTGTTATATACACAATGATCTTTTATTTTTTTCCTCCATGGTTCAAATTTTTTAATTTACATCCTGAATTGGTTTCATTTCTCTGTCTATAAATTGGATCCTAAGTTTCACAAGTCTGCTGCATTACTTTCATGCTTTAAGAGTATTCTGAAAAGCCTTTCTACTTATTCTGATTTTATTTTCTGAAAGTCAAGGTTACAAGTGTATGCAGTGAGAAAACAAGTTATACTCATTCATTCTCATTCATTCTCTTCAAATGAACTTATGGAGGTTCTTTGATTTCTTTTTTTTTTTGGGTTATATATAACTGAAGTGGTGTCTAAGAAGGAAGTACTATTTTATTCGAAATACCATTATAGTGAACATTAGTTGGTTCTAAATTTCTTTAGCTTGGTTAAAATTTTATAAAATGTCTCAATCTTATGCTACTGCAAGATTATATAGAAAAAATTATTTAAAGAGAAAGAGAGGACAACAAGTTGAAGATAGAAGAGGTCAGTTTTGCTATATTCACTTTTGGATTTTTTTGAAAGAAATTAAAATTTACATCTTTTCATTACAAATGCTTTTTACTATTATAAAATCGGTGTTCAATTAATATTATTGGTTGGATTTCTATGCTTTATTGTTTGATGTTGTTCCTACTTCTAATATTTTTATTATTTTAAGTTCAAATATATTGGTATGTGGTATTTATTAATCTACCTATTTAATTTTTTTGTTCTTCCCATAGTTTTAATTTTACATTTAAAGTTCTTTTTTTTTTCTTTAGGGGGATCAATTATTTTGCAAGATACTCCAATTATTAATGCCAATTTTATATTATCAGGTATGAGTTTATTGTTTTAAATTTTCTAATTTCTTCGTTAACTTAAAAAGTATAGTTATTATTTACATTATTTTTTCAATTATTTTAAAATATAAAAATGACTCTTTTCTAATCATTGTTATCATGTTTATATTTTTTGTCTATTTATTGTGGTTTATATATTTCATTATTGAATTAATTTTTGTATATTTTTTTTATGTTGTTTATTATGCATTTAGTTATTAATAACTTCATAATTCATGATTGTGTTCGATGATCATGATACTATTGGCTCTGTTTTAATAAGAAATAGAGATTTGATGACAATGTTTACTGCTTGGATGATGGCTAATCGAACATATGTTGAAGGACGAACACTAACATATGTTGAGTTTCCAAGTAAATTCGTTTATGATTTACAATCTCGACAGTGGAAACCAAGAAGAAGGGGATTTTCTATAGGAAGATTAAGTTTTGTTCATCCTTCAACTGGTGAGCTGTTCTATATGCGTATGCTTCTCAATGTGCAAAGAGGATGCACCAGTTTTCGAAGTATAAGGACTGTCAATTCTGTTTTATATAATACATTTCAAGAGGCATGTTCTGCCATGGGTTTTTTAATAGATGATAATGAGTTTGTCTTGGCCATTAATGAAGCGGCTGAGTTATCTTCTGGCGCCCAATTGAGAAAACTTTTTATTTCATTGTTAATATCTGGTTCTGTCTCTAGGCCCGTTTTAGTTTGGAATCAAACTTGGAAATATTTATCTGATGATATCATTTACTACAGGCGAAGTGAGCTTCATTTTCCAGGTATTTACTTAATCTTTAGTTTATCTTTTTTATTTATAGGATTAAGAAATACTCTTAACAATAAATAAATAGAAAATGATATGCAGAAAGTTTAGAATACATACATAGCATGATAGAAAAAATTTTCAAACAATACAAGTTTTTGATATCTTGATGAATTTACTAACTGAAAAAAAATATATTGCAGGAATAACAATGACTGACGAAGAGTTACAAACATTTTGTCTAATAGAGATAGAGAAATTGCTACAGGCCAATGGAAAATCATTAAGAGATTTTGCTGGTATGCCGCTTCCTAATGTTAATTTGGTCTCACAATTTAGTAATTCTTTGGTGTTGCGTGAATTAGAATATGACATTTCTGTGATGCTTGAAGAACACGATTCAAATTTTCCAAAGTTGAATGAAGAACAGAAGTCAATCTATGATAGGATTATACATTGTGTTACTAACAAGGAACACGGGTTGTTTTTCATTTGTGGGTTTGGTGGGACTGGAAAAACTTTTTTGTATAGACTCTTATCTGCCAAATTGCGTTCTCAAAGAAGAATTGTTATTAATGTTGCTTCAAGTGGAATTGCTTCATTATTGTTACCTGGTGGTAAGACAGCTCATTCTATGTTTGGTATCCCAATTGAATTGAATGAAGATACTATTTGTAGAATTCCGAAAGATAGTCCTAAGGCTGATTTAATTCGACTTGCTGAGCTAATTATTTGGGATGAAGCTCCAATGACTAACAAGTTGGCATTTGAAGCTTTAGACAGAAATTTTCGAGACATAATGACGTCGATTTCAGTGTCTAACAAAGATCTACCTTTTGGAGGAAAAATCATTGTTCTTGGAGGTGATTTTCGACAGGTTTTGCCTGTTATTCCTAAAGCTTCTCGTGCTGAGATTGTTATGGCATCAATCAATTCTTCAATTCTTTGGAAGCACTTTGAAGTGTTGACGTTGACAAAAAATATGCGGTTAGAAAGTGCTACAAATCAATCAAATCTGGAAGAATTGAAAAGGTTTTCCGATTGGATTCTTCAGATTGGAGAAGGGCGTATTGGGACAATAATTAACGAAAAGCTTTTAGTTCAAATTCCAAATGAGTTTCTGATTTTTCCTTCTGATAATCCAATTGATGATATTATAAATGCAATTTATCCTGACATAGTTAGAAACTTTGATGATACTGGTTTTTTCCAAGACAGAGCCATATTAGCTCCAACAGTAGAGATTGTTGAAGAAATCAATGATCACATTGTTCAATTGCTACCTGGGACAGAAAAAGAGTATCTAAGTGCTGATTCTATATGTGGTAGTGATGCTTATTGTGACGTTGATGTTGATTGGATAAATACTGAGTTTTTGAATCAAATAAAATGTTCAGGGTTACCGAATCACTCATTGAAATTGAAGAAAGGTGTGCCTATTATTTTGTTGAGAAATATTGATCCAGCTGGTGGCTTATGCAATGGTACTCGCCTTATTGTTAGAGATCTAGGAACAAATGTGATTGGAGCTGAGATTGTCTCAGGGAGTCACATTGGAGATAAAGTTTTCATTCCTCGGATGAATTTAATTCCGAGTGACGCTGGGATACCTTTCAAATTTCAACGGAGACAATTTCCTATAAACTTGTGTTTTGCAATGACTATCAATAAGAGTCAAGGTCAAACTCTATCCAGTGTTGGACTGTTCTTGCGTCGACCGGTATTTTCTCATGGTCAACTCTATGTCGCTATTTCTCGAGTGAAGAGCAAAGATGGTTTAAGAATTTTGGTATCTGGCGAGGAAAATGATGATTCTACTTTAACTCTTAATGTCGTATTTAAAGAAATATTTGATAAGATTTTATAATTTATTTTGTTTTGTTTTTATATTAATGTAATTTTATGTGGTGGTTATTTTTTGTAATGATACTGCTTTATTGTATTAAATATAAAGATAAATTAAAATATTAACTTATTTTATATGATTCAGTTTATTCAAATACGTTTTAAAAAATTATTTTTCTATTTACTAAATTGTATTTTTATGAAATTATCTTTAAAAAGTTTTTTAATTGGTAAAATATTTTTTTTTAATATACTCTTAAATAATTTTTTATTTATTAAATTTTAATTTTACCAAAATTTCTTTAATAAAAATTATATTTTACTATTAATTTCCTAATATCAATGCACATTTTTTAACATTAAATAAAATTTTTTTATCAATATTATATGTATAACAATTAATAATAATAATTAATGAACTAATAAATAATTAACAAAACAAATTCCTTCAAATCAATAACCCACTAATCCTGAAATCCTAAACCCACTCTCACCTCCACATTAGAGAAAAGAGAGAAGCCACTCTCCACCAATTATTATTACCGTTTTAATTTTGATTCTCTATCCGTTTTATTTTTCATTTATATTTTTGTGGTAAATTGCTAAAAGATAATTGAAAAACATTTTAGAATGTTATAGTATAATTTATTTACAATAAAAAAAGATAATTATAAAAAAATAGCAAATTAATGGATTACATGTTTACATATAATCTTTTCACACTTTTTAAAATTGATCAAATTAAAAAAATTAAATGATTTTTGAATTTATGAAAAAAATTCATAGAATGTATATTACTAAATATACATTTTACTGTTTTTCATCCTTTTCTTTTAATTTTTTTTATCTTTTTTTTTCTTTTTCTTTTTCTATATTTTAATTTTTTATTTTTTATTTTGTTTAATATACCTTTCGATCATTATTTTTTTTAATATGTATGCATTTTGTTATATATATTTTTTTGGTTATTTATAAATGTATAAAATAATATACGCATTCTATTTTAACTAATTATATTTACTTATTCTAATTGAAATATCAAATTATTTATTTTTCATATCATGTATAAGACCGTGCAATTGCACGGGTCTTCACACTAGTGTTATCTATTTAATATATAATACTTATGCAGTTCAGTCCCCGAAGCAAAGAACAGTATTCCCTCCAATTTAGCATCATCCGTGGTAACGACAGCTGGCAGGCAAAGAACAGTGTTTCCTCCGGTATGCCTTGAAGCGGGAATTTTTCCGCGCAAATCCATCTCAAATTCAAATTCCCTCTCTTCCCTTTTACTTTTGGTGATTGAACATTAAGAAGCAACAAAAGCAAAGAAAACAAAACTTCAGGGATCTTCATCATCACGAAGATCATCTTTTATGAGGGAGATTTGCTACTTGCAACTGAAGAAGAGGCTATTTTAGGACGAGATATCTCCACCATTTCAAATTCATTCCCTTTCTCCTCTTTACTCTCAAGTCTCACCAGATTTCAACTCCCCAAAACGTACTTTCCACTTCAAAACAAACCCTAAACCCCTTGATACTCCAATTCTTGCTCCGCCATTTCACTCGGCACCTACAAGCTCAACATCTTGCTCCGCCCTTTATCTTCGTGTGACCTTGATTGGTGACTCTATTCATGCTATGTAGCCAAACATGGGTCAAGGAGAAGCTGTACCTATATCTCATTGTTGCATAAAAATCTAATATAGGATCTGTACTCTGAGACTCCTACGAAGAAATCTGACTTTGGAGATCACTGGAAGCTTGGAATCGAGGATGGTGCGAAGCCTCAGGTGTACAATGAAAAGCATGAGAAGCTGTTATCTGCTGTGGCTGGGGTGGAAGACGGTCGCGGTGGTTCATAGTGGTGCCACAGATTGTGTACATCCTGAGCGGCACAAACAGGGACGCTTGGAGTGGGTTCTCAATATAGGCCTTTGAGAATCTCTGGGATTCGTTCGTCTTTCCCTTACATCTGCGGTTATGCTTTGGTATCAAAATTTAAATTAATTTATTTTTTGTTTTTTGTTGTTTATTTTTATCGTTTGAAAAAAAAACTCTCTTGGTGATATGCTGCATGAAGCATATGAGAGACAACACTCATGTTTTGTATTAGTAGATCAGAGCCAAATTCTTTAAGAGGAGATAGTATTGTCTCTTCCTTAAGAAATTATGCTTTCTATATGTTAAGGAGATGCAAAAGGATTCGGATCTTCTGATGTTTTAAGTTGTGTTGCAATCTTTACCATTAAAAGATAAACATTCAATTTTAATGGCAAAAGTTGAAACATGACCAACAACATGGAAAGAGAATAGCATGAGAAGATCCAAATGCAGCAACAAAGAAAGGAAAGGAAACAATAATGTGTACTAGAGTGTTCTGAGTGTAGCACCTGTGATGCACGAACATAATAGTTGCAAAATCATTGAAAACTTTTGAAATGGTTATCTGGTCGTCTTTGACATTTGCTTGATTTCCATCATTTTGATTATTATTCCACCCACAAATTAGGACTAAAGAGGTGCCTTTTAGTGTTATTTTAATTATTACTCCAATGCATGTTGGCATGTGTGGTTTAGGATGAAAAAAATAAGATACTGTAATGGGAAAAATGGTAAACCCATAACCATTTATAAATTTTTTAACTGAAGGTTTGTTCTTTGCTTTGGAAATTAATGTACAGTGTTGTTGTCAAATATATCACCCCCTATTCCAATTTGTTCTTTGTTATTTTTTTCGGTCTCATGTTAACGAATTTGAATTCTAAAACAATTTAGAGCATAGAAAACTTCATCTTTTATGAGCAGCAAGTGGAACATTGACTGTGCGACTTGAACTATTTGTAGTTGCCAAGACGAATAGAGATAGAGCTTCTTTGATTACTTGCTTCTTGGTGTTACTTTTAGTGCTAAGGTTTCACATGGATTAAGGGCTACTTTACCTGTTTGCTTACTCATTTACTCCCTCTGGAATGTTAGTTTCCTAACCGAGGTTTAATTTTATTCTAAATTTGATGGAAAAGTTTTCTTTTTATTTTTTTTGAAAGTTAGGCTTGACAATGGGATTATCTGCAAAGACATCTATGAAGATGTGAAAAAGTGACAATGTTTCGGATGACTACTGTGATATGGAGCTTGACGAGGTAAGTATTGGTGATGCAAGATTTCTAAAATATTTTACAAGTATAGTGGTTTATTATTTTCTATTTGTGATTGACTGTTGTTTTTGTGATGCAGATGGAGCATGCAAAAGATGATTTTGATGTCAATGATTATGGTGAGGAGGATGAGAAAGAACAAGGAGAAGAGGAAGAAGATGGAGAGGAAAGAACAATTGTGGAAGACCAAAGTGGATGGAATAATGATGAGATGGAACAACTTGAGATACAAATGTCCCAAATCAGGTTAGATACAAATGTCTGTCTATCCTATATTTGGGTTGAAATACCAATATAATTTTCTAACTTGCTTTAATGATTCTATAGCTCATTATTTAATGTGAAATAGTTCATGTCAATTTACAGAGAGAGAAAGAGATGTATATGACAAGTTTGGCTACACCTATCAGAATAGAGAACAGAATAATAAATATATAGGTAAACTTTGATTTTTGCTATTATCTGAATTTGGTGGTTTATGGAAGGACTTAAAGCCAAGATCTATCTAATTGATTTCACCTCCAGGGATTCACCCTCGACTTAAAGCTAAGATCAAAGGTGTATTTGTGCTGCAGTTTAATGACAAGACTATTTTATGTTGTATTATCTGGCAAGGGGTTACACTATTGACACAATCTTAAAGGTGACTTTTCTATCTTTATTCTTTAATCTCTGATTCATTTTTAAATCTGTCTATAGGATTTGACTGAGAAATAAGGAAGAAGAAAAGGGTAGAACAGTACTATGAAAAAGAACTAAAAATCTATAACAATAACGATTAATTATTAGTCACACTTTGACTTAGAAGAGATGCATCTTCCAAGTAATTGATAGATTGGATAGTTGTGTTAAATAAAAAGTTTCTTCTATCCATAGGTTGGTCCATGTGATAGTGTCAATGCTGTCGAATTTGGAAAAGTTACAACCAAAGACATGTGATGGCAAAGCTAAATGAGTTTGATATGTTCAGTAGATTAGATAAACATTAAGAGCATTCTTGGGTTTCAATTTCAGTCGGATATACTTTTCATGCTCTGAATATAATGTGAATTAGACAAGTTAAAGCATGTTAATATTTTCTTTTCCTAACTGTTGAACTGTTAAAAAAAATGTGGCAGATTACATAACCATTTTTTTCATATTTGGAGACTTACGTGGCATCAAGTAGCTCATTGGACTTCAATCAATTCCATTAATCTGTTAATCCTTTTAAATACTAATTGTATTTCTTGGTTATCTTTAGATGAAAATATAATTGGAGATGAACTGTATTCAATCATCCTTATGTTTAGAAGAGGTGGATCTCTGCTCAGATAATTTATCTGTATACTTTGTCCCAAGTGTCATAATATCATCCATTTTTTTCCTTTCATAAATCTTAAATAAGAAGAGACAAAGAAACAATAGATCTGTTTCTCTTGGTTTTACTAAAAGCAATTAGGAAAAAAAAATTTACTTTTGTTAATGAATGTTTTTGCATTCTTTAGAGTGAGTCGACCTTATGGAAGTTGAAAATGAGGCTTCAGAAAATCAAAGGAAGAACTCAAGAGGCACAGGTGGCAATGAAAACCATAACAACAAAAGCAAGTATAATGCATAAAAAAAGGGGTAAATAAATGAAAATTTTATTTATTAAGAGATAGTATATAGAATTAATCAGGTATAAACTCTTTTGGTTGAATTTTATATAATGATAGAACTATTCAATTTTTTATGATAATTTTTGCTGCATTTTTCAAGGAAAATCAATTGGGTGTTCATTATTTGAATGCAAATTAAGATTTCAAAGATCAATGATTTGCTTATACATTTCTAGAATAATTTAGTAAAAATTAAATATGCTCTTTTGCAGCAAAATATAGGCTCTTATTTTATTTTACTTTACTTTTTATTCTGTAGCTTAATCAGCACTTTATTGCTGAGGCTACAAATGTGAATGCTAAATGTGCATAATTCATCATTTTTGTTATGCATAACACTTCTAAATATGGGTGGCACTCTTGCATGTGTTTTAGCATTCAACTCATTTGTACTACCTCATAATTGATTTAACAAATATTCTCTTACTTGATGAACCCAACTATTTTCTTGCTTGATGAACCAACCAATCACGTTGGTAATCCTACCCTCCCTTATGAAAAGCCTTTTATTTGTTGAGGTGCTGTTTTATAAAATAGTTATTCTTATAAAGTAGTTGAACTTGAAATATTGTAATCTAAGTTTAATTTTCTTTCGATGATTGATGTGGTTATGCTCTTAGTTGAACTATATTGTTATAAAATTAGTTTGCTACGGTGTTATTAGATTTCATTTGGTTGCTAAAGCTCATTGTTTTGTTTTAATGAAACATTAGATCAGAACTTTCACATTTAAGTATTTAACCGGCCAAAAAAGCTAACCAAATGAGCAGAATAATGATCACAACTTTCACATTTAAGCATTCTCTAACTCATGATTGACAATAATGTTTTCATGTTCTTTTGAATATTTTTTTTTCAAGCTTTTCAATATTAATTTTCTGGATGAAATTGTCCTTTTTCATTCCTTCTTTGTGTTTATGTTCATTTGAAACATTAAAAGATTCAGTAGCAGTGTAGTGTGACTAATTGTAGAGCTAAGATGTGATTTTTTTATTAATATTTTTAATTAAGGCCGATATCATAAGAATAGTTATTATTTGAAGCTTTTAAGATTTTTCAAAAAGGATGCACATAAATGGAAGCTTTTTAGATCCTTTATGCATACAATTTTATTAATAACATGATCGGGGTCATGAACTATGTGTTAAAGTAATTGTAGAGATTTTTTTTTAATTTTGCTATAAAATACAAATTATTTGTATTAGTAATAGAAATTTAAGTAATTATAATAATTTATTAGGTTTATAATTAAAAATATATATTTTAAAATATAGAATTTTATCTTTAGTTGGCCAAATCTATAAAGAAGTAGGAATAGCTAGCATTTTATTTATGAGTTCTAGCATTTATTTTCTATTGTAATTCATTAGACATATTAGTCGGATGAGTTTAGTTGCAAGTCATACTATCTTTACATCAATGGATATTTTTTGTCAATTTTAAAGACTTTAGAAAATGTTACAATAGACTCAGAATCAAAGTTGATAGGAGGGATTAATTCGATAGTTCACGTAGATTCTTGATTGATCTGTTTTTTTCATGTTAGACCAAGAAAAAATTTTATTTAAGTAACATGATTGTTTACAAATTGCAAATATGAACTATCGGTTATTTACAGGACTAAATTTATTAATAGAAAGTTATTGTTTAACTAAATCTTTTTAAAGTTAGGACCTTAAGTGATAGTCACAAATTTTTTTCTGAATTATGTACATGAACCAATTCTTTGATATACTCTAATTAATGAAATCATTATTTTATTACTTTTTTTAATCTTTGAAGTCTATATTACTATTACTTTAATTGATATCCACATCATGAAAGAACATACCACTAAACCCAGTTTAATTCAATCTAACCATGGTTGTTTTTTCTAATTTTGATTATTTTATATAAGAGAGGTTGGTGAAAAATACTTTACTTTTCAAAATTATCAGAACTCAACAAAGATGTTTATAAGGTACAAATATCATTATATAATTTTGTCTTTGCATGAATAATTCTTAGTTCTTTGGTTTCATTTAGTGATTTTATAAAAGAATTTAGGACAAATATTTAATTCTAATTATCTCACTAAATTTTTAAGATTTTATTATTTTTTTTAACAGTGTTTACCATAGATGTATTCTTATTAAATTGTGGGTTTGTATTCTTATTAAGCTTCATGCTTTGCTGTTTATGACAACAAATGAGTCATAGAGTATAGTTGCGAGAAATTGTGTTCTTGAACTCCTAAAGTTGTCGATATTTTTGAGAAAGCTAAAGAGTTTTTTGTTTCTAATTCATCACATTGCATGTATGAGTTTTATGTGCTGATTTTAGATTATTGTCAAGTCATTTCTTTTTCTTTTTGATGTATTGATGAAAATTGTGAACAATTTAGAAGGAAAAACTTTAGAAGTATGATCTCTCTCAAGCATGAAAAATACCTGGGCGACTTAGCTGAAGGAAATGTAACACATGAGCATTTTTTTTTCAAAGAAGATGAAAAGTGAAAAAAAATTGTTACTCTAGATTGGCTTTCTCTACACTTTTTTTTTCTCAAGTTAATATTTGTTTAGTGCAAAGTTCATTAACAAAATATTTTTGCATATTATGAGTTAAATTCTAAATGCCATTACTTGATTCATGTAGTGAGTTTTATATACTAAAAAAAAGTTGTGTTATGAATAGGATTGTGCTTACATTGCTTACTTACTTTTATTTAATAGCATATTTTAAAATAATTCATAGATTTTTAGTTTCCAGATTTGTAATTCTCATTTTCTCTATTGATTTGTTCGCTTATTTTAAAATTATCTGTATTGACTTTGACAATGTTTAGTATGATAGTGAAACTGTGAAATTTATTAGCCAATTAAAGGATAGACATCTGAATTTAAGTTTTTTAAAAGTAAAGAAGGATATAGCAGATAAACAGACATATACATATTCATTTTTATGGAAATATATCAACAAATACAGGAAAGACAAATATTCCTGTACAAGAGCATTGTAATTCCTCTATATCTTAGTAAAGGAGATTTTTCAAAGGCTATAATTTCGGAGAAAGTCCAAGGAGAAATGTTCTTTTAATGTTGAAATGTTTAGCTGTTGCAGCATATGACACCAAAAGAAAATATACGAACAATACTACTAAAAATAGGTCTTTTAAACAAAAAAATGCAAATGGATAGATATATCTTTTTATTAGTAGCTATAATTTTTCTTACTTTTAATTTAAATTTATTCTTTAGATAATGTATTTGTTTGAGGTTATGGAAACACTTGATTTACTCTGGCCAAATCCAAATCTTATTTCAAAAACAACAATAATTGTCAATTTGATAATGAAGTAATTAAGGTTTTTTTCTTTCCTTTTTCAATTTAATAAAGTTGTTTTTTGTTTTAAATATTCTGTGTATTATAGTTCTATTTAATTATTTAAATTTCATACAAGTTACTAATTACTCAATACTTCATGATACAAATATAAAAAAAAAGTATTGTATATTTTCTATTTTAAAGTAAAAGTTTTTAATAAAAGACATAACATGTTACTTCTGAATTGGTCATTTTTATTACTTTTATTATTATTGATACTTTTTTTTTGAATGTGTTAGTTTTTTCTATCTATATTTACAATTTATCTTCGTGTCTTGAGTAAAACAAAAGAAAAATACAATAATGAAGTGAATATAAACTATATTTAAATTGTTAATTGGTGTGAAAAATAAAAGAGCACTATTAGTATTTAGAAAAATAATATAATGTAATTTAATATAAATTACGTACTATGTTAATTTCTAATATTTGAGTTAAATAGCAGAAAATTTAGAACATCATTTATATTTTGATTGAATCACTTATAAATAACAACGTAACACAATATTTTATAGCATTTTTTTAATAGTTATTGTTACGGTGGGTAACCGGAGATTAGTCCAATGGATGGCGTTTGGCGGCCCAAGTGTATGGTGGAGGAGAACTCCGGGTATGTCCGCAGCTCGGGAGGCTCCGTCCGACTTGTGCTCGCGTGTGAATGGGGGGTGGTACCTGCAAGGACACTCCGATGCCTAAGTTAGCAAGGGTGTAAGCAGGTCTTAGAGAGTATTGGACTTAGGGATACCTGAGGGGTGTCAGTGTATTTATAGTGGTGAGCCAATAACCACCGTTGGAGTAGTGCCGTATCTTTAGGATAGTAACCGTCCCATTATCTTAGGGAGGTTAAGATATGGCTTTATGAAGTGGTTAGAGAGATTTTAGGGGCGGTTACTCATTTGAATGAGTATTTATCTGCCAGCTAATCTCACAACCGACTTCTTCGTACCAAGTCGGGGTGGACACCGACCTCTTGAGTGGAGGTGGGTGCTTTGCTAGGCTTAATCTACTGGATCAGGCCTTTCGATTGGACCTGGGCCCTTAACATTGGGCCAGGGTATGAACAGTGCCCCTACTTGAGCCCAAGACCCTTTCAAGGCTTGGGTTTAAGTATTCAACTCGGGTTCGCAGCTGACCTTCACGGGTTTTGAAACCGACGTGATTTTCGCGACCTTTTGTTTCTGACAGTTACGTCAATTCAAGCGTCGTGTCCGTTGAGGAAGCGTTTAGGGATTGAGGGCTTTGGTAACGGTGCAGTCGCATTAATGGCTGCCTCGTTTTTACCATTATGCCCCTTAGCCTATTTATAAATACTTTCCCTCTCTTTCCATTTTCCGTTTCTGCAATCTTTCAAAACTTCTCCTTATCCTGTTCGTGCTGCATTCTTGCGTTCGAAGACTTCTGTTCTTCTCCAACCTCCATTTTCGGATAAAGGTTAGTTTTGCTTTTCCCATGTCATGCTTTATGTTTGCATGTTTTGTTTTGCGAGTAGATAGGTTGACCTGTAGATTCTAGTTTCGAATCTCTCTTCTTTAGTGGCCATGTTTTTTGATTTTCTTTTTCTTTTTCCCTTTTTGTAGGTTTTCTGCCACTTTTCTTCTTTATATAAAAAATGGCTTCTGTAGACATTCTTTCTCAGTGGGTTGATGATACGATTCTTGGGGAGGAACCGTTGGTTGACGCTGAGTTCATCACTCACCTTCGTACTCATCATAGGCTCTGTACTTCGGACGAGGACGAGCCCAAATATGAACTGATAATCCCGGGTCCTGAAGACCGGGTCTGTTTTGGGAGAGTTAATGAGGCGGCCCCTCATTTTTTCTTCATGTATGAAAGTATGATCACCCGCTTGGGTGTTTTCCTTCCTTTCTCAGATTTCGAGATATCCGTTTTGCACCACTGTAAAGTTGCCCCTACTCAACTCCACCCCAATTCCTGGGGTTTTTTGAAGATTTATCAGTTTATAAGCCACGCTCTGGACTTTCCGACTTCCTTGAGAATTTTCTTTTATCTTTTCCATATGACTAAGCCCTTTAGTGGGCTAAACAACAAACAACAATGGGTATCCTTCCGAGCCATTCAAGGTCGGAGGATTTTCACCCTTTTTGACGAATCTTTTCATGACTTCAAAAACTTCTTCTTCAAGGTTCAAGCTGTAGAGGGCCACCACCCCTTTTTTCTGGACGAGCATTCCTCCCCTCGCTTTCCCCTTTACTGGCTGCCGGCCACCCCTTGCGAAAAGATTGGTCTAGATGACCTAGACGAGGTGGAGGCGGCCATTGTAGGGTTTTTCCGAGAAGCGTGGGGGAGGTCCCCATATTTGGATACCAGGAAAATTCTTCAGGGAACACCGACTTTCGTTCAATCTCAAATAGGTAGTGCATGCATTCTTTATTTCCGAGTAGTTTCCGCCGACTTATATTTTACCGACTTGTAACTTTTTGTTATTTGTTTTCTTTTGTAGATATGGCAAAAAAGAATGCTCAGGAGGCCTACCAAAGGGTCCGGGAGGCTAAGGCGAAGTCCCGGGCTAGGTCCGGGGCGGTCACCTCTCCTCCCCTTCTACCTCCTCCTCCTAAGAACACTGGCCCTCCTACTCAACCTATTGTAATCTCTTCCTCGAGTTTGCCCCGACCACCCCCCTCTGCCCAAATTCTCTCCGAACCCGAGAAGAAGAAGCGCAAGACTTCAGAGTCTGGCTCTTCTTCCTTCGATGGTGGGGTTAAGGCGGATGCTATGACATTCGTCCGAAAGAACATCTATCCTTTTATACATATGGATGATGTTTCTGTTCGAAACCACCTTACCACCATGGCCGAGGAGACTTTTAGGACGGCGGGTGTTTGTGGCAAGCTTTTGGACATTTTTGAGAAGGCTCCCCTTAGCTCCTTGGGCGCAACCTCGACGGTTGAGGAGTTGGAGGGGAGACTTCGTATTTTTGAAAAACATGAGAAGGAGCTGAAGGAGGAGAGAGATAAGTTAAGGAAGGAGAGGGATCACCTGAAGGAGGAGGAGGGTAAGCTACGGGCCCAATGTACTTTGGAGGCTAATCTGAGGAAGACGGCGCAAGACAGCTACCACAGCTTATTTCAAGATATTGTGGCCGTGAGGAAGGACTTGCTGAATTCTCGGAACGCATACGCCGAGTTGGAGGACTCTATCGCCGATGGTGCCGAGGAGTCTTGGAGGATTTTCTTGGAACAAGTCAGAGTTATCGCTCCCGACTTGGACCTTTCTCCACTACATCCCGACAAGGTGGTTATTGACGGCGCCATCGTTGATCCTCCCGTCCCCGAGGTCATTTCCGAGTCAGACCTGAAGACTCGGGGACAGAGAATTATCGAGTCTCCTCCTCGTCCTACGGATGCCTCAGGTTCTTCTTCCGTTCCTCCTCCCGGTCCTGGTGGTGTTCCTCCTGGTGGTGGCGATTCCTCTACTCCGTCCAAAAAATGACTTCTTTATCTTTGTGGCTATATGGGGGCCCGGCCTGTGGGTCCCCTCTTTTTTAAACTTCTATTTATTTGCTAGTGGTTGTGAACAATTTCCTTCTGGCCTTTTAAGGCCGTAAACAAAATATTCTGTTCGTTGCCCTTTTTGGATAAGGGTTTTAAACAAAATAAATGCCCTTTGTGGATAAGGGTTTTCTAATCGAAGTAGGCGCCCTTTTTTGGATAAGGGTTTAATTTACTTTGCGTGTGTACATGCTTTTCTGCTTTGAATATGTTTGATCCTTTCGAAGAAACCTTTTGTTAGCTTGCATTGTTTTCTTGAGCCTTTTTCGTGCAAAGGTTTGTCTGCAAACTTTAAACTTTTTCAGGTTTCCATATCTCTTTTGTTATCCTTTATACTCAACTTTGCTGTAGTGAGTTTTTATGACTTAAGTTATTTTTGTGATGCGTTTTTCGTTTACTCGGAATATATCCGAGTTTTTCTACTCGGGTTCTTGTCTTCGACTTATAAGTCGGACTGTTCCCGAGTTTCATACGATCAACTTATATAACCTCTTTACACCGACTTGTACCTCGTCGTTTTATCCTGACGACCATGTTAGATCGGTTCATGGGATTTTCACGCTTTGTCGAGCTTAAGTCGGCGCGTTTCGTAGAAAGACTTAAAAATACTAAAGGAGGATATTAAGAGAGATATTGTAAAAAAGATCTTTATTAATTGGGAAGGTACCTTTTGCTACTAAGGGTCTTGATAGCATATTTTCCCTTAGCCTCTACTATGATGCCTCGTTAAAAACCCCTCTTCCAGAAAAAACCCTTTTTTGGGAAAAAATCATGAAGCTGGGAAAAGAGTACATCAGGGAGTAGAGTTCGCTTTTAACTGTAGTACCTTTTCATATTACAAGCATGCCACGACCTGGGTAACTCAGTGCCGTCCAGGTCGGTTACTTTATAATAACCTTTCCCTAACACTTCCTTGATTTTGTATGGTCCTTTCTAATTTGCGGCGAGCTTTCCATCTCCCGATTTGTTGACTCCGATGTCGTTTCTGATTAAGACCAAGTCGTCAACGACAAATGTTCTTCGAATGACTTTTTTGTTGTATCTGGTAGTCATCCTTTGCTTTAATGCCGCCTCTCTTATCTGGGCGTTCTCTCGGACTTCGGGGAGCAAGTCGAGTTCCTCTTTGTGCCCCTGTACATTTCCGACCTCATCGTGGAGAATTACCCTTGGGCTTTGCTCATTGATTTCTATGGGAATCATGGCTTCTACCCCATAGACTAGTCGGAAGGGTGTTTCTCCTGTGGCGGATTGGGGGGTCGTCCTATAAGCCCACAATACTTGAGGGAGCTCTTCAGCCCAAGCCCCCTTTGCTTCCTGTAGTCTCTTCTTCAAGCCTGCCAGTATGACTTTGTTAGCTGCCTCGGCTTGCCCATTGGCTTGTGGGTGTTCTACCGAGGTGAATTGATGTTTGATTTTCATACTAGCTACCAGGCTTCTAAAGGTGGCGTCGGTGAATTAGGTTCCATTGTCTGTGGTTATGGAATAAGGTATTCCATACCTTGTGATAATGTTTTTGTAGAGGAACCTGCGACTTCTTTGAGCGGTGATAGTGGCTAGTGGTTCTGCTTCTATCCACTTTGTGAAGTAATCTATCCCCACGATCAAGTATTTGACTTGCCCTGGTGCTTGGGGAAAAGGACCTAACAAATCCATTCCCCACTTCGCGAAAGGCCAGGGGGAAGTTATACTGATGAGCTCTTCGGGTGGAGCCACGTGGAAATTTGCATGCATCTGGCATGGCTGGCATTTTTTTACAAAGTCTGTGGCATCTTTCTGCAAGGTCGGCCAATAGAATCCTGCTCGGATTATCTTCCTGGCCAGTGACCTTGCTCCGAGATGATTTCCGCAGATCCCACTATGTACTTCCTCCAACACCTCGGAGGTTCTTGAGGTCGGCACGCACTTCAGCAATGGTGTTGATATCCCTCTTCTGTAAAGGACATTTCTTACCAAAGTATAATGTTGTGCTTCCCTTTGGATCCTTTTGGCTTCCTTCTCCTCTTTGGGGAGAATGTCGAATTTCAGGTATTCGACTAGAGGATTCATCCATCCGAGGTTTAGGCCGGCTACCTCAAGTATCTCTTGTTCCTCTCCTGTTTTTGATACCGAGGGCTCTTGGAGGGTTTCTTGAATCAGGCTTCTGTTGTTCCCTCCGGGTTTGGTACTTGCTAACTTGGACAGGGCATCAGCTCTGCTATTTAGATCCCGAGTTATATGCTTAATCTCGGTTTCCGCAAAGTGCCCAAGGTGTTCCAAGGTTTTTTCCAAGTATTTCTTCATATTGGGGTCCTTTGCCTGATATTCTCCACTTATTTGGGAAGTCACCACTTGTGAGTCGCTGTAGATCATCACCTTCGCAGCGCCAACTTCTTCTGCTAATTTTAATCCGGCAATCAAGGCCTCATATTCTGCCTGATTGTTTGAAGCCGGAAATTCAAATTTCAAGGAGACCTCTATCTGGGTTCCTTTTCCATCTACCAATATTATGCTTGCGCCGCTTCCTGTTTTGTTGGAGGATCCGTCTACATAGAGTTCCCATGTAGTCGGTTTTTCCTCTTGTTCACCTGCTTATTCTGCAATGAAGTCGGCGAGGCACTGGGCTTTAATTGCAGTCCGAGTTTCGTATCTTAAATCAAACTCGGAGAGCTCTATCGCCCATTGAACCATTCTCCCTGCAACATCCGTCTTTTGAAGGATTTGCTTCATGGGCTGGTTCGTGCGGACTCTTATTGTGTGAGCCTGGAAGTAAGGTCGTAGCCTTCGTGAGGCTATCACTAAGGAGTAAACAAACTTCTCTAGTTTGTGGTACCTTAGCTCAGGACCTTGTAGAACCTTACTGGTGAAATAGACCGGGTGTTGCCCGACCTCGTCTTCTCTGATCAGGGCTGATGAAACAGCCTTGTTTGCGACGGATAGGTATAGGACGAGGTCTTTTCCCGGTATTGGTCGAGTTAATATAGGAGGTTGGCTTAAGAATTTTTTGAACTCTTGGAACGCCTCCTCACATTCCGGAGTCCATTCAAACTGGCATCCCTTCCTTAATAGGGAGAATAGTGGAAGGGATTTTAGTGCCGATCCTGCCAAAAACCTGGAGAGGGCTGCAAGTCGGCCATTGAGCTGTTGAACCTCTCTCAAACAAGTCGGGCTTTTCATTTCTAGGATGGCCCTGCATTTGTCGGGATTGGCCTCAATCCCTCTTTGTGTTAGCATGAAGCCTAGAAACTTCCCCGTTTCTACTGCGAAGGCGCATTTTGCGGGATTTAGCCTCATCCCATGCGACCTTATAGTGTTGAAGACTTGTGAGAGGTCGGTTAATAGGTCGACTTCTTGCTTGGTTTTTACTAACATGTCGTCGACGTATACCTCCATTAGGCTCCCTAAATGGGAGGAAAACACTTTGTTCATCAGCCTTTGGTACGTGGCTCCTGCATTCTTCAGTCCGAATGGCATGACCACGTAGCAATAGTTGGCTTTTGGTGTGATGAACGATGTTTTCTCCTGGTCGGGTTCATGCATCGGGATTTGGTTATATCCCGAGTAGGCGTCCATGAATGATAGGTATTGGTACCCTGAGCTGGAGTCTACCAGGGTGTCAATACTCGGTAAAGGATAAGGGTCCTTAGGACATGCCTTATTCAAGTCGGTATAGTCGACGCACATTCTCCATTTACCATTTTGTCTTTTGACTAGCACTACATTGGCTAGCCATGTTGGGTATTTGACCTCTCTGATAAAGCCGGCTTCCAGGAGCGCCTGTACTTGCTCTTCTACTATGGAGGCCCTCTCTGGGCCGAGCTTGCGTCTTCTTTGCTGTACAGGTCGGGACCCTGGGTAAACCGAGAGTCTATGGGACATGAGCTCGGGGTCAATCCCGGGCATGTCGGACGCCTTCCAGGCGAAGAGGTCGGAATTAGCTCTTAGGAGTTCACCCAACCTTTGTTTCAAGGTTTCCCCTAGGTTGGCTCCTATGTAAGTGTTTTTTCCTTCCTCCTCTCCGATTTGTATCTCCTCGGTTTTTCCTCCCGGCTGAGGTCGCAGCTCTTCTCTGGTTCTTGCCCCACCTAACTCTATGGTGTGGACTTCTTTGCCCTTTCCTCTCAGATTTAGGCTTTCATTGTAGCACTTCCTAGCCAATTTCTGATCTCCCCTCACCGTTGCTATTCCTCCTGGAGTCGGGAATTTCATGCAGAGGTGAGGGGTCGATACCACTGCTCCAAGGCGATTAAGGGTAGTTCTGTCGATTAAGGCATTGTAGGCTGACCCTTCATCGATGACTATAAAGTCTATACTCAGAGTCCTTGATTTTTCCCCTTTTCCAAAGGTGGTGTGAAGGGGTAAAAATCCCAGTGGCTTGATTGGCGTATCCCCTAACCCGTATAGAGTGTCGGGGTAAGCTCTCAACTCTTTTTCATCTAACCCTAGCTTGTCGAAGGCGGGCTTGAAAAGGATGTCCGCCGAGCTTCCTTGGTCTACTAGGGTTCTGTGGAGATGGGCGTTGGCTAGGATCATAGTTATCACCACGGGATCATCATGCCCGGGGATTATCCCTTGCCCATCCTCTTTTGTGAATGATATAGTGGGGAGGTCGGGTGTTTCATCCCCGACCTGATAGACTCTCTTCAGATGTCTTTTGCGAGAAGGTTTGGTGACTCCCCCTCCCGCAAATCCTCCTGAGATCATGTGAATGTGTCTTTCAGGGGTCTGGGGTGGAGGATCTCTTCTGTCCATATCATCTCGCTTTCTCTTTCCATGGATGTCCGACCTCTCCATGAGATATCTGTCAAGCCGACCTTCTCTAGCCAGCTTTTCTATCACATTTTTGAGGTCGTAACAGTCGTTGGTGGAGTGACCATATATTTTATGGTACTCGCAATACTCGCCGCGGCTTCCCCCTTTTTTGTTTTTAATAGGTCTTGGGGGTGGCAGCCTTTCAGTGTTGCAAATCTCTCTGTATACGTCCACTATAGAAGTCTTTAGAGGAGTATAAGAGTGGTACTTCCTGGGCCTCTCCAGACCGAGCTCTTCCTTCTTCTTGACTTCCCTTTCTCTCTCCCTGGAGGAGGAAGTGGGTCCGGGTCAGGAACTCAGGTCTCTTAGCTTTGCATTTTCTTCCATGTTGATGTACTTCTCGGCCCTTTCTTGTACATCACTTAGAGAAACGGGGTGCCTTTTAGATATGGACTGTGAGAAGGGGCCTTCTCTAATTCCGTTGACTAACCCCATTATTACTGCCTCTGTGGGCAGGTCTTGGATCTCTAAACATGCCTTATTGAACCTTTCCATATAGGCTCGTAAGGACTCTCCGACCTCCTGTTTTATTCCCAGGAGGCTCGGTGCATGTTTTACCTTATCCTTTTGGATCGAGAACCTCATCAAGAATTTCCTGGAGAGGTCTTCAAAGCTAGTAATGGATCTTGGGGGAAGGCTATCGAACCACTTCATCGCTGCTTTCGATAAAGTGGTCGGAAAAGCCTTGCATCTCGTAGCGTCGGAGGCATCGGCCAGATACATCCGACTTTTGAAGTTGCTAAGATGATGCTTTGGATCCGTAGTTCCATCATAGAGGTCCATATCAGGGCTTTTGAAGTTCCTTGGAACTTTTGCCCTCATTATGTCCTCGCTGAAAGGATCTTCTCCGCCGGGGAGTTGATCTTCTCCTTCGTCGCGGGAGTTCTTGAGGGAGGATTCTAGCTGCAAGAGTTTTCTTTCTAACTCTTTTCGCCGTTCCATCTCCTCTTTAAGGTACCTTTCGGTTTCCTTTTGCCTCTCCCGCTCTTGTTCCAATTGCTCCAAGCGACTGTGGACTAACCCCATTAGTTCAGTCATATGGGATGGTCCACCTTTTTCCGATTCTCGTTCGTCTGAGGGATTTGTCTTCGGGTTTTTTACCCCGGAGGCTCCCTCTCTATGCTGATCATTAACTTCTTGGTGGAGGGTTAAATCCACGTTGTCGTTCCCTGCGTTCAGATTCTCTTCTTCAGAATCCGTTTCCGCACGAACTTCTTCGTGGAATCTATCCGCCATTGATGGATGATCTCTCGGGTCCCCGGCAACGGCGCCAATGTTACGGTGGGTAACCGGAGATTAGTCCAATGGATGGCGTTTGGCGGCCCAAGTGTATGGTGGAGGAGAACTCCGGGTATGTCCGCAGCTCGGGAGGCTCCGTCCGACTTGTGCTCGCGTGTGAATGGGGGGTGGTACCTGCAAGGACACTCCGATGCCTAAGTTAGCAAGGGTGTAAGCAGGTCTTAGAGAGTATTGGACTTAGGGATACCTGAGGGGTGTCAGTGTATTTATAGTGGTGAGCCAATAACCACCGTTGGAGTAGTGCCGTATCTTTAGGATAGTAACCGTCCCATTATCTTAGGGAGGTTAAGATATGGCTTTATGAAGTGGTTAGAGAGATTTTAGGGGCGGTTACTCATTTGAATGAGTATTTATCTGCCAGCTAATCTCACAACCGACTTCTTCGTACCAAGTCGGGGTGGACACCGACCTCTTGAGTGGAGGTGGGTGCTTTGCTAGGCTTAATCTACTGGATCAGGCCTTTCGATTGGACCTGGGCCCTTAACATTGGGCCAGGGTATGAACAGTTATCTTTTTTGCTTCCTTAAGAATTTTCATATACTTTTTCGAACAACATCAATGCTTTTTTATTTTTTATAACAAATAATATCCCAAATATATTTTATATTCACGTTATTATAGTCTTCATTTGTTTTGCCCGCGCATTGCGCGGGTATCTTGCTAGTAGGATATAATAGGAGAGTAGTATATGGTTGGTTGTTTGACAAGTGTCCAACCTATATGATCAACAAGTGTTTTACTTGAATGATTGACAAGTGTCATCATGTTAAAAAAATTAAGAAAACCAATACATGATAGTATAGAAGAAGCTATTATTGGCATTTGGATCTGAACATGTTGGATATTAAGCGGGAATTTGAATTTCAAATTCAAAATCATTTTGTTCCAAAATCATTCCTTTTCTTATCCTCATATATATCTTTGTTTTCATTTGTCCTCCCTAAATTAAAATTTGAAAAGATGAGTAGAGAAAACCGGAGAGGATTCAGGGAGACAGAGACTGAACGAAATAGAGAAGAAAATACGAGGTGATGAAAGAAAGAACGACTGAAGGAGAAGTGGCTGGTGACAACAGTGAGAGACAAGGACGCTAGATCGAGAGAAAAAAAAAAGAGGAATGAGGCATCTACGGTGATAGAGGCTATCGCCGCCCTTGGTTCCGTAGGAACGCGTCCACTGTATGGTAGACTAATATTTTATTTTTGTTGCAGGCAGTGCTTCCATAGTAACGCTAAGGGCTTCATTAAGGTATCTCTGTTCCTAAACTTATCTTCAGTAAATATATTTATAGCAATGGAGTGGGCTTGGGATTATTGACTGCAAGGAATTTCTGATGACCACTGATTTCTCTCCACCTTTTCTCTCAATCTCTCCTCCTTACACCAGGATCTCCTCCCGCATTTCCATCAAAGCAGAAAAGAAGAAAACATGACGATGAAGAGGGGAAGCACGACGAAAGAAGGAGAAGATTGAGGCGACGACCGCGGTGAGAGACGGCATTCCTGTTGGATCCGCAGAACCCTAAATTTCACCGTTTTCGTTAAATATATATATTTATAAGCATTTGGAGTTGATTGCTATTGTCTTTCTTGCAGTCCTGCATCATACTAGGGGCTGATGAAAATTGATAAAATAGGATGGATCCTATAATTTGTAGAAAAGCCGAAGGGATCTGATCTGAAGGAATTGGTATGTTACTGGTATATAAAGCCCTAAACTTCTGACATGTTGCCTTTTGTTTTTTGGTTTTTCCCACGGTTTAGGTGGAATGTGAAGTGGACTTTCTGTTGAAAATTAAAATGTGAAACTGTGTCATGGTGTTGTGCTTTTCTTTGGTTTAGGGGAGGCTTCCCCTTCAGAAACAGTGCAAGGGAATTATTTTGATCATACTTTCGAGTATTGGTGAACATTTTATTCAATCAGCCAAAATTAAACCCTAAGAATGGAAGAAATTGTGCAACAACAGGGTATTACTCTGTCTTACTATTTCCTATGCTTCCATATATACTATGTGATGATATATATTATGTATAGAACAATTTTGTGTCTTACATTATTGAAAATTACCGCCGGATAGAAACCTTAAAGATTTTAGTATTTCATATTCACACCAGTGGATTTTAGAATTTATACGTATCACATTTATGCTTTCGATTTTTATTTTTGAACTGTTTTGACCACTTCAAGAATGTTGGAATGCTTTTTCTCTGTGTCATCTCTGCTGCCGTCTTCATTTGGCTTCTCTATGTTGGAAAAGGTTACTATTCTCAATTCCTGTCTCTTGATATAGTGTTGGATTGTGATTACAGCTGTTTTTCCTTTCTCTTGATTTACTTTTTGTACTATGTAGGGGAATGAAATAATGAACACCTAAATTTATTGGTTAAATAGGTTTATGATGATTTGAGTTACATCCCGGATAGGTGTAGTTATTTTCTTTCACATGGTTTCAGAGTTGCCTATTTTATTTTCTTCTAACATTAATCCTCATGGTTTTGCTCAGGAATTGGAAAAGGGATTCAAGGCCTGTTTGCTGTGATATCAGTCTTTAATAAATTAATTTTTTCTTCGATATGAGTGTTCCATCTACTATAGTACTCTGTAAGGCTCTGAATTGACATATATATAGTGAAAATGAAATTGTGAATGAATTAGAGTAAAAGAGCTTTGGTTCTGAGAATGTTCAATATTATTAACCGTGTATTCACGGTGTTTATGCAATGGTGACATATGTTCTCAAGGTTTTTAAAATTTTTCACAGATAAAATGTTTTATGGTTTTCTTAAAGAAAATACTCAAAATTATTCAACACAACTATTTTTTATTCCTCATTTTATTGAAGTGTCTTAGATATAATGGTTTTGATTAACCTGAATTTTCTCCTGAATAAATTTGTTGGATTTTGTTATTGTGCTGCTGTTTGTACTACTCTAGACTTAAATATTCATGGCCTCCCAACTCTGTTTATATATTTTTGAAAGTTTATATTATTTTGCTTTGGAAAAAAAGGCCTTTTGTGATTTTTAATTATTGGTAAAAATATTTGGATTATTGCAATCAAGTGGTACTTTTGTGATGAATTAATTCCTATTATGTTTAGTATACATTTGTGTGTTTTGATTAATTTGTCTGCATAAAGTAAATTCCAACATCTATTGTTCTGGCATTCATTTTTGTTTTTTTTTCAAGGTATTATAAAATTGTAGGTTCTTTCGATAACTATTCTACTATACTGTAAAAGCTACCGGGAGAAGGCATAAATTTTGAGCCTGATAACATCTCTGAATTTCTTCCAAATGCTACAATTGAGGTTTGTATTAATTGCTTATAGCATATTCTTAATTAATTTTATATAGTATATACAAATTTCATCATTCGAACAACCTAGGTTGCAGGTTTAATATCTCATATGGTTAGTCCGTCAAATATTCTTATTGTACAACTTTTAAACATGAAAGCAATTAGCGAAAACTTACTGGTGGCTATTATTGTTGATTTCAAGGTAGATAGGAAGCTATGGACCTGACTAAGAAAATTATAAACAAATTACTTGAGCTTGATGTGCTGATGCTGTTTATACAGATCATAAATAATCATTTTGATATCTTTAAAAGTTGTTCAGCAGGTGAGACAATTTTGCAGATTTTATACATGCACTCTTCAATATACAATAAGAGCAATCAAATAATGTGACTTAAGACAAGAAAAATATATGGGAACCAGCTTCACTTCTAGATATACATGTGTTTTAGAATGAAAATATTGCTGTGAGATTGTGACTATAAAATGAATATAAATAATGTATTTTTCTTAGTTGTGCTAAGAAATTGATTGTATCATTTTGTCTTTATAGCAGGTGAAAGTTCATGATTGAAAGGTAGTGATGTTGCTTATCATTCACAAGTAATTATCGTTGGAGACCTATAAACTTATAAGGTAATAATCTCACATCATGCTTACTTTCATGGTTTGATTTTTACAATATTTATTTGTTAACAATTGTTGTATCTATGAGTGGGACACCATTAGGATTTCATTATTAGAAATTCAGAAAACAGGGTTTAAGTTATAAGGAAATTTAGTCATATTTTTAGGATTGTTTTCGAAATATATTGACATGTTACCAATGAGAAGTTATTCATAAGGAATCTTATTTGAATGGTTTCTACTCATTACAATGTTATGCAATTAGTTGGAGATGATCTCTTCATGCCTAATGCAAAACGCATTGATTTAAATGGACTTTGAATGGATTCTTTGTTTTGTTCAAAATTATTCTCACTTTTTCTTCATAGAATTAATCATATTTTGTTAATAGAGGTGTTTGGATATCTAGAATTTGAAAAAAGTTTTTTCTTTGTGCAAATACATTAGAAAATAAAGTTTATAAGTTTTTTACCCATATTAAACAACTCATGCATGAGCTATTTTTGATAAAATTTTTTGTCAAACATTTATCTTTTTACTTTTTCCTTTAAATAGGCATAACTTTAATTTATTTTTTTATGGTAATTATCATGTAAAATTCAAAAACAACTAATTAGGCATAATTTAGAAGCTACTCTTTGCTGTGATGTACACGATAAGGTTGTAGAGAGAAGTGAAAAATCCAATGTCCAGAAAAGCAATGAACAAACCATTGCGGCTGCAATGCTTATCTCTGTTGATAAGTTCATTTTTTAATTGATTTTTTGTTATTTTTTTTAGGAAAAAAGACATACAGGTCCCTGACTTTTCAAACTTTTGACAAATACATCCCTGACAAAATTTAAATACAAAAAAGTCCCTGACTTTAACAAACGGAGGACAATTTAGTCCTTTCGTCTATTTGCCTCTCATACACCTAACGGAATTGGCTGACGTGGCTAAAACGGTGTACAGGTGTCCGTTACGGTGCCACGTTGGAAGGGAAAAAAGTTCGAAGGACAAATAAGTCTTTGACGTCATTTTACAAATAAAGTTCGAAGGACAAATAGGTCCTTGAGAATTTTTTCATTATACTTCTATTATGTTTCTATTATGAGAATTTTGATTATAAAATTAGGTTAATTTTTTTTATATGGAAAAAATATTGGTGTTTTTGTTAAAAATGGGAGAATGTGGTGTAATTATAGATGGGTGGATTTTTTTTGTGGGAAGTCAACACGTGAGGGGCGTGTTGAACACGTGGCAGCATCTTAGCCTACACGTGGGGGCGTGTTGAATAATTTCCACAATACTGTAATACACTTCAAATGTCAATATTCAACCAAAACACCAATTTTCTTTCCATATTAAAAATAATTTCTGATAAAATTATGCTTGTATTTTAAAATTTAGTTAACTTGTATTTGTATTAAAATTATAGAAATTGGGCTTGTTATGTTTCTACTCTTTTTCTTAAATTGCATTAGTTTAGTTTTAGTGCATTTGTGTATTATATTAGAATTTGTTAAATTGCATTAGTTCAGTTTTCATCATACCAGTGGCATTAGTTAGCATGAGTTCATTTATGCATCAAGTTAGCATTAGTTCATTTGTGCATCATTCATGTATTAAGTTAGCATTAGTGCATTTGTGTATTATATTAGAACTAGTATTTTTATGCATAATAACATTACGAGAATATTTTTTTTTAAATTATAGTTCACTTTGTTCTAACAGTATAAATTATGCATGACACAAAAGATTTATAAAATCAAACTACTTTTACAAAAAAATCGTAAGTTGACAAAAGTTTCTGACTAAGAAGACCAAGATATCTGCAGATAAAAAATTAAATAATAATATTTTTAGTTATTATTTTTATATGAAAAAGTCTAATTTTTTATTAGTAATTAATTTTAACATTCGTAATTCGTTATCTAAAATTTAAAATAATTTAATGTGTATAATTTTACATTTAAAATATTTTAATTGTAAAAAAATATCGAATGATATATTTTGATTTGTCAAATTACTAATATAAAATATAATTATATATAGAGTAAAAATAGTAGAGAGAAATATAAAAATGGAAAGAGGTAGATGAGAGAATTTAAGAAATGAGTTTATTAATTTTGAAAAAAAAAATTCTCAAGGACCTATTTGTCCTTCGAACTTTATTTGTAAAATGACGTCAAGGACTTATTTGTCCTTCGAACTTTTTTTCCCTTCCAACGTGGCACCGTAACGGACACCTGGACACCGTTTCAGCCATGTCAGCCAGTTCTGTTAGGTGTATGAGAGGCAAATAGACGGAAGGACTAAATTGTCCTCCGTTTGTTAAAGTCAGGGACTTTTTTGTATTTAAATTTTGTCAGGGATGTATTTGTCAAAAGTTTAAAAAGTCAGGGACCTATTTGTCTTTTTCCCTTTTTTTTATTAAAAATTTTGAGATAGAAGCGTAAGTATGCATTTTATTGAGAAAATCAGACAAGTAGTATAATCTTCGTAAAATAATTATTTTGTCTTCATTAATATGTTATGACTTTGTTCAAGTCAATTTTATTGAGAAAAAAATTATAATTTATTTGCAAATTAGTTTCTTAAAACATCGATGCAAAACCTTTAAACATATAAGCTATCGTAGAGTATTAATATTTGTTTCTGAGTATCTATTAAAACAAAAGCGCTTTTGTTTTTATGAATTTTTTTTAGACTTTATATTTGACGGGTTGGTAGTAGTTTGAGTAAGGTATATGCAATTCTCACCAAAACTTTTCCTTAATTTTGACATTCTTTTAAGTCTAATGAATTTCTTTTAATTAAAATGTTAATTGCTGACATTTTTCTATAATTCAATAAACTTGAACAATATACTTTTATACATGGCAAAAGTTTTTTCTTCTTTTCTAAACAAAAAAATGTTCTCTTCATTCGTGTGATAGTGATGTGTCTTTGTGAAAAAATTCTAACTTACATATACTTTTTCTTTATTTGAATGCACGATAGTAATGGTTTGAATGCTCACAGATGCTTTTTACTTTTCTTTCTTTCTTTACTTCTATGGTGAGGTTTGTTATTATTTAGTTATGTTGAGTTATTTTTTATTTTGTAAATTTTTCTTTCATAAAAGTTGCTTTGTTTATTTATTGACACCCTTCTCCAATAAAAATGCTCCTACGAACATCTATTTACTATTGCATAATTCTGAGAAACGCTTGAAATAATGTGAAATAAAGTTGACCTTAATGTTTTCATTTATCTGTTTGTTATCTACTTTCACTAACTACATTTCTATGCCAAGAATTAAGAGCTTTAAAATTTTATCTATTTGCAATTATTTTAATGCAATTTTGCACTGATTTGATAAAAAAATACTTAGATTTTGAAGGTTGTCTATTTTTGTTTCAAAAGAGGTTACTGCTTGATATTATTTTCTCCATTTTATAGTATTTATTTTAATTAACCAAATTAATTGAGAAGGTATCTTTTTCTTTTGAAGTTATTATTTTTCTTTGCATCCTCCATGATATACACCAATATTAAAAGGCATAGAAAATAAAAGTATTTTCAAGAATGAAGAGATAAAAATAGAAGATCCTCAAGGATGTTCATCGTAACAAAAGAACTTGGGAGAGATTCAAATTTGAAAAGAAATGGACATGAAGTATGTATGCTAGCAAGAGGTTGGTAATGATTTTGAGGGTGTGCAGGATTTTAATGTAGTGGTTGAGTGGTTATTACATATAGTTTGTTTAGAAAAACCGATGTAACAGTCTTTTATTTTTTCTTTTAGTTTATGTTATCTATTTGTATCAATTGGTCATTGGAAGTACTTTGTGGAACTGATTTTGCTCATTGTCTTTTGGCGTAAGTTGAACTTATAAAAAAAAGTATGGAAATAATTTGATAGCATATATCTGTGTTAAGATATGTGGGAGATAGTGTTCTTAGATATTTGTATTTGTTTTAAGTTCTTATTATTAGTTGAAATTAAGAGTTGTTGAAATCTTAGATTTTGTCGTGTATACGAGTGATAAGTTTTTATTTGGTTTGTATTGTCTATCAGATAATGTCCTTAAATGATTCCTATCAAGAATAATTTGATGGATTAGCAAATAATGAAAAAAAAATCTTTTTGAAGACTTTGAAGGTGCTATAATTGGTATAAAAATCCAAAAGGAAAAAAAAGCAACACAATATTAATTCCAGAAAACTAAAAGTAAATAGTAGTTTTAGTAATTACTAGGCATGAGCCTGTATCAAGTAATCATCGAAAAATGCACGTTGGCAAGAAGCGAATTCATGTAACTATTAGGTTTAATTCATTTATACCAAGTCAACTGGATTAGAAACTAACTTTTTGGTTTCTTAATATTTGTAAGTTTTACTGAAAATGATGTATTTAAAAAATTTAGAAGTTCTTGGATTAAACAAACTCATTCAATTTCACATATAAGAAGATAGGAAAAATCATTGTTCATTGCCTCCGACAAAATTTGGGAAATGGGAAAGTTTATATGGGAAGTGGGTAATAAATTTATAAACGGCAAATTGGGGAATTTAGTCTTTATTTCAGTCATATTTTAATCTAAATTTTTTTGGTGGTGAATGACATAAATTTTATCACTTGATAGAAAAATTTATCACTTTAAAAATGATAAATCAAATTAAACATCAATATAACAAATGAGATTAATCACTTAATTTTTTTGTATACTAAATAAAATTAAGTCTTTTAATAAATATATATTAATCTTCTTATATCACTACAACATTTTGGGTCTATGGCCACGGTTTTTTTGGTCACGGTAAAAAATCGTGACCATAGACCCTCTATGATCACGGTTTTTTAGGGTGACCCAAAAAAAAAGCTATGGTCACGGTTTTTTTGGAAAGGGTGATCATAGAGTACCTATGGTCACGGTTTTTTAAAAAATGGTGCCCTAAAAGGGTCTATAGTCACGGTTTTGAGGGGTGACCTAAAGGGATCTATGGTCACGGTTTTTTACAGTGACCAAAAGGGGACTATGGTCACGGTTTTTCAAAAAAGGGTAACCTAAAAGGGTCTATGGTCACGGTTTTGGGGGTGGCCTAAAGGGGTCTATGGTCACGGTTTTGGGGGGTGGCCTAAAAGGGTCTATGGTCACGGTTTTTGAGGTGACCTAAAGGGGTCTATGGTCACGGTTTTTTACAGTGACCAAAAAGGGGCTATGGTCACGGTTTTTTAAAAAGGGGTGACCTAAAAGGGTCTATGGTCACGGTTTTGGGGGGTGACCTAAAGGGGTCTATGGTCACGGTTTTGAGGGTGGCCTAAAAGGGTCTATGGTCACGATTTTGGTGGGTGGCCTAAAAGTGTCTATGGTCACGGTTTTTGGGGGTGGCCTAAAAGAGTCTATGGTCACGATTTTTCAAAAAAGGTGACCTAAAAGGGTCTATGGTCACGGTTTTGGGGGGTGACCTAAAGCGGTCTATGGTCACGGTTTTAAGGGTGGCCTAAAAGGGTCTATGGTCACAGTTTTGGAGGGTGGCCTAAAGGTGTCTATGGTCACGGTTATTTACAGTGACCAAAAAGGGTCTATGGTCACGGTTTTTCGGAAGGGTGGCCTAAAAGGGTCTATGGTCACGGTTTTGGGGGGTAGCCTAAAGGTGTCTATGGCCACGGTTTTTTACAGTGACCAAAAAGGATCTATGGTCACAGTTTTTCGGAAGGGTGGCCTAAAAGGGTTTATGGTCACGGTTTTGGGAGTGATCTAAAGGAGTCTATAGTCATAGTTTTAATCATTTGAGTTTTAATTAATTAAAATTTTTAAGTATTTTTTATTATTTTAAATTTTTTTCTTTTTAAAATTAAAAAGTTTTAATAATTAAAAACTAATAATAATTTTATATAATTTACTTTAAATATTAAAATTTTATATCTAATTTTATAAATATAAAATTAGGTTGAATACTATTAATAATTTTAAATTAAAAAATAATTTAAAACTTTTTAAAATGATTGTAGAATATTAAAATAAAAGATTCATCATATCGTAATTAATTTAAATTATTTGAGTGGTTAATTTTATTTGTTTATTTAAATGCGTATGATAAATTAATTCTTGGTATGTTAGATAAAATAAATTTGTAAAAAATAAAAATATAAGGCTCATTATATATAATATATCAATTTTATTATCTTAATTTAAAAAAAATTAAAATAAACTCATTTTCTTAAGCTATGCTATAGTGGGAAACTGAAGGAAATAGAACCGCGTGAACTTAAGGAAATTGAAACAACCCCCCCTTTTTTCTCCAATTCATAACCCTAGCCGCCATTGTCGCCGCCGTCCGAAGCTTGTTGGCGCCGCCGCCGTCCCAAGCTCTAAGGACATCGTCTTTATCTTCCTTGGCTTCTCCGTTCGTCGAAGGTTAGTGGCGTGGCGTCCGCTCTTGGGGTACTGCGCTCGTTAAGATCTCTCCTTACACCTTCTCCGTCGTCGCCATCGGCGTCTCCATCGGTGTCTCAGTTCTCATTGCTGCTTGGTACGCCGTTTCCCTTTTCCGTTTTAGATTTTGTTAATTTATTTTCCTGATAATCTTCTTTTTGGATTGCGAAGAGGGATTTACGTGCTGCAATCAAGGCTCCCCGAATCACTTCCACGAATCTCATTAGGTACGAGCCATATATGAAATAAAATTGTTGCTATTAGCCTTCTGTTGTGCTGATTTCACATGGTTCTTGGCACCTTGAGCTACTGATTTCATGAATCTCGGTGCATTTCAGTTCATTAATTAGTAATGGATTTGAAACTAATTATAAAACTCGAATAATAATGTTAAGACATACTTGGCAAAATTTGAAGATATAGGTAAAGGAATTGCGTTTCATGAGTAAATATTCTCTTGATAAGCAAGCTTTTGAGAGTTCCCATTTTGCCACTCCATACTTGTGTTTTGCCAAAGCAGCAGGGTGGCTTTTAGACTTGTCAAATTCAGTAGCAAGTTCTTCACCAAGCCTTTAATTTGCCTATTCCTTTAACATTATTGTCCTTGTTCCAAATCCAAGTTGTAGATTTGTTTTTGATCCCTGGTCTGACGTACGCATTCAAATTCTTGCTTGCATTTAAACTCTTATACCAAGCCTTCTACCAATGTGTTCAATGTCTCAATCCTAGTTCAATTTATCTTATACCAATTTTTTTCTTTAACTATCTATGATTCTGAGTACCTTTTAACAGTCATATTCAAATTTTTTCAGGTCTTATTTTTCTATCCTCCATAAAAAAGTGGCCGCTTAAATGCCTGGATCTTCTCTCTTTTTGCTTCCCTGGAATATTGGAGGTTAGATGTATGGTTAATGAACTTTTATTTTTCCCATATTCAAATCAATAGCTAATGATATTCTTACTTGTATTTAAACTCTTGTCAATAGTAGTTTACATATGTATTTGTACAGTGAGCAGGAATAAAAAATTTATGTTCATACGATCATTTAGTTAAGTTTCAATGTTTTTGGTTTCAATTATGGTCCATTGAGTGAACCCCTTCCATGAGTGAGTTGAATGAAAAAAAAATACTTGTAAATTGACTTTAATATAAAAATACTAATTTTTGTGTTTGATTCTTAAGACTAAATGATACATTTCTAGCATAAAGCCCATATCATAGTTCCAACTAAATGATTTTTTATTTTTCAAAGGCTACAATTGAATTTGAATCCAGGTCACTAGACCCAAGTTCTGCAAAAGAAAAAAATATATATATATATATATATATATATATATATATATATATTGTGTAAATTGGCCACAAATTGGAGATTTCTTATAATAGCCTTCTTACAAATAACTTTATTCTCCAAAACCCAAAAAGAAAAAAACGATTCTTAATATTAGCATTACTTTCAACTTTTAAAATTTTTGTAAGCTTGAAAATATTTTTAGATGCACACTCTAATAGATAGTTTACACAAAATAAATAAAGTAATAATAAAATGTTGATTAGTGACTTGTTAAGCTGCAGTTTTGTTATAGACTTCTGGCACTGAGTGTTTTGAAGTTCCACTCAAAGATAGATTAAAAACATATAAACATTACCAAATGGCTCAAAACCACATGCAAATGCTCCTTGTTATTTAGTGGTTGAAATTTTCATACTGATTGACTTACTTAACTTGTGCTCCATATTCATTACTCAACTGCACTGCATGCATCATCAAAAATATTTTTGTTCTGTTCTAACTTCTTTATTTCTTTTGCTAGCAGGAGGATATGATGTGAAGAAAATATGTTCAATACAAATATAAGATGGGATGGGTCTTATAATGATTTTGGTTGTCTAAATGTATTATTTTGATGTCTTCTTTACATTTTGATAAGAGATTTTATTCGATAATACATGTAATGGATAAATTACACTCTATTTTGATTAGTGTTGTAATGGATATCTACTTTTTAATGAAACTTTTATGATTTACATTTATTGAATTTCTCATTTTTAGATTTATTTTGTGATTATCATCATTTTGGAATGTGATTATGCTTTAAAAAAAAATTATAAAATAAAACAGGTTACCATAGATAAGTTATGGCCACCGTTTTAAGGAGGGGTGACCATAGATAAGCTATGACCACGGTGAAAACAGTGACTATAGATAATGTTATGGTCACTATTTTAATGCGGGGTGACCATAGACGCTATGGTCACGGTAAAAAACCGTGACCATAGATAAGGCTAGGGTCACGGTTTTCATGTGGGGTGACCATAGAGGCTATGGTCACGGCCAAAACTGTGACCATAAATAAGGCTATCGTCACGGTTTTGGGAAGGGGTGACCATAGAGGCTATGGTCACGGTCAAAACCGTGACCATAGAGGCTATGGTCACGGCCAAAACCGTGACCATAGATAAGGCTATGGTCACGGTTTTGGGAAGGGGTGACCATAGAGGCTATGGTCACGGTCAAAACCGTGACCATAAATATGGTTATGGTCACGGTTTTTGGTTGAGTGACCATAGAGGCTATGGTCACGGTTTTGGGAAGGGGTGACCATAGATATGGCTATGGTCACGGTTTTGGGTGGAGTGACCATAGCCTAATCTATGGTCACGGTTTTGGGAAGGGGTGACCATAGAGGCTATGGTCACGGCCAAAACCGTGACCATAGATGGGCTATGGTCACGGTAAAAAAAACGTGGCCTAAAGTACCAGAATTTGAACATTACAACCGTGGCCATAGAAACCGTGACCATAGATAAAAAAATCGTGACCATAGGTCTATGGCCATGAGAGAATAGGCCACGGCAAAAAAACCGTGACCATAGGTCAAAAACCGTGACCATAGACCTATGGTCACCCTTTTCACTAGCTATGGTCACGGTTTTTCACCATGACCATAGACCTTTTTTTTTTGTAGTGTATTCAAACTATACATAATACAATAATAAATTAAACACATGACTCACGTGCAGCGCAAATTATATGCTAGAAGTCTAATAATATAAATAAGAAGAATTTTTTGGATTGTATAACAATAATATTGTAATAATTTTTATTTAACAATATAAATATAATAACTTTTTTATTTAAGTAAAATCTACTAATATGAATTAGAAAAATAATAAAATTATTTTAGTCTCTATAAACAAAAAATAAAATAATTTTATATACTATATAATAAATTTTTATTACAAAATTTTTTTAAATTAAAAATAATAACTTTTAATGTTAATAAATAAATATCAACAAATATTTAAAATAGATCAGTATTAGGCCCGGGCGTAGCCCGAGTTTTACACTAGTGAACACAAATAAAAAATACTTCATTTGGATTCTATCATTGCCATTGCGAGGTTAGATTTGCAAGCGCAACAAGCTAAGTGCACGGCTTTCATAGTTCAACCAAAATATATAAATGATAGGTCATATTAATTGTACGTGTACTTAATTTTAAGGTAAAAAACCCAAATGAGCTAAGGGGTGCTCATTTTTACTCAAATCTGCCAAAATAAATTTTGATACATCAATCCACCAGAACACATTTTTATATAATTTTTTAGATAACTTCTTTTTTTTTTACTTTTTGAGTTATTAATATATCTGAACACACTTTTGTCCATAAACATTAAATTTTTCAAAGAATCAAAGAAATGAAATAAACTATATTAGGTTAAGAAGGAGGATGTATTTGCTTTTTTTTTTAAGAGAAAGTTTAGGGGCAGCAATTTTATTAAAATTTGGCCAGCACTTAACCATAAAAAAGAAAGTGAGCAATCTTACACCATTAGATATAATCTCACACTACAACAAACAAGGCTTTTCGCAATGGTCAAAAACCGTTACCGTAGATTGAAAAACCGTTCCCTAAACTTTAGGCAACGCTTTGGCAACGGTTTTTGACCTGTGGTATATGCGGCCGTTGCCAATGCTCAAAGGCAACGGTTTTAATGCGTTTCCTTTGTGCAATTCTTTAAACAACAATAAAAAACCGTTGCTTAAAGCCAAATCATGGTAACGGTTATAAAACCGTTCTTTAAAGTAGTCAAACAGAACGGTTTTAATTTGTTGCTAGAAATTGATGAAAAATTAAATTCAACAGTAACACTTTAAAAAACCGTTGTCTAAACCTATCTAAGAGAACGGTTTTAAGGCGTTGCAAAATTTGGCGTTGCTAAAGGTCATATTTGTTGTAGTGTCACACCATTAAAAATATTAATAATGACTAATTAATGACTATAAATTATGAAAATTGCTAACTCCTAACATTTTTTTTAAATAACATTATAATATACTCTCTTTGTTCTCAAATAAATGTTTAATTCTAAAATGTTATTTTTCATAAATAAATTATTATTTATAGAAAATAATATAATATTATTATTTTTCAGTCATAGACTCATAGTCCTTACTAATACTACTCTAATCAATATTGGAATAAATGGTGAGAGAGAATAAATAAACAAAGTAATTAATTTTTCTATTTCTAATATATTTCAATCATTTTCTAATATAAATATAAAAACTGAAAAAAAAAACAGCAAATCTGACAGAAAAAGGCCTAATATTGATGAATGGCATTACAAGTGAAATCTTTTGTGTTAGTAAAATTTAACTATTAAAACTATTAGAATATGGGTATATATAATATACTTAAAAACTTTTTTTATATTATATATAAGAATATAATATAATAATATAAGATATGCATGATGTAATTAAAAATTTTAATTTTTTTTATTGATCCTAACTCAAGTTTTTTTTATTATCTCTTATTTGAAGGGTATTTACAAATTTGATTAATTAATATTATTAATATTATTGATATTATTATTAATATTATTAATATTAATAAATGGATACTAACTGTTTTGTACCATTTGGTTGAAGGGACACAACCTTTTAAGGATTGTGTATGTTCAAAACATTGTGTCTATTGGCTAAAGGGACACAACTCTTTAAGAGTTGTATATGTTCAAAATATTGTATCTATTGGCAATAGAAATGACACAACCATTTGTATACATAACTAATCATAATTGCTACGTGCAATATGTATAAATAAGTCCTTGTCCACTATTTCAGAAATGAAGTACTAAGTGTACATGTTAATCAACTATTAAGAGATTTTCTTTGTTCAAGAGAATTGAGAATTTCTTACTATTGCTAATTAAAAAATTCTTAGGTTTCATTGTATCCTGGGAGAGTATTGTCATCAACCCTATAGCAACTAAGTGTGGGGACAAATATCTCTCTAAAGAAAGCGATCTAATCGTGCCTTGAAACTACTACACAAATATAAGATTTTGTCATCTTCTCATACTAATATACCCAACAATTTTAGAGAGATATCACTTGAAGATGGCACAAGATCAAAACACCACGTTGAAGGTCATGAATCAAGAGTTTGTCAAGTTAGATCGCTTTGATGGAACAAATTTAGAAGGAATTCGTATAACGAAGGAGTATCTAACTTCTAAATTCAAGATGAAGGATTTGAATGAAGTTGATACAATATTAGGCATAAAGGTACATAAGAATGAAGTTGGCTTTACTTTAAGTCAATCTCATTATATTAAAAAGGTATTGAAAAAGTTTGATCATCTCACAATTAAAGAACCCAATACGCCGTATGATCCTAATCTTAAATTAGAAGGAAACATGGGAAGACTTATAGCACAATTAGAATATGCTAGTGCTATAGGAAGTTTAATGTATGCAATGCATTGTACTAGACCTGATATAGCATTTGCTGTGTGCAAATTATCAAGGTTTACAGGAAAGCCTAGCAATCAACATTGAAAAGCTATAACAAGAGTTTTTGGTTATCTCAAGAAAACCATAAACTTGGGATTACATTATAGTGATTATCCCGCAATTTTAGAAGGTTATTCCGACGCAAGTTGGATTACAAATCTTAGTGATAACAAATCCACTTCAGGATGGATTTTCACCATAGGTGGTGGAGCAATAAGTTGGGCCTCAAAGAAACAAACATGTATTACACATTCTACTATGGAGGCTAAGTTTGTAGCTTTATTAGCCGCAGGTAAAGAAGCGGAATGGTTAAGAAATTTGTTATATGATATAAAGCTGTGGCCACAGCAGACGACAGCCATTTCAATCTTCTGTGATAGTGAATCAACCATGTCTCGAGCATATAATAAGGTTTATAATGGAAAGTCTAGACATATAAGTTTGAGACTTGAATTTGTGAGGCAACTAATAGATGATGGTGTAATTACCATCACTTATGTAAGATCTCAAAAAAATTTAGCAGACTCTTTGACTAAAGGTTTGTCAAGGGATAAAATCAAAGAAACTACTGCTAAAATGGGATTAAAACCTATTATTGCTAAATGATGGGAACCCAACCTTATTCTAGTAGACCACTAGTTTCAAGGTTTAATGGATAATAACAAGTTATTTAGCAGTTGGAGCACTAAGGTATAGGATTTAGTGCTATCAAGAACCTCCTCTAACTCTCTGTTTAGATTACTCTCCAAATTGTCAAGAAAATCGTTACGACCATATCTCGGAAACTCTTGGATGCCTTTGAGTCTATTGAGGATGACCCTTTTTTGCTTAAAAAGATGTCCAAAGACCTTACAATTCCAACCTTTCAATTATCCAACAAAAGAAAGAATGACTTGAGATAACGGTATATGTTTCGACCAATGTTGGGTTAGGAATGATTGAAAATCGCTATGCAACCTCCACATGAATTCGAACTTGAAGGGTTTGGATTTTATAGCTAGCTGCACACCATTGCACTTGATGAGAATAGGGTGGTGGTTAGATTTGATACGCAGCAACGTTTCCACCACTGCATTGTGAAACTTAAGTCTTCATTGCTGGTTACAGATAGCTTTGTCAAGCCTTTTGAAGATACGTTCATTCCCCTGCCAAATAGGTCCCCTCCAGGTAAACCCCGCGCCACAAAAACCCAAATTTATAAGTTCACACGTCTCCATCTAATCTCTAAACCTCTTTATTTGTGCCAACTCGGGGGATACTCTCCCTTTTTTCTCGTTTACTTCCTTAATATCATTAAAATTGCCACAAAGCAGCCAGTGAATATGAATGTGCTTGAAGATATTATTTATGAACCTTCTAACTTCTTTTCTAACATACTCTTAGAAATGGGCATAAACTACTGTAAGAAGCCATCTATCTCTCTCATCCTCAATGGAGACATGAAGTGCCCGATCATGTAAGCCTATCTCCCGAATTCTTAATTTAGCGTTATTCCATAAGAGCCAAATCCTTCCCAAAAAACCATTAGCATCAATGATTAAGGAGAACTGAAACCCATAACTCCTAATAGACTTGTCCGCCACCTGTCCACCGCAATGAGCCTCTTGGATCGCTACAACTTAAGGATTGTATTGTCTATAGTATTCTCTAATAGTACAAGCAAACTTTGGACTTGCTACCCCCTAACATTCCATGAGAGTATGATCATAATATGATAAGAGTAAAAAGTTGAAGCTATCGCTTTTGGGATTAGCAAGAAAACGATATATTTCTATGCATCTGGACTTGATCAGTCCATGTGAACATCTTCCCCTCCAAGGACTTCCTGTCTTTCTAGGCTACCACTACAGATGTTCCTTGTGCCAATATGTCATCAATCTCAGATTCTGAGAATATCGGCTCACCTGGGTGCGGTAGTTCCGTTTCTATGACAACATCCAAGTTGGGTTGGGATGTTTCTATGACCATGGTCTCTTCCATCGACTCATCAGGGAAATTATTTTTGGAAAAGGAAGGATAGAGGCTGGGATTGTATGGTGCTAGTTCAAGATGTGTCAGAGAGTTTGATTTACTTGTGTATGACTAGGGTTTATCTTGGGTCATGGGTGACTTTTGTGCAGTGTGGGTCAGAACATGATAGGCAGCTTGTATGGGGGCTATGACGAGGGGCTATTGGAGAGCTGAGTTATTCTTAAGGATCTGTGGGGTGTTCCTCATGAATTGGGTTGTATGAGGGTTCTAGGTTTGGGCTGCCACGACTTTAGCTTTCCTCAGGTCACTACCAGACAAAAAATTTTTGGCTTGATTATGAGGGATCTCCTTGGGTTCCTGTGTTTGTACGTTAGTGTTGCCTTGATTTTCAACGTTACGCTCATTATTTTCATGATCGGCCAGAATCTCGTATCTTGTCCTTTCATCTACATTCTCTACCACGATTTTGTCTGCCTTGCGCTTAGCACCATTATCTTCCTTTTCTGTTATGTCCTTCGCTGCTGATTGCTTTTTTGACTTCCTTTGTTTTTGAATTACCATCCATTCACAAAACTCTTGTTGGGTCGAAAAGACTTTTTTACCCTTGTCTCTTCCACTCCCCTTGCTCTGGTCACTCCGTTGTTGCTGGTTCCCTTCTCCTCGACCCTCCATGGTTGGATTAATCCTCGTGCTTCCTTCCCCATTATTATGTTCTACACTCTTCTTTTCCATGCATTCGTTCTTGACATTCCCGAACCTTCCACACGAGAAATAAATAATATGTAATCCTTCATATTCTACATGATAACTCTTCCCATTCACCATGTATTTAGCATCTAGAGGCCTGCATAGGTCCAGCTCCACGCATAGATGCACAAAGTTACCTCTTGACTGATTCGCAGTATTAATATCCACCTTAAGAGTCTTTTCGATATGATCCCCAATAGTACCAAAGAACCTCTTATCATAATACTCAATAGGAAGATCAGAGTCTTACCCATGCCGCTATCTTATTAATTTTTGTTTCAAATAGATTAAAGCCTAGCACCTGTAACACCCTCACTACCAGAATATCAAACGCAGTTTAATTAACAAAGACGAGGGAAGAAAATAATCTAATTAATACAACAACATATAATATCAAACGCAGTTTAATTCTTCTTAATGCTCCTTGATAAACCCCTATTTCATGGTTTATCTTGTACTCAATTGAGTGGTTTTTATCAAGTCCTTGCCCACTTATTCATATGATTTGCATGGTTTTACATTCTCCTTCCTGATTTTGTGCTATGATTGAAAACATGCTTCTTTGGCCTTATATTTGCTAATATTAATCCTCTCTTATTACCATTAGATGCCTTGATATGTGTGTTAAGTGATTTCAGAGATTACAGGACAGGAATGGCTCAGAAGATGGAAAGGAAGCATGCAAAAGTGGAAGGAATACAAGAAGTTGAAGGAACTGCATAGCTGTCAGCCTGACCCTCTCGAACTAAAACGATCATAACTTGAGCTACATAGGTCAAAATGATGCGGTTCCACTTGAGTTGGAAAGATAACGTCCGGGGCTTCGATTTGATATATAATTCGTCATAGTGGCCGTACAAATAGGTGACACGAACGCGTGCTTCACGCGGACGCGTCGCATATGCGAATCTCATTCCACGCAAACGCGTGGATGACGCCTCCGCATCACTTTGTCGCGACCTGTACAGACCAGATTTCACAATCAGCAATTTTTGGGCTGTTTCTGACCCAGTTTTCAACCCAGAGAACACAGATTAAAGGCCATAAAGTGGGGGAGTCCATCCATACAACGGAGATTCATGGAGAAGGCACACTTTTGATAATTTAGATGTAGTTTTGAGAGAGAGAGACTCTCTCATCTCTCTTAGGATTTAGGATTACGATTTTTAGATATTAGGATTTATTTCTTTTTCATCACAGGTTCAATATTCCTTTATTTTGACTTCTCTCCTACTATTGAGATACTTTAATGCTTTTATTTATTAGTGATTTATGTTGCCCAATTAGCTTAAGAACTTTTTCATGTTAGATTTGACTGCTTTTATTAATGCAACTGAGGTATTTCAGATTTATGCTTGCTTTATTCTATTTATGATGTCTTCAATTTAATCTAGAATTTTCCCTTTTGGCTCTGGTTAAGTAATTGGTGACGCTTGAGTTATCAAATAAAGCAGTGGTTGAAATTGATAGATCGCTCTAAAGCTAGTCTTCCCACAGGGATTGACTAGGACTTGAGGATCAAACTAATTATTCCATTTGACTTTCCTTTGCTTTAGTAAAGGTTAACTAAGTGGGATTAAAATCCAATTCTCATCGCAATTGATAAGGATAGGACTTCCAGTTCTAATACCTTGCCAAAAGTTTATTTTATTATTACTATTTTAATTTTCTTATCATTGAACATACTTCTTTCTTATTTTCAAAACCCCCAATTTACAAGACTCATAACCAATAATAAGAACATACCTCCCTGCAATTCCTTGAGAAGACGACCCGAGGTTTGAATACTTCGGTTATCAATTTATTTAGGGGTTTGTTACTTGTGACAACCAAAACGTTTGTACGTAGGGATTTTCTGTTGGTTTAGAATCTATACTTACAACGCGACTATATTTTTATAAAATTATTTACTAGCAAAAATCCTCTCTTCAAAATGGCGCCGTTGCCGGAGAATTACAAACGTGTGCCTTATTATTGGTTATTGTAAATATTTTTCAAATAAAAAAAATTCAGATTTTTATTTTAAAATTTTTATCTTATCTTATCTTATTTCAAAATCAAATTTCAAATCTTTTTCAAAAAAAAAATCATATCTTTTTCAAAATCTTATCCTATCTTTTTCAAAAATCATATCTTTTTCAAAATATTTTCTTTTTGTTAGTTTTTGTTTCTATTTTCTCCTACTACTATGAACTCTCACCCCTTTGGCTATGAGTATGGTTACAACTATGTTGCAGGAACAGGAGATTGTAATGACAACTTGCATCAAGGATGGAACAATCAAAGATGGGAGGAGCCACAAGGATTTGATCAACCCTCATGGCAACAACTACCTCCAATGGACTATCAACAACCGTTCTGTGATGCATATCGAGGCAATGGCTATGGTGAGCACTCTTTTGACTATCAACAACCACCACTATACGCCTATAAACCCCCTCCTCAACATGACTTTGGACCACCATACTCACAAGCTCCTTTTCACCATTTACCTCCATATAACCCTACCCCGTATACACCATACCAACCACCTTATGAGCCATATGAACAATATATAAACCCACCCCAATTCCAATCCAATTACTCCCAAGAACCACCACTTCCCTATGCACCATGTCCATATCTATCAAGCCATGAATCACAAGCTCGCTTCGAAGAATCAGTAGATCAATTTCATGCAACCCTTCATCAACTGGAGCAAGCAATAAATCAATTATCTTCCAGATGTTCGGACACTCAAGGAATCTCCATGACTTCATGTGGAGAATCTAATGAAGAACGTAGCATGAAGGAGACACTAGAAACTCCAGTGGACAATAAGGAGTATGACTTTGTTCTGGAACAATTGGAGGAAGCCCAAATTATCCAAGAAGAAGAAGTACTGATTGAAGATTTAGGAGATGCAGAACCTCCATGTGAAATTCAAATCATAGAACCTCCTTCCAAGACGTTTGAATTTAATGTTGAAGAGGGTGTACAACCTCCAAGGTATATCATAGTTGAAGACTTGGAAGAAGTTGATATTGAAGAAGCTTGTAAAGAGGTGGTAGTTGTCAAATAAGAACACAAAGGAGTGGAGCTTGCAAGTTCATTAGAAACCCCTCCCCCTAAGTTGCCATCATCCTTCACAACATTCAAGTGGGTAAAATTGATATCCCTTAGCTTTCTAATTCCACTTGAATATGGGCTACTGGAGACGGATGGTCAACTTAGAGCTCTTTGTGGCATTAAGAGTAAGAGGAAGATGGTCAGTGGTAAGAATTGTCTTGCAAAGTTCATTATGGTTGGAAGCTTTAAGTTTAAACGCAAAGGTTGGTATAGAGCTCAATTGAATGGGTCTAGGAAGTTGTTTGGACGCTTCAGTGAGAATTCTAAAGCTGAACCACCCGGCTGGAACAATGATGATCAACTTGAAGACGGGTATAGAAACAAGATTTGGGACCCAGGAATATATGAGGATCAATTTTGGGCGCTCAAAGCTTGTGAAGAACTCCATCAAAGCTTGAGGAATTTACTTAGTATGGATAGAGCTTATTGGAAGACCAAGCATTGGTGGAAGTTTCAGGATGAGTTCAAGCACAAGCCGCCATGATAAGGAGCTCGCCGAATGTCCAACTTAAGGACTTTAACTAAAAGTGCCGGGTGGGAGACAACCCACCATGGTATGATCATTCTTTTCCCTCTCCGTAGTTTTCTTTTTTAATAACTCTTCTCAGTCCTAGTGCATATAGTTTGCATCTGCATTTGCATACTGCATAAACAAAAAAAAAAATTTCGCATGCGACGCGACAGCGTCGCCGACGCGTCCGCGTCATAGGTGCATTCGGAAGAAATGAAAATTCAACAGAGAGTCACGCGAAAGCGCGGCTGGAGGCGTGCCTTTGGCACAATTTGACCCACGTGACCGCGCCTCCCACGCGTCCGCGTCATGCACGCGAACGCGTGCCTCAAAAATCGACGTAAGAATGGTGTATGGCCGAAAGTTGAGCTAGAATGGGCTGGACTCGTGCTAGAAGCACAAGCCCTGCCATGCGTATGCGTGCCCCACGCGTCCTCGCCATTTTCAAATTTAGGCCATCCACGCGATCGCGTCAACCACGCGACCGCGTCACCCAAAGATTTGGCAATATGAATTTCAAACAGAGAGTTGCGCGACCACGAGGCTACCCTCGCGCTAATGGCACAAATCGATCCACGCGACCGCGTGGATGACGCGTCCGCGTCATTTCATAGAAGCGCTATCCGCGCGAATGCGTCACTCACGCGTTCGCGTCCCCTGCGTCGCACAGCCTATCCATCCCAGCGCCAACTATCTTATCTTTTCTTAATCTTTTTCTTTCCCCTTTCTTAATTCTTTCTTCTTCCTTCTTTACTTTCTTCTATTATCTCTATTATTCATCTTATTCATTCTTTTTCTTCTTCTCTCTTTACTCTCTTCTTTCTCTTCTTCTCCCTTTCTTTTCTATATCTGCTATTTTACATTGGTGTTACAATCTTTTTACTCATCTGTTGCATATCTCCTGCATTATTTTAGGTGCTTCTTAACTTGTTTATTATTTAATTGACATGCCATGTGCTTCTATTATTTTCTCACTTGCATGTTGTAGCTACCATGTAATTGAGACCCTCATTATTTGGCATTAACCCACCCAGACTTTATTTATATTCTTATTTTTATTTCTGGGTTACTTTTTCTTCTTTTTCCTCTTCTTTCAGGCTGGCCACCAAGAGGAAAAAAGACGAGTTTCTAACTGGAACTGTGAACAAGTTTACCGTACAGTCTTTGGAGAAAAGCATCAGTTGGAGCAACCCGTCCACCTGCATATCTCAGCATGCACCGAGGACGGTGCAATCTTTAAGTGTGAGGAGGTCGATACCGATCTCCATGGGTTAGCTATTTTCTTCTTTTCAACACCATTGTTTCATTTGTAGTTCATTGTTGCATTTGCATGTTGCATTGCATGTTTGTTTGATTTTATGCATTTAGCTACTGCTTGGTTAAAGTAATGAGTTTCTTTTTAAGACCCTATTTTTGAAAAAAAAAAAATTTACTAATTTAAATCAAAATTTAAATATTAAATTTGTTTGGAAGTTGTATTTGGAACATAGTTAAAAGCTAGAACACACAACCTGTTAGATTTGAGCTTATTTACATGGTTACATTATTTAACCATAAATATTTTATTCTTGTGTGTTTTCTTCTCTATAATTGCAATCTTTACTTTGTTCCATTCTATATGTCCATTATTTAGTGTATTTACATGCTTGTATATGATTGAGGCCATATTTGATTATTAACTCACTTATCCCAAATAAAGCCTACCCTTTTATGTCACCCTTGTTAGCCACCTTGAGCTTTTTAATCCCCTTTTGTTTTATAACCACATTACTAGCCTTAAGCAGAAAAACAAATTAAAAATCCCAAGTTGAATCCTTGGTTAGCTTAAGATAGATATTGTGTATAATTTAAGTATGGAGAATTTTATGGGAACATGGAATAATAAAAAAAGTAGAGAATTGAATTGAATACGTTATTTGAAAATTTGGGAAGCATGCTCATGTGAAATCAAAATAATTAAATTACCATGTGCATTGATAAAAAAAAATAAAAATAATTAAAAAAATAGAAAAAAAATTATTAAGTAATTAAATAAGGGGATACAAAAAAAATATATATTACCCCAAATGCAAAATAAAAAAAATATCAATGCACATGGGACAAAATTCAAAAATAAGTTTGATACATGAGCATGTAATACAAAAGTGGAAAAATTTGGGTAGCTAGGTAAAGCATTTTAAATTGTATAAAGTATGTATATGTTAGGTGAGATCTTAGACTGATCAAGGATTTACTTTGTTAGCTCACTTAGCCTTATATATGTATCCTTACCTTTACCTCAGCCCCATTACAACCCTGAAAAGACCTCATGATGTTTGAATTGGTATACTAAATATTTGTTGATTGGTTAGATGAAGAACGAAGTTTAGAAAGCATGATTAGAGAAGAATAGAGTGATTGACCCTAGACACTTGAGAGATTAGAGTGGCATACACTACCAGTGAGGGTTCAATGCTTGATTCTATGTTCCCTGCTTTCATGAGCTATCTTCTTACAAGTTTACTTGCTTTTTATTGTATAATTTGAATTAGTGGAATTTGGTTCATATTTGTCTTGAAGAACTTATTTACTTTTAACCAAGTAGGTAGAAATATTTTGCATGTAGTTGCATCCGCATAGATAGGCTGCATTGTATACTCTCTATCATTTCTCTTCACTCCTTTATAGCTTCTCTTGAGCTTAGCATGAGGACATGCTAATGTTTAAGTGTGGGGAGGTTGATAAACCCCTATTTCATGGTTTATCTTGTGCTCAATTGAGTGATTTTTATCAAGTCCTTGCCCACTTATTCATATGATTTGTATGGTTTTACATTCTCCTTCCTGATTTTGTGCTATGATTGAAAACATGCTTCTTTGGCCTTATATTTGTTAATATTAATCCTCTCTTATTACCATTAGATGCCTTGATATGTGTGTTAAGTAATTTCAGAGATTACATGGCAGGAATGACTCAGAGGATGGAAAGGAAGCATGCAAAAGTGGAAGGAATACAAGAAGTTGAAGGAACTGCAAAGTTGTTAGCCTGACCCTCTCGCACTAAAATGATCATAACTGGAGCTACAGAGGTCCAAATGATGCGGTTCCACTTGAGTTGAAAAGCTAACGCTGAGGCTTCGATTTGATATATAATTCGCCATAGTGGCCATACAGATAGGCGACGCGAACGCGTGCTCCACACGGACGCGTCGCATATGCGAATCTCATTCCACGCAAACGCGTGGATGACGCCTCCGCGTCACTTTGCCGCGACCTGTACGGACCAGATTTCACAATCAGCGATTTTTGAGCTATTTCTGACCCAATTTTCGGCGCAGAGAACACAGATTAGAGGCCATAAAGTGGGGGAGTCTATCCATACAACGGAGATTCATGGAGAAGACACACTTTTCATAATTTAGATGTAGTTTTTAGAGAGAGAGGCTCTCTCCTCTCTCTTAGGATTTAGGATTAGGATTTTTAGAAATTAGGATTTATTTCTTCTTCATCACAGGTTCAATATTTCTTTATTTTGACTTCTCTCCAACTATTGAGATACTTTAATGCTTTTATTTATTAGTGATTTATGTTGCCCAATTGGCTTAAGAACTTTTCCATGTTAGATTTAACTGCTTTTATTATGCAACTGAGGTATTTCAGATTTATGATTGCTTTATTCTATTTATGATGTCTTCAATTTAATTTAGAATTTTTCCTTTTGGCTCTGGTTAAGTAATTGGTGACGCTTGAGTTATCAAATAAAGCAGTGGCTGAAATTAGCAGATCGCTCTAAAGCTAGTCTTCCCATAGGGATTGACTAGGACTTGAGGATCAAACTAATTATTCCACTTGACTTTCCTTTGCTTTAGTAAAGGTTAACTAAGTGGGATTAAAATCCAATTCTCATCACAATTGATAAGGATAAAACTTCCAGTTCTAATACCTTGCCAAAAGTTTATTTTATTATTACTATTTTAATTTTCTTATCATTGAACATACTTCTTTCTTACTTTCAAAACCCCCAATTTACAAGACTCATAACCAATAATAAGAACATACCTCCCTGCAATTCCTTGAGAAGCCAACCCGAGGTTTGAATACTTCGGTTATCAATTTATTTAGAGGTTTGTTACTTGTGACAACCAAAACGTTTGTACGTAGAGATTTTCTGTTGGTTTAGAATCTATACTTACAACGCGACTATATTTTTATAAAATTCTTTACTAGCAAAAATCCTCTCTTCACTCCTTCATCCGGTTTCTGAAAAGGTAAAGCTGTAGGGGGTGAGAACCTAACCACATGGTCTCACCACAGAGTTTCAAAGTTGTCATAAGAAGATATTTAATAAAAAAACTATTTTCAAGCCCAGTGATTATCATTGCCTTATGAATATTTTAAAAACCAATAGGTAATCATTTAAAACCTTTTCAAAGAAACAATGTTTAATCTTTTAGAAATCCGAAACATTTCCTTTCTCATAAGAAAATATCAATCAGAAACCAACCATGCAATCAAACAACACAATCATTAATTCAACACCAAAGTTCATTCTCAAATGTAGTACACCAGGACAAACACAGGCAAGACAGACAAGGAAAGCACAAGTAGGTAGCAGTTACAGCAAATAGTTCAAGTAGCAATTAAGAACAGTTTAGCAGTTAGACAAACCAAAACAAGTTCAAACCCAAGCAAAACATTCAAATGCATATGATGCATGCCTGTCCTATGGCTGATGAGGCTCATCTGTTAGTTATCCAGCCAACCCGACAAGTCTGAATTGTCCTTAGATTGTCCCCTGACGTGCATCCCCAAGTGTCTATGCATAACTTTTTCTCAAATAATGAATATTGCTCAATGGGGGTAACATTTCCAAGAATTTATATTGTGCCCGGTCACACTTACGTCGTAGGGTCAACAAAGTATCAAGTTTTCAACCTGGTACACGTGGTGGCAAGCCATGGTACTTTATCCAGGGAACCTCGTATCTCAGATAATTCAAATTCATAAGCTATTTGAATAATTCAAATATCATAGCTCAACATTCTCAATCAATATCTCAACATTCTCAACATTCTCAACATCATAATCATTCTCCAATCCAAATCTTATTTCCGAAATCATTCAAAAACCATATTTCAAAGAGAATCCTCATCATCCTTCTTTCCATTCTGTCCATTAACAATTCCAATTCAAAACATAATTCTTTCTTTGATAAATAAATCCATCTTAAAACATATAATGTTTAAAAACAAATCTTTTTTAATTAATTACTTCAAATAAATCTTTCAATTTTATAAAATTTCGGCAGCATCTCCTCTAAAACTCGAACACTGCCACCCTTTTTGGGTCCCATCCAAACTTTTCTCAAATCTCATTCATTTCCAAAATTCAACCAGTTCCAATAACAAATTGTTTTCAAAGCGAATCAGTGCCAATAATAAATCTCTTTTTAAAATCAAACCAGCTCAAATACTAAATCATTTATAAAATCAGACTAACTCAAAATTAAGCTGTTTCCAAAATTAATTCAGTTTCATATTCCAAATCATCTCCAAAGCCGATTCGTTTACATTATCAAAAATAGCTTCAAAAACAAAAAAGTCATTTTTCATAATAATCAACTAAATAACCTTTCAAACTAATTTCTGTTCAGCAATCACAAACCACTCAAGCAATCAAGCAATCAGCTATTCAGTCCAGCAAACAACCACATTTATAAAACAATCATAATCACAGACATATGTTTCTCACGTTAATATCTATTTATAACAAATCTGTAATGTAAAATAGATTTTAAGAAAAACTCCTACCTCAATTGGTCGTAAGTTGCATAATTAAACCCATTAAATCCTTATTCTCATGTTAATCGGCAACAACTGTAGAAATTCCCAATCAATCGCAGGGATCACAGCAACAACCACATATCTGACATAATTTAGAATTAACGTGGGACATATATTGAGCGATATTAGAACATGATTGATAATAGAGTATTGCGATAAACAAGAACGGAACCGTAATCTTACCATGATAAACAGAATAAAACGACACAGTAGCAGCTATCTTACCATGATAAACAGAATAGAACGACACAGTATCAGCTTCTAAATTGACCGGACAGCAGCTCTAATAATGGCCGGAAGCTCTGATGGTCTTGCAGCAGCGGTGACTGTATAATTCAATTCAAACACCCTCAGTAACAACTCACGGTTGGAGCAACTTAACAGAAAAGAAGATCTGAGGTAAGATTAGAGCTTACCAAATTGACTTAGGCCTTAGTGGCGGTTTCTGGTGGCAGTGGCGGCGAGTTTCAGGCAGCAGAAGCTCGGTCACGGCAGCGCAGCTCCAGCAGTAGCGGTGACGGAGCGCGCAACGGCGGCGGTAGCTTCTCGCTGCACGGCGGTGCCTCCCTGCTTCCTCCACCGTGAGATCTCTTTCGCTCTCTGCTCCAAAGACGGGCGACGATCTGTGAAGGGAAAGACGTCGGCGAGGTCTTCATGGCGGCGGCTGGACTTGTCGGCAACGGCGACTCCACACGCGATGAAAACAGCGACGGCGGCGCCTCCTTCTCACGCGGTCCTCCTTGGCGCTGGTGCAAACGGCGACGTGACGCGGCGGCTCCCTTGCGACACTCTCCTTCTTTCTCAGATCTCCTCTCTCCTCTGTCAGTAGCGGCGGCAGTGACACCCACCGCGCCGCCTCACTCTTTTCCCCCCTCTCCTTCCTTCCTCGGTTCCCCATCCTTCTTCCCCCTTCTTTCTTTTTTTTTTCTTTTCCTGATGGGTGTGTATTTTGGTTGAACAAAAGGGGGTTTCAGCTGCTGTAGGTGTTGGTGAAGGCTAATGGCGGCTAGGGTTTCATTAGGAGTAAGGGGAAAAATTGTAATATAATTGGGATTAGGGTTTGTGTATAAAATTAAGATTTTGAATTTAATTATAGTAGAGTAATTTTAATAAAATTGAGGCCTGGAGTATAAATTTTGAAATCTAATTAAATCACTAAAATTATTTTAAAATATTATTCGTGGCATAAAAATACTAATTGATTCTCAATAAATTATTCTAATTGAAAATTCATGGTAATATAATTAATTTTCTTTATCTTTAACTTAAAGTATTAAATGATATAGATTAAATTATCTAAAATCAAATTATATAAAATTTCAGTTTATTTCATAACTATCAATTTTATAATTTAAATATAGAAGATAATTCAATAACTATAGAATCAGACAAAATTCTAATTTAAATAGCCAAACCTCAATATTTCGCAAATTTCTAGAACTTTAATCATGAATAGAAAAATAATCCATAAGTATAAAGTTTGAATAAAAAACATAATTTATTTCATATCCAATTAATTACCTTTAATTATTTTCACTAAATGTAATTTCTGAAATTAAAACTATATATATATAATTTGAGATTGGTTTAAAATAGAATTTTTCAAAAGTCTTGGGTCTTACAGCACCATCTTTTGATCGCGAGGTAGTGAATGATCATTAACCACGCCCCCTTCCATACATGGTTGAAATCTTCCTGGTTGTATAATCTGACCACGAAAGACTCATTCCCTAGGTCGATCAGATCCATACCTCCCATCTTAGCCCAAATTTTGTCTAGTTTGCGTTTTCATCACTGCATATGAAATTTGAAGAATCTCCATCTTCGCTGGAATCCTGAGAATCGAAGTCTGGTATAGCACTATGGAGCTGGCCCGCTTCCTCAATGTTACTCGGTATGTATGAAGTTTTCCTCTTTTTTTTTGGGAAAAAGACAGATAGGTCCTTGACTTTTCAAACTTTTGACAAATACATCCCTGACAAAATTTAAATACAAAAAGTCCCTGACTTTAACAAACGGAGGACAATTTAGTCCTTCCGTCTATTTGCCTCTCATATACCTAACGGAACTGGCTGACGTGGCTGAAACGGTGTACAGGTGTCCGTTACGGTGCCACGTTGGAAGGGGAAAAAGTTCGAAGGACAAATAGGTCCTTGAGAATTTTTTTTTTCATTATACTTGTATTATACTTCTATTATGAGAATTTAGTTTATAAAATTAGGCTAATTTTTTTTGTATTTGTTGAAAATAGGAGAATGTGGTGTAATTATAGATGGGTGGATTTTTTTTGTGGGAAGTCAACACGTGGGGGCGTGGTGCAACACGTAGGGGGCGTGGTGAACACGTGGCATCATTCTGGCCAACACGTGGGGGGCGTGTTGAACACGTGGCAGCATCTTAGTCAACACGTGGGGGCGTGTTGAATAATTTTCACAATAATGTAATACACTTCAAATGTCAATATTCAACCAAAACACCAATTTTCTTTCCATATTAAAAATAATTTCTGATAAAATTATGCTTGTATTTTGAAATCTAGTTAACTTGTTTTAATCTACAATTTAAATATTTGTATTAAAATTGTAGAAATTGTGCTTGTTATGTTTCTACTCTTTTTCTTAAATTGCATTAGTTTAGTTTTAGTGCATTTGTGTATTATATTAGAATTTGTTAAATTGCATTAGTTCAGTTTTCATCATACTAGTGGCATTAGTTAGCATCAGTTCATTTATGCATCAAGTTAGCATTAGTTCATTTGTGCATCATTCATGTATTAAGTTAGCATTAGTGCATTTGTGTATTATATTAGAACTAGTATTTTTATACATAATAACATTACGAGAATATTTTTTTAAAATTATAGTTTACTTTGTTCTAACAGTATAAATTATGCATGACACAAAAGATTTATAAAATCAAATTACTTTTACAAAAAAGTCGTAAGTTGACAAAAGTTTCTGACTAAGAAGACCAAGATATCTGCAGATAAAAAATTAAATAATAAGATTTTTAGTTATTATTTTTATATGAAAAAGTCTAATTTTTTATTAGTAATTAATTTTAACATTCGTTATCTAAAATTTAAAATAATTTAATGTGTATAATTTTACATTTAAAATATTTTGATTGTACAAAAATATCGAATGACATATTTTGATTTGTCAAATTACTAATATAAAATATAATTATATATAGAGTAAAAATAGTAGAGAGAAATATAAAAATGGAGAGAGGTAGATGAGAGAATTTAGGAAATGAGTTTATTAATTTTGAAAAAAAAAATTCTCAAGGACCTATTTGTCCTTCGAACTTTTTTCCCCTTCCAACGTGGTACCGTAACGGACACCTGGACACCGTTTCAGTCACGTCAGCCAGTTCCATTAGGTGTATGAGAGGCAAATAGACGGAAGGACTAAATTGTCTTCCGTTTGTTAAAGTCAGGGACTTTTTTGTATTTAAATTTTGTCAGGGATGTATTTGTCAAAAGTTTAAAAAGTCAGGGACCTATTTGTCTTTTTCCCCTTTTTTTTTGGTTTACCCAAACGGTATCCTCCAACCCGACAGGTTAAGAACTAATCCGTCGCGGATCTGAGCTCTATTTAAGGGTCTGCCGCTGGCCAATGAGTTGCTGTATGCACAAAGCGGGGTTCAAACTCTCGATACTTGCTTAAGCGGATGAGTGAGCTGACCACTCGACCAACCAAGTTTTTTTGCTGAATTTTTCCTTTTAAGTTGTCTTTTTTAGAAATTTATGAAAGATCGGATTTGTCTGTTTGGTTTGTTCTGGAGTAGCGTCCAAACAAAAAAAAAAAAACAAAAAAAAAGAAGCAGGTTAAAATTTATTGCCTAAACAAGTGACTAGATATATAACTGGAGGTGAATAGGGCATTTTTTTGGGTTAACAGAGGGTCACAGGCCCAATAGTTGTATTTAATATTGCAGTTCCAAAGTGAAGAGCCCAAAGACACTGGTGGCCCAATAGAAATGTCTACCGTAGAAAAATATCCCATCTAGGCTACAACATAAGCCCAATTCACTGGTGAGATTATTGTGATGGTCTAACATTCCAATTGTCTGACCCAAAAAACATTGCAATTGTAAAAGCCTCTAAAGAAGAGGACCAAATCAAATGGATTGGACAAAAAGTTAAAAACAATTGACCAAAACTTACAAGTAAATGACACAAAATTTGAAAAGTAAATGGTTAGAAAAGTGTAAATATAAATATTATACAACAAAATTAACTACTAAAATTAGTTATCATATACTTTTGTTTATTTGTATGTGTTGTTTAATGTATATTTTATATTTTATATTAATAATTAATTTTAATATATACTAAATCCAACGAAAATATCACCATAGACCAATAATAATAATAATCTAAAAAATATCATAAAATTTAAGAATTTCTTTTTTTGGTAAAAATAAAATTTAAAATTTAACAAAAGGGAAAAGTTGACTTTTATTTTTGGCATAGCAAGAAGCGTAGCCAATGGGGTGATGACATGTGAGGTGCGCTTGAACCTCCATGCGCCTTTCCATACCGAATCCCTCTCCTCCCTTCTGTTCCGTTCTGAATCTTCTCTCTCTCTCTTTCTCTCTCTCTGCAACTGCACGGAACACACGCGCGCGCTCACACACAGAGCATAATTCTCACAATCAAGGACGCTTCCTACGACAATCGAATTCGCGTCGTTCTCAATTTTCAGTAAGCTTAACTCCATTTCCATTTTTCCCTCTTTCAGCTCCTTCAACTCAATTGAACAATTCGATTCTTCAATTTTAGGGTTTTCCTCTTTCTTCTGGTTCGTTAAATAACTGTCTTCCTAGTTCATTTGGCTTTGAATTACAAGCGATGTAGCATGCACCCTTACTTTCCATCTCATCATAGAGTTCTTTTGGGAATGAGCTAAATAGCTGAAACCTGGATCCTTCTTTCTTTTTTGTGTTGAATTGCAGTATGTACATCTATGAATTTGTGATCGATATACTTTTCTCATTTGAGTTTTACGCAATTAATGAGTCGTTTGACTTAAGCTGAGAGTTTTGGATTCCGTTTGAACTTGTGGTTACTGGTTAGTGATATTCTTTGCTGAACGAGTAATGATAATTTTTTACTATTTAATTATTATTAACGCAATGGCCTAACTTGTGTTTAGTGATATTGGGCTTTGCTTGATTGTGGCCTGAGCTGAGAATATGTTAGAACCCCTTTGCATGAACTACATTGTTTTCAGGACAATACTGTTTTCTGGTACAAAGCTTCATTAATGGCTGTTTTGCATGAACTACAACTTATAACATATTTGTTTGTGCTGCAGTGGAGCTCGGGATTGATGGCTCCATTAATGGTGAGACAATAGCACATGCTACCATAGGAGAAGTTAGCAGTAGCTTTGCTGATGAAGATAAAATTGCTAGCTGTTCCTTTGATCCAGCTTACAAACAAGATCAAGATGGTAATATAACACAAGATTCTTCTGGAGGGGACACAATCCCCTCAGCAATTCCTGCTGTATCGGTTGTGTCAGCTGATGAGCCATACGTGGGTCAGGAGTTTGATTCGGAAGCAACAGCGCATGCATTTTATAATGCATATGCCACGCGTGTTGGATTTGTCATACGTGTAAGTAAGCTCTCACGGTCAAGGCGTGATGGTTCTGCAATTGGACGTGCTCTTGTTTGCAACAAAGAGGGTTACAGAATGCCCGATAAGCGTGAAAAAATTGTAAGGCAAAGGGCAGAGACAAGGGTTGGTTGCAGGGCAATGATTTTGGTGAGGAAAGTTAGTTCCGGTAAATGGGTTGTCACGAAGTTTGTAAAGGAGCACACACACCCTTTGACACCTGGAAAAGGCAGAAGGGATTGCATTTATGAACAATATCCGGTGAGTTAATGTTCTTCTTTTACTGAAATATGTATATGATAATATGTGAGTTCTTAGTCTATGCCTGATAGAAAGATTGCAACTGGAACAGTGCTATCAACCCTCACAAGAGTTTGAATTCAGCAGCTAATACTAATGAAGTTCCCATCTTATGCCTTACACAATTGACCCAAAATTACTTTTGAGTGAACATTCCCAAATACAAGATTGATTCTTTCTAAAGTAATTCATGTTTTCAGAGTGAAAATATAGTTTTACAAAGATGCAAAAAACTAAGAATATATACTCACCTTATCCCTGAATTATTAAGATGTTCCAGAGTCATAGTCATATTTGTAGTACTATTAGTAATAAGCTAAACTTGTCTTTTATTAAAAAGAAAAAGGAAAAAAGGCTCTTATCTATGCATTTGTTTTTCTCCGTTAAACCATGTCCTATGAGGAAACTTAAGTGATCTTTTGAATAATCTCTGATACTCGTATTTGGTTTTTCTCCACTTACTTACCTCTGTTTTTTTCTTTTGCAATTTTCAGAATGAACATGATAAAATTCGAGAACTATCTCAGCAATTGGCTATAGAGAAAAAACGGTGTGCAGCTTATAAAAGGCAACTTGAATTGTTATTTGAACACATTGAGGAGCATAATAATAGTCTTTCAAAGAAAATACAGCACATAGTAGGCAATGTGAAGGAGATTGAAGCTGAAGAACAACAGCGTCATAGATAGGTTCAACTATTAATTTCTAGTATTTGAGGTATTTCACCGGATGAAACACAATCAATGACCAGTGTTGAAGGTGCTACTAGGAAAAATCATGCAAGAAGTATATTTGCTGACCAAGGCATATGCTCCATTTAGCATTAGGTTCATTTGGTAGATTAGTTTTTCAAGTTCAATGGAATTCATTGGACAACTTTATATGGTGTGATACTTAAGTTGGTAGAAGAAACCAGTTCAGTCAATGTACAGGTCCTTTTGAGTCCATTCTTGTGTAGTTTGTTCTAACAATATTATGACCCATAACAGGCATTCAAATGCCTTGATAGAATTTACTCCATTGTTGATTTTGTAAATTTTGATTCAAGCCTACCTTCTTTGTATATCATTTAAATAATAAGCTTATTCTGTACAGAATGCCCTGACCAAATATCCATGGTTTCTTTTGTAGCCAAGCCTTCATCAATTGGGTTTCGTTACCTACTTCGGGTCTTATTATTTCTGTCTTCTCAGCATTTTCTCATGTTTGATTTGTGTGGTTCGTCAGTATTAATTTTATTTATATATTAAAGAATCCAAAAGCTAAGCAAACTGCCCCTATAGCTCAGTGGTAGAGCGTCAGTCTTGTAAACTGAAGGTCCGTAGTTCGATCCTGCGTGGGGGCATTTATTTTTATATTTTCATTATTCAAGCATGCAGAGATTGTCAACCTGCATTTAAGGCAACCTCAATTTTATCAATTGTTTTTCATAGAAGAAATGAAATGACGCCAAAAATGTTAAATTGTCATTCATTAAACACGGATGACAAGCTTTACAATAAATAAATTATGATGATAGTTGCATTAACACGATAGTACTAGTCTACTACTACATCCCAACTATAGTTGCATGAAAAGAAAATGATATCCCTACTAAAATTCTGAACCACAACTATCCATAAATAGAAAAAAAAATGTCAATACTCAAGTTAAGAGTTGCATTCATATCATGAAAACTCAACTAAAAACACAAAAGTTCCCATGTTATCAACGTTAGAAGTTATGCTGCAAGAACAACTTTTCTTGGGGAGAAGCAGGACCAATCTCTTCCTCAAGACTCTTCAAAACATCACCACCACTTCCAACATTGTTATTACCAATGTTTATGATCTTCCCTTCACAAACATTACCGTTATTATTCTTCACATCAACCTCAGCCTCTGAGCTTGATGACTTTATCCTCTGAGAAGAAGTCACACTTGGGAATGTTATCCATGAAGGTGCTCTAAACTCATACCTCTGATCCTCGTTCTCTCCAACATCGATTTCTGACCTGTTTGAAGACCTCTGAGATGATTTCATGTGCAATCTGCTACTTCCCAAAACCACCTCAGTTGGCAAAATTGGTTGTTCAGTACAAGGGCTACCCATTAACCTTGCAAGAGAATGCTCCAAAGTTGTTGTTATTTTGTCCATTGAAGGCCTATCCCTCCCTCTCATTCTCACACTCTTGCAAGCCACAATTGCAACCTTCTTCAAGGCTGCAAGATCAGGAGGAGGTTTCAGAACCGGGTCAAGGATTGCAGCAATATCCCCTGATTTGATTAGAGGCTTTGCCCATTGAACTATGTTCCCTTCATCATACTGCATGTCAATGGCTTTTCTACCACTTAGGAGTTCCAAAAGTAGGACACCGAAGCTGTAGACATCTGATTTTGTTGTGAGATAATGAAGCCTATAGTACTCGGGATCAAGATAGCCGAGTGTTCCGGCAGGTAGCTCAGCAAGTGGGGTGCTGCTATCTGCAGGGCCAAGTAATGATAAACCAAAATCAGCCACTCTTGCATTGTGTTCTTCATCAATGAGAATGTTTGAAGACTTGATGTCCCTATGAATCACAGGAGGGCAAGCATAGCCATGGAGATACTCTATTCCTCGTGCTGCTTGGACTGCAATTGTTACCCTTCTGATCCAATCAAGCTGTTCTTTTAACTCCTTGTTTTGGCCATGGAGGTGTTGGTGCAAAGAACCATGAGCCATAAACTCATAAACAAGAATTATCTCTCCTCCTTCTTCACAATATCCTAGTAGACTGAGCAAATGTGCATGGTTCAACCTTGAGAGCAAGTCAAGTTCTGTTTGTAGCTCATTGGAACTCTTCTGTGACCTTATGGCTCTTTTGACAGCAACAACTGTTCCATCTTTCAGAACACCCTTGAACACACATGAAAAGCTTCCCTTCCCCACTATATATTCTTCTTTGAATCCACTAGTTGCCCTTTCAAGTTCTTCATAGTTAAACTTCTTAGCCTTCCGAATCTCCGGACGAGTCTTACTATTCTCCTTTTGAAGTGAAGAAGAACTCACATTATGTTTCTTCACCTTTGATGACCTTGTTGCTGAACACTGACAATCTCTAAGCTTGTATCTAACATACAAAACTGCAGTTGTAGATAGAACACTAACCATGAAAATTGCGAAAGCTATCTCCGCAACAACAACCGGCACCTGGAGAGACCAGAATCTTTCATCTTTGCTACTCCTGGTGGGAGGAGAACTGAGAGAAGAAGGGGAGCAATTGGAGAAGCACTGAGGTGAGACACAAGCAGAGCAGTTATATTCACATATCCTATCAGATGTCAAATTGCAAGGACTTGTCTGATACATTTCATAAGGACAAGCACCACTGCAAGGAACACAAAAGTGAGCATTTGATGAATTGCAAACACCCTTATCCTTATGCTGCTCCATTTCATAGGAACCTGGAGGACATGAATTGGAATTGCACTTCCCTGGCAACACAGCTGGCTTTGGAAGAGAGTTAGAGAATCCAACACCCCAACAAAGAATCTGATTAGATTTCTCAGCAAGATTTGCACAATTGAAATAGTCACCAGCAACAATATCAGTTATTTTAGTCCCACTTGGCGGTGTTCCTTGGCCATCGGTATAGCCCCAGCAAATGACTCCAAGATCATTGGTCTTAATGCCGCAGGCATGGAACCTTCCTCCTACTATAGAGATCATGGACTCATTTGGAGGCAATAAAACATTACCTAGGCCTTGTCCTGCATCTGCATGTATCGATGTGATTTTCGCCATTTTCACCGGCATTTCGTCCAAGCTCCTTCCCCAACAAACAGTCCTAGAATTCACCCCTTCTAGGATTCCACACACATGATTCCCACCAGCAGCAAGCTTCCGGAATCTCTTTCCACGAGGAACCGCAAGAATTGCTAGATTATTAGCATCATGATGAGCCCAACAGAATGCAGTCCTGTTTTGAGAAAACAAGCCACAGTTGAAACCAGAGCCAGCTGAGATTGATTGAATCATTCCATCAAACACATAGGTACGGCTCATGTTGAAGCCCCAACAATCAACAATTGAATTTTTCCTTTCCGTTTTCCCCCAAATCAACGGTTTCCTCAATCCACAAAGATGGTTATCCCCAGCACTGATTTCTAGGTACTGAGCTCCTTTAACCAAACGTTGTGGCACATAAAGTTTTTTTGTAATAAAAGGATTTCTACCCCAACAATAAGGTTGCTTAGAACTCATTAGAATCCCACACACAAAGCCATCGCCACCAGTTAGACCAAGGAACTGAAATTGAGCTGGTGTTTCATGAATTATGGCTGAGTTTGTTCCATTACAGGTCACAGTATGAGACCCATCTGGTTTCAGTCCACAAAAAACATGTTTGTCACCATAGGAGGCTGCCATAGAAGACATGGAGCCAAAGCTTGAAACTTGCAACCATAGGCATGCCAAAACCACAAACTCAAGAAGAAATCCAATTAAGAATTGTGATGAAGAGAACCCCATGAAACCCAGACACTAGTTATCTTATACAGAAAATAAAGGTGGAATCTTTTTGCACTAATATAAATAGCTATTGACTGCACAGCAAGAAACCCAGCTGAAATAGCACTTGGGAAGAACACCATTACCCCATGAATATTTTTCCACAATTCTAATGGATAACTAGCAGTGCAATATGGTTTTTAAGATCATAATATTTCTGGTGGCCAAAGAAGACATGCAGGAGCTTTGTTAGATGGATCTCCCGTCCATAGTTTTTTTTTTCAATGATTGGAAACGAAAATTCAATGCTTGTTTGATGGTTTGATTAGAGAGTTAGACCTAACAAGAACAAAAGCCATGGTGCATTTACCTTGTTGTAGAAGGTGAGAGAAACTCTTACTCAAAACAGCATTACTATTTTGATGTATGGATTTGATGATGATATAGAGATTTGAAGTGTGAACTGTTTGAAAATTTTCAAAAAGAAAGAATCAAGAGAGAGAAATATCAATTGTTGAAGGTGTCAGCAAGGTAGTGATGTTGTTACAGTGCAAGCTAGAACAGAAAGAGAGAGAGAGAGAGAGAGGGGAAATAAAAAAGGAGAAGGAGGAGTTAAAGGTAAGCATTAAATGAGACAGAACTGCTAGTTCTGAAAATAGGGGAAGTTTAGGTGAAAGCATTAAATGAGAAACTTATTGCATTTTCATCCATTTAGTTTTGCCTTTGATTATTATTACTGCTGACTTCAGTTTTATACTTTCATGCACAACATAAGAGTATGCAAATACACAAACGCGCATTAAATATAGTTAAAGAGCATCAAATGCAAAGTCCTCATCCAATTGATTTGTTTGTATTTGCACCTGGGTTGGTGTGTACTGTGTAGTCAACTAAGATTTGTAATGCAGTAACAACATGCACCATTAGTATGAAGAGAACATGCTACTCTATTAGTAACTGTTTTTCAACACAAACTTTCTATATAAATCCAATGCAGTCAATAAATAAATAAACAAATTAGGAGTGTGTTGAGGGTTGGTTAATAACTTACTAATAAGATTATAGGAAATAGAAAAGTGGCTTATAGGTTCTTCTCTTCAATGGTCAATGCTCAGTCCTAAGCCTAGTCCCTAGTGACTGGTGAGTAGTGAGATATGGTACTTAAACCTTGTGACTTTCACGTGCTAATCCCCAATATCACGTGCACCTTTGTCACCTATTAATTATAACCACAAAGAAAGTAACAAATATCATTATATGACTAATTGTTTTGGGCCTCTATAATAAACATGAATTAAAATAGTCCCCCCTATACCCTACCCTTTCTGCCTAGAGCCCACAAACCTATTACTTTCAAGGTCAAGAACAATGCAAGTTGAATAATTGATTATGATGCCACAGAGGCACAGGCACACACAAATATGATGATTGATGACTCTAGCTTGTTAAAGAAGAATGACCTACTTCTAAATGTATAAGGATAGAAAGTTTCATGATCAATGTAATCATTTATGTGAATTTTTATGTAAAATGTTAATGCAAAAGAAAGAATTAAATTGAACCAACATAAGTTACTTTATCAGCCAAACAAAATCCAAATGAAAGCAAAGCTAGGATAGGTGTTGCCACAAGAGTTGACATAAATTCAATGATAAATAATCAGATCATCATAGAAAATGTCTTAAATCTTACTTCACATTATATCACTTCTAAATAGAGTAATAGACTGAATTTATATGATCAGATGAAGGTGTAATTATGGTTCATATGTACCTAGTCACCTAAAAGGAATCTTATTCTTCCATTTCTACTCATTAATTAATCTCTTTAAATCATTGATACACTGAATGCTGCAATGAAATTCAATAAACAAAATGATTGGACTTCTTAAGTGGTTCATCCAATTGGAAGCATCTAAAAGAAGCATAGTTGTATCAAGGAATCCATGAAAGTGATGCATTCTATTATAACAACTTGCAACTTCTGAAATTTGCAGCTCCATTGAACCAATACAGCAAGAAGTACTTAGCTGATGTTGAGCTGCCAATAAAACAACATAATGACTTGATAAATGGAGTATCAATTGCATCTGAATTATAGATGCTGCATAGAGTTGATGAAACACATATCAAAGGACAGTAATCTTTGGCCAAGTTCAAGTTTAAAGAAGATTTGGCCAGTCCATTATGATAATCAATTAGTCCAGAACTTGGATTCCATAAAAAGGCATTTGTTTCTTGTGTAAAACACTCTCTCAAACTATACCAAAAAAAAAAGAACACTCTCTCAAAACAAGATGATCTTCTATAAACATTTCAACTTAAATGATTTATCATCTAATTAAATCGAGAAATTAATTTGTAAATGGATTAGAAAATAGTGAATTGGTAAAAAATGGATGTATAGTGTGTTATGCATAAATGTGTTGCTGGCATTTGTCAGAGAGCACAAAACGCAGGGACGAAAAACAAGGAAGAGGAGCACGCTACAAAACCGCAGCCTGCGTTTGTCAGGCCCAGGCAATCAAAGAACGAAACGTGGCTCTATGTCCCCTGCATGAAAACAGCTTCACTTTTGACCAATTTTAAAGTAGGCAAAACGCAGGTTGCGTTTGTCAGCCTACCAAAGCAAATCAGAGGTTCGTAATTTTACCAAATCGGAGGAACACATTATTAAATATCTTGATTATCCTCAATGGGTAAATATTTTTTTATTTTGATAGTGTTATTGTTAATTTTAATAATATTATTATTATTGTTATTATTATTGTGATCACTGTAACTATTGTTGCTATTATATTAATGTTGTTATTGTTATTGTTATTATTATTATTATTAATATAATTATTTTTTAGTAATAAAAAATACTGTGTAATAAATTTTTTATTATCTTTAATAAATTTGTTATTATTTTTTAATTATTTATTTATATTTTTTATCATACAACTAGTTGTACTGTCTAATAAATTAAAAGTTTGTTATTATTTTTAAATAATTTATTATTAATTATTATGATACGGTTGTGTAAATAAATTATTAATATTTTCTAATAATAAGTTATTAATTTTTATAATAAAATATTAATATTTTCTAATAATAAATAAATAATACTGTGTAATAATAGTAATAAATTGTAATTGTTTTTGGATAGAAAGTAAATAATGTTTAATAATTGTTTATTATTTATTAATAATTTATGATTATTATTTTTTAAGATAATAATAATAATACATACTGTTTAGTTACTGGTTATTATTATTATTATTATTATTATTATTATATGATGAATAGTAGTTGTGTTTTATTATACCGATATTATTATTATTATCATGTCTATAATATGAATAATAATTGTGTTTTTGGTGTACCGATAGTCATGAAATAGTTATTATTATTATTATTATTATTATTATTATTATTATTATTATTATTATTATGTTGTTAATGTTATTATTATAATAATTTCTTAAGATTATATAGTAGTAACAATACTGTTTAGTTACCAAATTATTATTATTATTATTATTATTATTATTATTATTATTATTATTATGGAATACTGATTAACAGTTATTATTATTTTTTAGTAATAAATAATAAATAAATACTTATGATTTTTTAATAATTTATTATTATATTTTAAGATAATAATAATAATAATACTGTTAAGTTATTGTTGCTAATTTTTTTTAAATAAATTATTAACTGATATTATGTAGAATTTAATAATTATCATTTTTCTATTTGCAGGCTACCAAAAATTTGTTGCCAAGAAAACTGAATCCACCAGATACTTTTAACAAGGTAGCTGCAGTGACATTGACATCGACTGGGTTTCAACACGTTTCGCGAGTAGGCGAAATGAGAGGTTATTTTGCACTACTGAGTGCTTTGGTAGAACGTTGGAGGCCGGAGACTCACACTTTTCATCTTCCAGTCGGTGAAGTGACGGTGACGTTGGAAGATGTCAGCTATATTCTTGGTCTCCCGATTAATGAGGAGTCCGTTACGAGTAGAACAGACAGCAGTCACCAGTTCTTGGTGGAGAACTGCAATGCGTGTTTTGGTCGAGAGCCCTGTCCGCAAGATCATATGTTGGGGAAGGCCAATATTGCTTGGGTCCGACAGTGCAGAGACATCGAGCCGTGTGATACTCAGGAGTCTCTTGAGTGGTACGTCCGAGTGCACATTTTCTGCGTGCTCGGAACAGTTGTGTTTTCGGATAAGTCGACGGCTTCATTGAACTCGAAGTTTCTACCGCTACTTCGTGATTTCCACCGGATTTCAGCATACAGTTGGGGGGCAGCCAGTCTGGCACACCTATACAGATTGTTGTGTCGTGCATCACGATACAACTGCAAGGAGATGGATGTCCCACTGATACTGCTTTTTGTTTGGGCGTGGGAGCGTATGCCGCTCTTGGCACCTATACCCCGCGATCAGCTCGCGATGATGGTATTCCACTTGCACGACGGTATTGACTTTTATCATTATCGTTATTGTCATTATTATTATTATTAATTTGTTACTCCTACTAATATTGTTATTCTATTTTTTGTTAGGTGGAGTCATTGGCGCCGACATACTAGATATACACGGCGGCCTACTGCGCATTTCAGGCGAGGACTGAACGACATGAGAGTTGACGGTGTAAGTTGTAACCATTAATGTTCAATGTTTTTATTCAAAAGAATTGGTTTTCTAATCGGCCTCTTGGTAACTAATGTGCAGTTTATATGGCGGCCATATATGGGAGTTGGGGTTCCGGATTTCCTCGCTCCTCAGATGGTTATGTGCTCCACCCAGTCGCCTTTAGTGTCATTCGAGTGTATAGAATGGCACCCGACAGACCGAGTTAGATGACAGTTCGGGATGCAACAGCTTCCACCAGCCCGGCGTTTGACCTTGGTCGTGATCACTGCAAGCGCTTGACAGGGGCACAGAGCCATGACTGGAGAGAGATTTACAGTGAATGGGTTAACAGATGGAGATTTAACCGCTATAACACATTGCAGTTAGGCGAGGAGATTATTGACTTTCATCCTTTCGACCAACGGCCTAATGGCATCTGCAATTGTGTCTGAGTCCAACTTGGCATGATCTTGTGCAATCGTGCCCATGGTGCACGTGTGCTTACCATTGTATCTCCTGATCTACCAACAAGCTTTTTTTCGAATCAAGCTAGGTTGGATAAGCCAGTCGCACCCTACACTATACCCCTTGCATTTCGCATAGAATGTCTGCGGCTCAGACTCATACACAGTGTAATCAACTCCTCTAGATATGGTGTAGCTTTTGATTGCAGATATCACCGACTCTCTCAAACCAAATTCCATTCCGACACTAAACTCGCAATCTTCCGCCACAACGTTGCCTTCACCTATGACATGCGCACCGCCATCAATCAGACAAGGCAAATAAAATAAGCACTATAAAAAACTTCAATTAATAATTATGACATACCTGTATTCGCATACTCAGGAAATTTCGGAGCATGCATGGCTTCGAGATCTAGAGTCCGCATAAAAGATGGAACACCAAACGGGTGCTGGCTTACAATCGCATTCGCTTCATCTTGCACCGCCTGATTACCTGCCAAGTCTCTGTCATCATTTTCGTCATCGACTTCATAGTTAGCTTCAAATTCGTCTTCACTGTCATTATTATCTTCTTCCCAATCTATATCCCCGAGCTCATCAACATTGATCTCGTCGCCGATCATACTCATCCCCGACTGCTGTTCAAACTCAACGTACAGCTCTATCATCGACACGTGAGATCGGGTTTGTTGATAAATATACAACATCTGCTGCATACTGGCATTGTCAGTGATGGGCATTATTTGAAACTGTATTAACCCACCAAATACTTGCACAGGACTTTTGTATAAAAGATTTCTCACCTTTTTCAAAATGTGGCTTTGAATGTTATTAAAAAGACCATTTTGCAACTCGACAAAACTCATGGTACATGGAATGACAAATGACAACGGACATTCACAAACAAAAGTCACTCTTTCATGTGTGTTTCTTATAACCTCACCATTATAATATACTTGCAAGTTTGCAACACCTTCCATAACTTCAGCCTTAACAAATTCTATTTTTTTGACACAGTTATCTGCCAAAAAAACACCCCACTAAGGACTTTATGCAAGAAAGAACAAGAGGAGAAGTGAAGATGAACATGAATAAAACCGGACTTCGTATTTATAGGCAAACTTGTGGATTTAAATATTATTTTGTGTACAAAATGCAACCTGCATTTTGGGGCTTCCGAGAAAAATTTTTTGACATTAACAAAACGTAAGTTACGTTTTGTGGCTTCAAAAAAATTTTCTTTTTCTGACTTGTTAAAACGCACCTTGCGTTTAGTCTTAAACTGAAATTAAAAAAAAAATAAAAAACCCAAAACGTAAGCTACGTTTGGTGTATTTCAAAAAAATAAAAAAATAAACAAACACAAAACGTAAATTGCGTTTTGTCTCTGACCCATAGCAATGCAATATTAGGTGTTCCTTCCATTTCATGGTGTATCACTTTAGCTGTTTCCATAAGCAAAAAAAATAGCCAATTAAATCTATATGATATTATAACCAAGTTGGGTTGGTCTAGTAGTTAGCTCACTAGTCCGCTTAAGCAAATGTCGGAGTTCGAATCCTGCCTTGTGCATGCAGCAACCCATTGGCCAGTGGCAAACCCTTAAATGGAGCTCAGTACCGCGACGGATTAGTCCTTAACCTGTCGGGCTGAGAGATATCGTGGGAAACCAAAAAAAAATCTATATGATATTATAATGGAATTTGTCGCATAAGATCAGCTTGAAAGTGAGAATCAGTGGCGCAATCAAGATATTGGCTAAGTTTGCTTATTGCAAAGCAAATATCGGATCTGGTATTGGTGAGATAAATTAAGTTACATATTAGTCTTCGATATGGTATGAGATCAGTTAAGGAAGTTCCTGAAGATGTGACCAAATTCTTTAAGCAAGTACAAAATGTATTTGCGTTGGTAAAGGGAAATTTCAGCATTGCTTCTTGTAACACCACTAACTATTAAACTACTCTTCCACCTTATCTCATGACAACAACAAATAAGTCTCGTGGCCCACAAATTCAGCCCAATAGAATACATAAATTCAATTACAATTTTAGTCTTTATTATCTTATCTTATCTTTTCTTTATCTTTAGCTGTTTTTATCTTATCTTTATTTGCTTTTATCTTTCGTAGGCAATGCTCTATATATATTTAGTTTTACATTCACAATGCAATTCAATCAATTAACAATCAATTAAAGTTCTTTTTTTCTTTTCTTATTCTTTCACAAGTTTATCATGGTATCAGAGCCTTGGTATCCTCTTTGAAGAGGATATAAGCTATCATCTTTCCGGTGAGAAATCACCCTACTTCTTTTTCAACCTCCTCCCACAATGAATAATCAATCTTCTAATTTAGCTCAGAATTCAACCAATCTCTATTACATCCATCCAATTAAAAATCCAACATCAGTCTTGGTTATCCCTGTTCTAACAGGAAACAACTATCATTCATGGAATAGTCACTATGGCCTGTTTGCGCCTTCTTCCGGCAGTTCCATCTGCGCCTTCTTTCGGCAGTTTCGTCTGTATTTTGTTTTAACAGTCATGTCTACATTCTGTTTCAGTAATTTAATCTGCATTCTATTTTAGCAGTTCTATCTGCACTCTTATTGCGCTATATGCGCCATCTGAAAACCACTCTTATTGCACCATACGCGCCCTCTAAAGATCAATCTTATTGCGCTCTATGCGCTTATTTTTTCATTTTGAAAAACTACCCTTTGTACCCATGAACTTTGCGAACGCTGACAAAAGTACCCATAGAAGAAGAAAAGTGACTTTGTACCATAAAAGGTTGGATCCATCTGTCGATAGTACCCGAACGTCATTAAAATGTTAGCTCCGTTAACTTAAAGGCCAACATGGCACGTTAAGTGCTTACCTGGCTTTTGATTTTTAATTTTTATTTTTTTTAAGAACCTTCCAGGTGAATATAGAAGAGAGAGAGAAACGTTAGAGGCACTTCGCGCCATTCCATCTTCTTTCTCACCACCTTTCTGCATGCCCTAGCAGAAAGAGAGAGACGTGAACCACGTACTGAACCCTACGCCACCAACCAACCCGCCCAACCGCCTCCGTCCGCCCGAAATGACTACCGGCGACCAGCATCGCCCAATCCTTCTTCCCTTTTCTTCTTCATTTTCCCATTTCTTCCCTCTTTTGCGCGAAGTCATCATGTCTCTGCGCGAACAGCCGCCCCTGCTACGCATCTTCCAGTCCGGCGAGCAACCAACGGCGACGAACTTTTGTGCCGCTGCGACCACCACTCCTCCGTCTCGCCCACTTTCTTCGTCCTTCCCTCTCGTCAACGCATGTTCCATTCCCTTCCCCTGCTTCCCTGTCTTTCTTTTCTTTATTTTTATTGTTTTTTCATTATGTTTTAGTGATTTGGTTAGGTTAAGTTAGATGATTTATGTGTTTTGGATTGAATGTGTTTACTGTGGCTGAATTTGCTGGGTTGTTTGATGCCTACATCGAACTAAACATGCTGTCTGAATTTGCTGCACACCACATGCTCGATATATCGCCTGAATGGAGTCTTTGATTTAAACCTTATGTCTGATCAGCACAGGGCTTAAGTTTTGTTTTTATTAGGCATTTTAATTCACAAATATTCAATTTTCTAAACTTCTTGATGATGATTGTGATTAAACTTTGGTTATGCGCTAGTTGAATGTCCTTGTTAAACACCAAATTGGTGAATTTGTTTGGTTAATTTGTGCTTTTAGCTTTTAATAATATTTTTGGTGAAATTTGTAGCAGTGCATACCATGTTTTGTTTAGTGAATTGCTGAGTTTCTTACTTATGTGTTCTTGAACATAAATGAGCATATATAATAGTAGGTGTATTGATATGGACTGTTCATTTTTTGATATTTTATTCATGTCTTAATGTTGAAAAAAAAAATCAGGTGTTGGGTAATATTATAAACTGATTATGTTTATTGATGGTTCATTCATTTTTTTATGATTCATTCATTTGGGTGTTGGGTAATATTAGAAGATATGAATTTTTTTTGTTATTGACAGAAATGGCTACAATGACGCATATCACGTTAGTAATACACCATAGAGGTAGACTTGAAAAGGGGTCAGATGGCAAGTTGTGTTATGCAGAAGGTGAGATTACTGAAATGGAGAGAGTTAACGTGGATATTCTGAATGTCTTCTTCATTAGTGACCTACTGAAAGACATTGGGTATCCAATCATCTCTGATTTCTACTGGCGACATCCTGGAATGGAAATTGAGGGTGGTTTGAGGCTTCTGCGACTTGACATGGATGTTGTTAAGATGTATGAAGCTGTTGTGGAGAATGGACATAAGATTGAGTTATACACAGAGCACCCCATTAGCCAAGCAGATGTTATAGGTACGAATGAAGAAGCTGGTGTAGAAGCACCTCGTGAGGTTAATGTTACTCCATCAAGGAGGAGGAGGAAAGTTTGTGTTAGGAGGACTCCAACTCCAAAGAAGGCAAAAGGTCCTAGAAGAATTCTTCAACTGAAAGGGGTACAAACTGAAGCCCAAATTACAGAGGAGACCCATGGTACAGAAAAGGCCCAATATGATGCCAACCCAAATCCATCAGTTCCAGCTACACCAAACACAGTTCCTGTATCTAAAGAATTTGCTACACCAAACACAGTTCCAGTAACATCTATTCCTCTTGATAATGAAAACTTGGGAGACATATCTGTCCAGTTTAACATTGACAACAATGCCCAGCCAAAGTCACCAACATACACAGAGCCACCCTTTATCTCTGATGATCCATAAGACGAATTGCTTACCCAATATGTTCCTTTGCCACAGAATCAATCCTCCTCCCAATCCATTCCTGAACCACATCTAATCCCCTTCTACCAATCCATCAGCCACAGTAAATGCTCCAGAAACACAAAATAACAACACAAAGGAGGGTATTGGAGGTAGTAGGAGAAAACATATAAGGAGATCTACTAAGAGACCCCTTCCAACTAGACAAACATTTATCCCTAATACAGATCCGAATCAACCTCCATCAGTATTTATTCCGGTGGAAGGGAGAAAATATTCAGATGATGAACCTGGTGTTCATTGCTATGAGTCAGAGGGCCTCCATAGCATTGGAAGTGATGAAGATGACCAGGGAAGGTCATCTCCACAGGGCAATGCCGATGCACCTGTTAAGGAGGTGAGACTGGAGCTTGAAATGGAGTTTGAGACTCTGCAAGAGTTCAAGAAAGCTGTAAGAAAGTTCAATATTAACCTTAGAAGAAATATTTTTTTTCCAAGGATTTATTCAACAAGATGCAAAGCTATTTGCTATGATGAAAACTGCCCGTGGCAAATTTACTGTGCCAAGAGGTCATATCCGGTGAGTTATCAAGTCACAACCTTTGTGAATGAGCATACTTCCCAACGAAACTTGCATTGTAAATCTGCCAATAAAAAATAGATAGTTGATGAGTTGGAAGACAGAATAAGGAATCAACCTGATATGACAGTAAAGGATGCTGAGAACTACTTCAGAACTGAGTTTGATGTGCTTGTAAACGAAAGAAAAATTTATAGGTCAATAGCAACAGCAAGAGAAAGGATTGAGGGTTCCGAGGCTGCACAATATCTTAGGCTTCGTGACTACTCCAATGAGATACTAAAAACAAATCTAGGAAGTACAGTAAGGATACACACGTCTCCTATGCCTGGGTTGGAGAGTTTCTTATTTAAGAGAATTTATGCTTGTCTGAACGCATGCAAGAGAGAATTCGTTGAGGGTTGTCGACCTTTTATAGGACTAGGTGGCATATTTCTAAGAGGATACTATGGAGGCCAGTTACTTAATGCTATTGGAGCCGATGCAAATAATCATATCTTCCCAATAGCATATGCAATTGTTGAGTCAGAGAACAAGGACAGTTGGAAATGGTTCTTGGAGCTCCTACAAGATGATGTCGGTGACCATGCAGCAAATGGCTTTAACCTGATGTCGGACATGCAAAAGGTAAATATATTGTATTTATTCGAAATTATTTTAAATTGAGTAATTGATTAAAGCTTAGTCAAGTTAATTGGTTGTTGTTATTCGCTAAACTCAGTCATATAACTCTATTTTAATTGATCTGATTTCAGTTTAGTTAGTTCAATTGATGGCATTTAATAGTCTTTGCCTGATTTGTATACATTTTAATTGATCTGATTTCAGTTTAGTTGGTTCAATTGATGGCATTTAGTAGTCTTTGTCTGATTTGTATATATTTTAATTGATTGATTTCAGTACCAAATTTTAGTCTAAATCTCACTTAGTAAAGGTTTTTTTTATATGTATTCAGTACTCTTACTCATTCATCTATTCCATGGATAGGGACTAATTCCAGCAGTAAAGGATATCATGCCAGGTGTACATCACAGATTTTGCGCCATATCAGTGGACAGTTGAACCTGTCCCAAGCCAGGAATACTGGGAGAAGGGAAATCATTATCCATTGTTGCCTCCTGTGTACAAGAAACCTATTGGGAGACCTACTAAAAAGATAGACAGTCGTAGAGATGGTCCTAAAGAGAATCCTGATCCCCATAGAGCAAAGAGGAGATATGGCCCCATTAAATGTAAATATTGTCTGAAGGTATAACTTAACATTCAATGTCTCCTTCGTTTACTTGTGCATATTGATTATCTTATAAAAAAAATTAAAATTACAATTATTACTACTGTGATCTCAGACTGGTCATAACAGCAGAGGATGTGACAAGAAGAAAGAAGCTATGGCTAGCGGAGGAGCTGCAGTAGGTAGTGGTAGTCAGCATCAGGGTGCAGCAGCAACAACTAAAGGTATGGCTGTTGATGATCTTGATGAGGATGCTGCCAGATAGCAAGAGATGTATTGGGAAGAGACTTTGGAGATAGCAGATGCTGAAGCATCAGCTTCAGATTCACCCAATGTAAGTTATTTATATGCACTCTCTTCTTCTACTTATTGGCATGAAGATAAATTTATCTTGCATTGAACATTTGACTTAATGCAATTACCCATTTATAGGTGAATGTTGATGATCTAAACTGTGTGAATCCTTCTGAAGAATCTATGGCAGTAAGACCTCCACCTTCTAACTCCTCAACTGCATATGTGCCACCTCGACCTATCATGAATCCAACCATGTCCAGGAGACCAATTAGGAGGAGAAACGTTAAGAGGCCACCACCGTCACAACCTTCTCCCCTCAGAATTGCCCTACCACAACCTACTCCCATAATGCCTACCACACCACAACCTTCTGTTGTTAGGCTTACATTACCAACTAACCAACCTCCTCCAAAAGTTACCAGACATACAATGCATGGTGCAAGTCGAGGGACGACTACAAGATTTATGCGATTCATGCCAACTTCACCATCCACAATTCAAACAGCAGCCATATGGCCAGCACCTGGGTTCCGTCCACCACCAGAAGCATCTTCAAGTAGCAACAACAACGGGGTTTCTAGTGACATCAGCAACTCCACACCCAACAAATAGGAGTTTCTAGTGTAACTTTGTTTTTTTATCAAGGACTTAATGTAATGAGAGCTCTATCAACTTTGATACTATAGTTTTTTTGTAACTTATGCCTAGAGCTTATATTTCACAACCTGATGCTTTCATGTTCATGAATTGTATTGGTACTATTAGGTACATTTGATTTGCTACTGCTACATCAGATTCATACACTTGTTTTGAGGCTCTTGTTACTAAATGCTTGTGTTAAAATTATGTCAAGGTTTATTATACCTTATGGAATGAATATTTAGTTGCATTTCCAAGTTACAATTTCGCTATTTAGTATACAATACCAGGTTTTTGCCTAGATTTGTCAAATCACAACATTTATATGTCCTTTTTTGTCAAAATTGTATTAACTCCAATATCACAGATATCAAATACATTAACAATCATGGACATTAATGTCATAACATAACTTGACTTTTTTCACAACAACTGAATATATTAACAGAGTTTTGAAGTTCATCATCATTAAAACCAAACAGCTTTGAAGTTCATCATCATTGAAACCAAATAGCTGCATAAAAAGACCCCAGGACAACATACACCATACACACAGTTACATATTGATTAACTGGAGTAGATTCAGGCCTACACAAATCAATAAACTCAAAAAAATTGTTATAATCCATGACCTAATAGTTCTAATTTCACCCTGGAGCTTCTCTATCTTTAACAAGATCTTCACACTATTCTCTTGAATCTCTCTTCTTTGCCCAGTAACATTGACCTCATGGTTACCACAGGAGCTATCTTGATTTTTTCTAACAAGGGCTCTTGCCAGTCCCTCCCATCCTCCGTTAATCTCATCCACTCATACAAAATACTTGCAATCCATCGTCTGTAGCGTGAAAGGGAGGAATAAGGAATCGTTCACAAATAAGTTAATCTGAACAGAACCACAAAAACAAAAAGACTTATCTTCCATAGAAGACACCTTACGAACCATCTCCTAGGATTTGTTAAGGTTCCAAATTGTAGCAACACCACACCCTATCCACAAAAGCATCTCCCAGACAAAGTCTTCTCTTCACCCCTCTTGGAAGACGAAGTCCCTTCTTCGCTGATGCTTCCATTCGAACCTCTGCTTCTCCTATACATTCTAGGGTTTTCAAATTGAAATTAGGAAATTGAGTGATGTTATAACTGTAACAACATGCTTGGACACATCAGACTGCTGATTCAAAGCCAGGGAAGCACTTAACGTGCCATGTTGGCCTTTAAGTTAACAGAGCTAGCGTTTTAATGACGTTCGGGTACTATCGACAGACGGATCCAGCCTTTCATGGTTATAAAGTCACTTTTCTTCTTCTATGGGTACTTTTGTCAGCGTTCGCAAAGTTCATGGGTACAAATAGTAGTTTTTCCTTTCATTTTTTTGAAGATCGCTGCACAAGCATAGCATCTCCTTTTATATTTTTGCCGCCGACAGCTCAAGCTCTGCCGCACGCATTTTTTGAAGATCGCTGCTCAAGTACAGCTTCTCCTTTTATATTTTTGACACCGGCAGCTCAAGCTCTGTCGCACGCATCTTCCTCCGCGTCACCACGTCAGACACTCAACAATTTCATCGGAACTTATCCAAGATGTGGATTATTGACATCTTCCATCCACCAGCTTGCGGGGGCGTATTAAACTACTCTTCCACCTTAGCTCATGACAACAATAAAGAAGTCTCGTGACCCACAAATTCAGCCCAACAGAATACATAAATTCAATTACAATTTTAGTCTTTATTATCTTATCTTATCTTATCTTTTCTCTATCTTATTTATAGTTGTTCTTATCTTATTTTTATTTGCTCAATTAAAGTTCTTCTTTTCTTTTCTTATTCTTTCACAATTTTGGAAAAGTCTAGGGGGTCAGCAACTTTTGTGTTTTCTGACCAGTACTTAACCATCAAAACAAAAGTGAGTGATCTTCCACTATTAGATGTAATCTCACATCATTAAAAATACTATTGATGGTCAATTGATGGTTACAAAACACCAAAATTGCTGCACCCTAATATTCCTCCACAATTTTATCATGGTAATTGAATTAATGTATTCTGTTGGGTTGAATTTGTGGGTCACGAGACTTTTTTATTGTTGTCATGAGCTAAGGTGGAAGAGTAGTTTAATACTAACAAATTAAAAATGAAAAAATCAACCAATGGTGGAATATTTAATATCCAAATCATTTGTCATCAACCTGGTGTGCATAAATGTTTGGTAGCAGGTGTAATGTAAGTGGAAGGTAAGCAGTTTACTGTCCATATTATCCCAGTCAATTAATATGTGCATACATCTACTCCTAAATTGCTTCATGACATTCTGAGAAAAACAAAACAACAAAGAAAAATGAAGGCAAATATACAAGGTAACCAATAATGTTTATGCATGACATATTCCAATCACATAAATTGAAGTTCTTTCAATATGCCAAACACTTTCCAGTTTCTACATTTCCATGTGACTTCAATTTCAATACAACAGAATCATGTCAAAACCCAAAAGATAGAATAAAGCATTTTATTTCAGAGCCTGTGGGGCTTAAGGACAATCCATAAACAATCTTTGGACCTTGTGAGCCCAACTTTTCTTTATTTTATTTTTGATATTATCCAATAATAGTATTCGAAGTCCAGCATACCAAGTTGTCGCTTTGGCCGAGTGGTTAAGGCGTGTGCCTGCTAAGTACATGGGGTTTCCCCGCGAGAGTTCGAATCTCTCAGGCGACGATCATTTTGTTTTGCTTTTCCAACTCTCTTTGCTACAAGGACCAAAGACTTCTTCAGATAGAAAAGTCAACAATCATAAACAACAGAGCATGCATGTGACTTTGTCCCACTTTTTTATCATTTTCACTGTAACTCAAGGCTGCCACAAAAACTCCTAACAAATGAGCACTTTTCATAGTTATATATTTGATAGTTGGTACATTATACATATATTTTCAATCTCATTATGCATGCAACTAAAATACATTATGCATTTTCTTTATAATAATGTCTTTCTATACACTGATAATGATAATAATACTGTTAAACACACTAAAAGATTCTGCATGCACGTGTATTAACCATCATGGAATACACATATACAGTTACACATACAGAACTGGCAACTCACTATGACATATCAATATAATGTTATGTTCTTTGGACGCGTCTCTTATTATAATTTAACGGTTAGAGAGACAACAAAAATTATTTAAATTTATTTTTGGTTTTTTTTTGTTATTATATTTTTTTGATAATTTAATTACCTTATTACAACTTACAAATATTCCATTAGTTCCTCATACTTTCCCATTAATTAATATCATGAATAATTTACCTCCACTAACTCCTCCTTAATTAGTAATTACTCTGCAGAATAGTAGTCTATGTAATGTTCTTTTTTAAATGAGACAAAATGACAGTTTTTAATTAAATATATATTCATAGTTAAAAATCATCCATTTTTAATATTAAATATCCAATCGAAAAGGCTTCAAACATTCAGTGAACTAAAATACAATTTCTTAAGTTGAATGTTTAAAAGAAAATACCAGTTCAAAGAACTTGTGGCAACTTACTAACTTATACTGTAATAATTGGACCGAAAAAATGTCAATGAATAAGGAAATAAAAGTAGATGACGTATGGAAGTTTTTTCCTAGTGAAATTTGACTCCTTAAAATTGACTCAGTTATTGGAAATTATTAGCTAGATTATTTATGATGTTCACGAATCATATATACTCTCTCCTATTCATTCTTTAATATAATTTCAACTTACACCAGCTGAAAGTGCTATAGTATTTTTAATAAGTTCCTAAGGATATACATACACAAACAGGGGCGGAGCTAGAGTAATTTTTAGGAGGGGGCAACATAAAAGTATAATATTAGAAGGAAAAAAATTAAAATTAAAGAGAAATTAATACAAAAATTAATGATCTTTATACATTAAAATTTTTTATTTAAGGGGGCCATTGCCCCTTCTCTAATACTTGCCTTCGTCCCTGTACACAAATTTATCAAATCTTCTTTTTACTAATACGTTAGAATTTAGAAGTAACTAATTTGATAATTAATTTTTAATGTGTATATAATATTTTTGTTATTTATATTGTATAAGCCTAAATTTAACACATTATATCTAAATATATTTAAAAAATTGTTACACTAAATCTGTAAATCAAGTAATAATAGTTAACAAAATTTTTTCTATTAGATATTAGAAGAGACAACATAAGAGTGGGAAGAACTTATTGTGATTGAAGAGACAAACAGCATAAGAGTGATGCCACGTGGAAGAAGGCAAGCAGAGCAACTAAGCAAACGGCCGTTGATGAAATCCAACCGTTTATCAGAATGACAGTGAAAGGAAGAGTGAGTAGCATGAACACATCAAACAATTAAACATTATTAATCCATACTATAATGTCGTTGCCGGCTTTTACTTTTTGGCGGGCTCCATTCTCCAACGTCTCTCTCTTATTTCAGATCCGTCATCAACGCCCTCACTCCCTTTCTTTTATTTAATGGGTTTAATTAACGGCGGAAATTTAAGTATAGTTAATTTTATGTAAATTTGATAAATAAAAATTATTAAATAAATTAACAAATTTGATTTATTATTTTTATATAAAATTAACTGTATTAAATTTTTATTTTATTTAATATAAAATAATATAAAATTTAAATTTTTAATTTATTTGTTGTACGTTTATTAAAATAAATTATTTAAAATTTTTTATTATTAACAATCTTAACTTACACCTTTAGGATAAGATTAGCCAACTCTTATTTAATTTTTCTTTCTATATCACCCAACGTTTTTTTTATTAATCATAAGAAATATACAAGTAAACCCTTCGTAAAACTAAAATCAACCACACTAGCCCAGACACTATGGAGTTAATTAATTGTATAAACTAATAGTGTCTACCATAACCATATTACATTATTCGAGTGTTGGATTAGATCATTGGTTAGTTAATTAAACAATAAATATAATAAGGATTGGTCCAATTAAGACGAAAATGTTAATTAAAAGCATAACGCAAGATAGATCAATCAATTATTTAACATGAACGCGTCTTTGAACAACCAAGTCCTAACATATATATAGCAATAATAATGATATTGATTATTAATTAATAATTAACCATCCAAATACGCGTTTAAAGTTAAAGTAGTACGATGCCTTCAAAGTCACACAGCTTAAAAGCTTCACCAACCGCACTGCAATGAAACCAAACCAAACCAAGAAAAAGAAAAAGAAAACATAGTAAAAACCATACAAGAGAGTATCTAGCTACTTGTTACTTGACTTGAAACCTTTTTTCTTAACCTTTCAAACTTTTTTTCCTTATTTAGTTTCCTTCACAGCATAGCAAAACAGAAAGAAAAACAAAGCAATAAGAACCAGAGATATATAATGCCAGCTATTTTGCTTCTATACAACATTCTAAATTCATTCCTTATTTCTCTCATTCCAAAGAAGCTAAGACCCTTCTTTCCTTTCTCTTGGTTCCCCCACCAAACAAACAACACTTCTTCTTCCTCCTCTTCATCACCAAGAAGGGCCAGCAGGGCCATTATCATCACCAAGACAAGAATAATGGACCCAAATGAGCTCAGGCGAGTCTTCCAGATGTTCGACCGGAATGGAGACGGGAGAATCTCCAGGAGCGAGTTGACAGTCTCCTTGGAGAATCTCGGGATCTTCATTCCGGACAAGGAACTAGCTCAGATGATCGACAAGATTGATGCCAATGGGGATGGATTTGTGGATGTCGAAGAGTTTGGGGAGCTGTACGAGTCTATAATGGTGGAACGTGGTGATGAGGAGGAAGACATGAAGGAAGCTTTCAACGTGTTTGACCAGAATGGAGATGGGTTCATCAGCGTGGAGGAGCTGAGGGCGGTCTTGTCTTCCTTGGGGCTTAAGCAAGGTAGAACCGATGAAGATTGCAAGAAGATGATAATGAAGGTGGACGCTGATGGTGATGGCATGGTTAACTACGGAGAATTCAAGCAAATGATGAAGGGTGGTGGATTCAGTGCTCTCAGTTAATCATCTTTCATCAACATTATTGCACGTATATGTGAGAGTCATACAAAAGGAAGAAACAAAAAAGGGGTGGCGGTTTTTGATCGGTTTAAGGTTAATGTATGCTATGATTCCCACGTTGTAAATAAGTTAAGTGTTCGTGGATTATCATAGGAGGATGCAGATCATCACCACCACCAACATGAACTTGTTGAAGCTTCTTGTTGCTGTTGTTTTGTTGTTGTTGGTGTTTCTTCTTTTTTGTTCTTTTTTTGCCAATCCCAGAATGTTGGGTGGTTAGCACTTAGAACTTGACATGGCCACATTGATGGACATACTAATGATTTCTTACTTTCTTTTTTTCTAAGGAGGGAAAGGGAACGGTGGGCTACTGCTATTGTGACAGTGTGTTTTCTTTCTTTATTTTTAGGGGCAGAAGGCCTGATTCTGTTTTAACTTGTAATACTCTTGTTTGGTGATTTCAGTTGAATTTGCTCATATTCCTACCCTGTTCCATTTATTTCTTTGCTTTTCTTAATCATTTATATAAGTGCCCCGCATATGTCAGTGAAAAGAAAAAGAGATTGATGCGATTGCGGGGTTACTTGGCTACATTACCTAATTCAACAGCAAAAAATAACAATGGAATATTAGCAACAATTTGCTATGTGAACCATGTTTTGTTATGAATATTGAAATTCCTGGATTTGCCCAGAGACTAGAGTCCCATGTGACTGTTCTAAGTTTTATGGGCTACTGTTCTAAGTTCTAAAGCTTTTCAGCATGAATAATAACAAGATAATTAAACCATGGTCGAGTAGTTAGCTTACTTGTTAGTGTCTTAGATTTTGAAAATCCTGCCATATGAATGCAACAACCTATTGGTCAGTGACCAACCTTTTAATAAAATTCAGATCTAAGGCAAACTTAGCTTGTTAGGTTGGAAGATATCGGAAGAACAAAAAAAATAAATAAATAAATAAATAAATAAATAAATAACAAGATAATTGAAACAAGTGGCTACTGTTCTGATATGCTGCTTGAAGTTCAAATTGAATGTTACACAACCCCAAGCTAAATACTGTCTAGAATCTAAATGTTAACAGCATTATGTTAGAAACCTTCAAATGGCAAATAGGCTTACAAGCTTAACCTGCGTGTATGAGTATTGATGAACATGCTATAAATGACACAAATTATCAGATATCTGAATCTGCTTTTTCCTCCTCAATCTCTCTTATACTTCGGACTATATCTGCAACTTTTTCAGACATGTGTTCTGTGTGCTTTTCCAAATAGTTCAGGATATTATTTAACTGTTCTTCATATGCAGCGCAGCGTCGTTTGTATTTTTGCCTTTCGTTGTACAACTCAAGCGACAGTTCACGGATCCTCTTATCTTTCTCATCCTGTGACAGATACATTGAATCCATCAATAAAAGTTTGAGGTAGTAAAACAAAGCAGGCATGAGACTGTGACTTGTTTCCTACAAGGCAGGAACACAGATATCTACGGAGAGACATGCATACCTCACTCACCAAGTGCTTCCCAGATCCTCGCCATGGAACTTTACTAGGACTCATTAGCTTATGAGTATGCTCCTTAACAAATTTTGTGACAACCCACTTCCCTCCATCCCGCAAAGCCAACCTTATCATGGCCTGACAACCTTCTCGGGTGGCTGGTGGAGGAGGAAGCACTCTGTCTTTTCTGTGTACATACTTTTTTGCACGAAAGCCTTCTTTTGAGCAGACAAAATCTTGACCAATAACCTGGTTATTTACTCGTGAACGACGATTATGGTGTATTCGTACTGTAAATCCTATCCGCCTACCGTAGGCAATGTATAGTTCTCTGGCCTCTTCTCTTGAATTGAACTCCATGCCTATGAATGGTTCTAAAGCTTCTCCATCTGCTGAAATATCTGCTACAGATTGTTCAATAAACTTATCCTCTTCACCTGCACAAAGTTCCATGTCTTTTGGGAATCCATCTTCCACTTTACCAAGTCTTCTGCTAATTTCTACTTGTATATCAAGGTCACTATCATCTGAATCAAATCGCTGGCCAGATTGGTGATCCATCACCCTCCTGTGGTAGAAATGATTGAGTTATCCTTCACAGTTCAGAACACATAAGGAAAATTTGATACATTGATAAAAGCAGTAATTATAAACAACTCAAACATGTGGCAATAAATTTTCTCATTCTTCTCTTCATTATTTTATATTCTTGTTCTTCTTGTTTGGAACATATACCAAGAAGTATTGATAACTAAAGTTCATCCAACAAAAGAAAAGTAAAATAATTCTTCCATTTCCAGTGAGTAATACATAGGCTGGACAGGGATATCAGCCATCATAGGAGTCCAACATTATTGGCTGAAAAAGGAAACAATGCATAAAAATGAGATAAAGTATCATTGTAGTACCAACTAAGATCACAATAATGCTGAACCAAGTAGCATGACTTCCCCAAAACGAGAGCACACTGTGAAATCAAAGCTCCAAAAACCTAGACAATAAAATAATTGAGAAGATGAAGCAACAGGATACAGTGGCAACGAAATTTAAGAATATACTATTATTATTATTGATTGAACTTCAGACTTTTAAGCAATAGTTTAATTTTTGAAAAAAGTTAGAAGAAGAAGAAAGAGAATGGTTAAGCTTAAGAACTATGCATCTGCACTTCAAATTCCAAAACCTAAGCAAAAGCAATGATGATCAACCCTGCAACAACAAAAATTGCAAGTAAACTCAATGTAATCCTCATCTAGTTATATCATATTGCATTACAAATTCAAAGTGAATAATTAACTCACCCACACGATGATGAAAATCGAGAAGTTGAATCGCGTCGGGTTTATAAGCTTTCGGATTCACCCTTCTTTCTTTAGCTGAAATTCGAAACGAGGGTTCGTTCCTCCGACAGGAACACCTTTCACTTTGTTGTACGGACACACCCCCGGTGGGGCAACGCTACGGTGCGATGCAGTGCACTGCACTGCAGGTCCTTACGGTCAAACTTGTCTTTTCACTAAAACGTGCCAGTCAATTTGACCAATAGTTATTGGGCTTAAATTGGGCCGGCCCACTAAAGTTACCCCAAAAAAATGCTAAGACATAATAAAGGAAATAGCATTATAGGAGGATCCATACGTGAGTGTGAGATGGCGAGTACGTACGGTAACAACCACCGCCACCTGCTGCAGCTGGTGCTGTCGTGCCGGAACATCACGGCGCAGGTGAAAAACACCTCCACCTCTTCCATCATAGCCATGGCTTCTTCTTCCGAGCAGGAATTCGTGGCTCGTTACCGCGCGAACCTCAACCGCTACCCGAGATCGCATCGTTTCTGGGACGGCAAGGTGGCTTCCCGCGTTGGCGAGAAGCTAGGGCTCCGCCTCCGAGAAATCGGCGTGACTGGCGTCCAAATCGATCCCTGTGAGGAGTACTCACGCCCCGTCCATTATCGGATCATGGTTTCTCCCTTGTTCGATTCAATCAAACGCGCCGGCGTCGAGGTCTCCGGCGTTGACCAATTCAGCCAGGTGCCTCCTCCTCCTCCTCCTTCCTCCTGCTTGGACCGGTGAGTTTCAGTTTTCGAGCGTGATGATTGAGGAATTAATATTTTTTTTCTTGTTCCCCAATATTTCTTCGAATTGAATTAAAATCTGAGTCCAAGTTGTTGTTGTTGTTATTATCATTTCAAATTGATTCCGAAAACATGCCTTGTGTAGTGAGAATAAAAGTTGTGCCCGTTCAAGTGGCGATATTTTTTTGGGACTATTTGTTTATTATAGCTTCGTTGTAAAAGAGTTGATGAGTATTTAAACAGCATTGCATTTCAATTTTCAATGGTAACTTAATTTAAACAGTTCTCACAATTTTACCATGCAAGGGTGTTATTAATTACTAATTTGCAATGCTAATATGCCAAATTAGTTCGCTTACATGTATAGTCTCCCTGCCTAAATCATAGCAGTGGCGATGACAATTGGTTTGCTAGCCATGTTCTTATTAGCAGCACTGATCTTCTGTGTTATTCTGATGCATACAAGTATAATGCAATGCAATCATTAAAATGAGTAACATGCCAATATAGCCTCATAAAATGTTTGACAATCTAGCTAAAAGAAAGAAAAACAGTGTGAACAATCTTTGACAAAATGTTCCATAATCTAGCTAATAACTTTTTTTTTAGCATTTTATCAAATATTATTTATCTTTAAGGGATTTTAAACGCGGTTTTTTTTCAATAATTAAAATTTCAACTTCAAATCTTTCACAAGAGTATGTATATATACAGAATAATAGTAATCAGGCAGTAGAGGATAATACAGGTAAGTGTAGTACAGTTACATAGAGTTCAAGTCACACGCATTCTGTTTTTCTAATTCTGTTATTCTGTTATAACAGAATCAGTAGGCAGATTAGTTAGTTGCTTTCTTCTTCTTTATATAGCTAAATGTATACAATGAGCTTCACTGAATTAGTTCAATACACATACAAATTACAGTTACTATTCTTTATAATACAAACTCTATTAATAAAGGAGTTTATGCAATTTACCTCCATGTTCAGTGTATCATTGAGCATTCGGGCCTAATTTGCCAATAACTTAACTAATCTGTGATTCTGCACGTGGGAACCATAAGCACTGCCTCCGTTGTCGGTCGCCCAAACATGTTCTAATAAAATTATCAATCAATATCCACCTCCTAACTCCCCATCTAATTATATCTAAACAACTACCTAAGTGTTTTCATGATTGGTAATCACTCGTCCATTATCAATCACCCATCCATCTTATCATTATGGTATCACTTCGTCAACTCGTATTGATAAACCAAATCGCCATTATTATTTCTTAAAAAGGGTCACCACCTAATAATTGCCACGAATAATATTACATGACTAGTAAAATTTATTATTTTTTGTTAATATTTAGTCAATTCTCAATACTAAAAACTAAATTTTAATGGTATAAAAATAAGGTGTTAACTCAAAGTATTGATTAATATTAATAAAAAGTATTGGTCTATTAACATTTTTTACCACCAATTGAGTATTTATCATAGTACCATTGAAATATCAGATATCCAATAAAGTTTATTTTTAATTTTTGTAAATTATATTAAAAAATATTATTATTTATATTTTATACGAAGATAATAATTAAAAATTATTAAATCATTTGATATGTTTGATTAAATTACTTAACATAATACATATTTATATTTGTATCTTAATTATTAACTTCATATAAAATATTCGTCTTTATATGAGTGTGTTTATTGGAGGCGCAGTATCTCCTTTCAACTAGGTTTTTTTTCTATTACTATTATTATTTTAAATGGTTGGTGATTCAATTTTGTTGGCAATTAACAGGTAGGGTTACCAAGTAATATAACAATGTCTAGTTGTCTATTGACAATGGATCATGCACAAACCAGTCATGACCATGTACTATCATTGTTCTGAGGTGTTTACCTGAAACTGATAAGGCAAGAATGGGCCTAAATTTCACAATTCAAAGTGCTTCCACATCCTCACTTGGATGGTAGTGACGATGGTACCGGCAAGAAATTCCAATAGTTACGTTAGTAAGAGTTTTAGCGGTATAAGTTGGATGAAAAAAAATACCTAGAGTGTGAGTACATTAGAGCATAGGGTAGGACTTAGTCATCTTTTGGAAATAATTTTAGATGATAATAGAAGGTTATTATCCTCGCAATGCAAAAAGTTACTCCATCTTAAGTTGATTGGAGGAGCTTTTGACTTGCTTTTCAAGTAGGGCTAGTTACCAAGCTAAGGGATCCGAAATTAGGCGATTTGACAGGTTTAGACTCGGTCAAAGAGGGGCGAGGCATCTTATAATTAGACAAAATTATATAAAAAAAAAAAAAGCCAATCCACTCAAAAAGAATTTTGATCATCTAAAATGAGAAAGTTGGTATAGTAATAAAGTGAAGAGTTAATTACTATTATTTTATATGAAATATATGTCCCACTATCTTAATTTAAGAGTAATTAATTCTTCATTTTATCACCTTTTTACTTTAGAGAATCTTGATTCCTCAAAAAGTGCACGTTGGATGAGTTAGATTAGGCCTCATACGAATAATTTGATCTAATCACTCGTTATTTTGGAAGTCATAAATACAAATAAGTAGCAATAATATATGCATACAAAGCTTTAGGGGTAAACCCAATGAGTAAATCACATGTGAAGCTAATTCAAAAAGATAAAATTCTATTTTTGGTGAAAAGCATATTCAATTATATGGCGTGCAAATGTATAAAAGCAGGGAGTGGCGGGACATTTTCTTCCTTTGGGAATAATCAAAAGGCAACAGCAACACCAATACCAAACCATATCATAAATTTCGGGACCGTTTTGCAACCTTGCAGCTTTAATTTGTTCCTTAATCCTTACCAGTTATTACTTATTATCATCACTGTTACTGTTTTTCCAATTGTACTGGACCATCCTACATTCATTTTTAGTAAATTCACCGATAACAGTTTCACCAGTTATAAAAACTAAATCAGAAAGAAAGAAAAGAAAAACGAAAAAACGATCTGAAACTCACGTGGCTTTGACAGTTACTGCCACGACAGCCCAATTTCCCACGTGCGACATGGTCATCAGTCAACTACTCCCCCATAAGGCACAAACCTTCCACCCTCTGCATTTTATTTTTTATTTTATTTAATATACCAAATTCTCAATATTTATTTTTTGTCCTAATTAGCAAAATATTTTTGAAGTATTTTCCATTTAATTCAATATGATACAGATTTCTTCGCCGAATTTGCAATTTCCAATTCCGTCGTATTAACGTCAATAGGCGGGGGCGAGTTGCACCCTCTGACTCTGACCCCCCATTGCCATCTTTCTAAGGTTCCTTCCTTTATTTTCTTATTTTTATTTTTAATTAAATAATTTTACTATTTTGTTCTGTTTTTTTTTCATTCGCTGGATTTTTCTTTTTATGATTTGATTCCATCTGCAGTTAGTTATTAGCGTGGTTTTGTCATTGTTGTGCGTTTATTCTTCTTTCAGTTTTCTTTTCCGAGCGTAATTTCTATTTTTTCTTTTCGTTCGTGGAAATTTTGGTTTCAGTATATGGTTTGGATCGCGATCGGAGAAGGTTGATTTTGCAAAGGAGTTGGAATTGATAGGTTCCTATTTCTCACTTTGAAGAATGATGATAAGTTGATATAGTAGTTTAGTTTTGATTCTGAAAACTTGATCCTGCAACATTTTTGTTTTTTGGGTTTTGGAATTCGTTAAACTCTTTATGAGCTATACATTGAGCTGAATTTGGAACCTTTGATGAACACAATTATGCTGAATTGTGTGGAATTTTGACTTGTGAGTAGTGGAACATGACTGGTGGAGGCAAAGTTTGAGGCTTATTAGAATGTGTTTTGTTTTCAGAGGGGGTTTGTGAATTCCTAGGAAGATGGGGGTTATGTCCAGACGGGTTTTACCCGTCTGTGGTAACCTCTGTGTCTTTTGCCCTTCACTACGCCCAAGATCAAGACAACCGGTCAAGCGTTACAAGAAGTTGATTGCTGATATCTTCCCACGGAATCAGGTCAACATTTCAGCTTATGTTTCTATGTATATATTCTTATGTAGACACTATGCATGAGATGTTTTAGTTTCTGGGAGAATGGTGGTATGAATTGTTTAAAACATGCTTATCTAAGTATCAATTCTGGGTTGGTGTATTTATTTTCCATAACAGGTATACTTTTCACATAGTTTTCTTAGCAAACTCTTATTGGGGAATGTTATAAGTAATGAGATTTTTGGTTTTATGAAGAGAGGTAGTGCCTTTGGAGGGTGTTATATGATAAACTTACTAGAATAGTTGACAAAAGATTTAAAATGCTTTCAGACGCCCCTTTCACCTTTTCACCTCTCCCCTCCCCTGGCTGAACTTGAAGATAAGAAAGAATTATTCTCTCATGCACTCGGATTACTATATTTTGCAGGTTCCTGAACCGAATGATAGGAAAATTGGGAAGCTGTGTGATTATATTTCTAGGAACCCGTTGAGAATTCCCAAGGTATTAGTATTATTCTTCGAAGCCTTTCTTTTATTTTTTTAGTCCATTTGTTTCATGTAACCACTAAAATCATGACGTGGTTGAGGACATTGTGATCACCACTTTAAGTTGGAAATAGAAGATTAATATTTTGAATGAGAACACGGTAAAAGAAACATTTGTCGTTTAATATTTTAAACTCAGGAAAGAGTTGTTACTGATTGCATTTAGTGACCTTGCATAGCTGAAATATTCGTGCACAGTCTCACCTAATTTCAGTCTTGGCATATCTTATATATAAACAAATACTGATGAATCAATTTAGGTTCTGATTTTTTTTAGTTATTATTTTTAATATTGAATTGTCATTACTAATTTTTTGTTGTATTGTCCTTGGCAGATTACTGATAACTTGGAGCAAAGATTTTACAAGGATTTACGTAATGAAAACTTGGCTTCAGTGAACGTTGTCTTGTGTATATATAAGAAATTGTTATCATCGTGTAAGGAGCAGACGTAAGTTTTTTATGTAATTTTAATTCATACGTTCCGTCGATTAATTGGTATGAGGGGTTCTTTTTATTTAGTTAGTTTTTCTTTTTTTGGAAGAGAGAGAGAGAGAGAGAGAAAAGATTTTTTTTTTTTGGGGGGGGGGGGGGGGGGGGGGGGGTTACTCCTGGATGTAGAATATGATGATAATCCCTTATCTAAATTATGATTCCAAGAAGAGTTAAAGAACACTTTTTTTTTATGTTATTTTCTTTTCTATTAGGAAGTGGGTCGAGTAGTGTCGGTTTTGGTTCATTTAACTTTCTACTGTGCTACTTCATTTTATTAACTAATAATATTCAAACTATGGTTCTTAACATTGCAGGCCACTTTTTGCTAATAGTTTATTAGGGATCATTCGGACTCTTCTAGAGCAAACTCAGGCAGATGAACTGCGGATCTTAGGCTGCAATACTCTTGTTGGGTTTATAGATTGCCAGGTATTTGGCAACCTTTCTGACTTCTGAACATTGAATTCAGTAAGGTTATGATGCAAGAGTTGTGCTGCCACTTTAAGACATATTCACTGATTTCAACTTCTATTTCTATCTTTATCAGTCCAACTTTCTGAGTCTTGCTACTTGATGCTGTTGCCTTTGTAGAAAATGTAGAGTAATCTTATATTCATATTCTTTGAATGGCTTTAGTGTAGAGGTACTGACACTTCTGAGTTAAAAGTAGACAGATGGTAGATATATGTTCAACTTAGAAGGTTTTATCCCAAAACTATGTCAAATGGCTCAAGAAGTGGGAGATGATGATCGAGCTCTGCTTCTACGCTCTGCTGGATTGCAAGCTCTATCCTGCATGGTAATGCTTCTGGTCTGGTTCATTTGTTACCTCCTGCAGAATATGCTTATGCATTTCTGTGTTCATGTAAGAAAGGGTTTTACTTTACTTTATTGATGAATATACACAAGGATCTACGTGTCCTATTTTCTCTACAAAAAGGAGTGCCGTGGGTATACATAGACAATTGAAAACATGGTCATTAGAAGTTTCAATTTGTCTGCTTTATAGTTTTTAAATAGTGAAAAGGGTATGTGCTGGAGGAGATAGAGTACAACCTGGTAAAACCCAGTAATTAGAGCTGAAGAAGGCTAGAAGCTTTGTTCGCAAAAAGTTTTAAGAATAGTACTTTTAAATCATTTAAATGAGCTAGTGGCTTCCTTGTTCAGTTGTTCCTACCACACTATTCTTCTGTTAGTTTCCTTTAAAGGTCATTCTTTCCTTCTACTGATGCCTTTTGTTCTCACCCCTTTTTCTTTTCTTCACCAGGTGCAGTTCATGGGTGAGCACTCACATCTTTCCATGGATCTTGACAAAGTGAGTATTATTTTACACTATTTTTTCAATTATTGTTGATTCATGCAAGCAGTGACATATAGCTGGGTTGGATTATTTTAGTGTGTCTGGTTTTTTTTTATCCTCTAACTTTTGCACTGAAACTTGGGTGAATTTTGTGGTTAGTTTGCACTTGAACCAAAACTATTTTTTTGGTAATCTCATTGTTTTTCTTTTTTTATTTCTTGTTCATTATTTGGATTCTGAGATAGATTATATCAGTGGTTTTGGAGAATTACATGGATCTCCAATCTACGTCCAATGTTGCTGCCGTAGAGAAACTTGATTTACAATCTCAGAATCAGTTGGCTCAAGGATTTCCTAAAGAAGCAGATGGTGGACATTCTTTACCAGATATCTCTACAAAGAATTCTTCCTCGTTGACAAGAACTGAGATGGAGTCTAAGTTGTATGTCTTATTGTTATTTTTGTCCCCACTTTATTATGAAGCTGACACTGTTGACACCTGAGAGCCTCACCACTTTTACAGGGACACCACTAAGGATCCTACATATTGGTCAAAGCTTTGCTTATATAATATGGCCAAATTGGCAAAGGAAGCTACAACTGTGCGGCGTGTCCTTGAACCACTTTTTCATAATTTTGATATTGAAAATCACTGGTCTTCCCAAAAGGGTGTTGCATCTTCTGTTTTGACGTATTTACAAACCCTTCTAGCAGAATCAGGTAGCCTTGGAACATTCAGTGCTATATATTGTCTCGACTTACTTAACAAAGCCTTTTCCCACTAGATGGGGTTGGCTAGATGGATCCAAAGACGTCATTGCGTCGTGGTCATGCATAGGAATGTGGCAAAGTTTTACGCCGGCTGTTGCAAACCTAACACAACCCTTCTCATGAACCGGCTATGTAAACATAGGCCGAGTTATACATGATGTTCTCTGATTTTGATACTTTCTTTTTTCATGTAATTAATTATTGCATTTTGAATATCAGGCGATAACTCTCATCTTTTGTTGTCCATCTTGGTCAAGCACTTGGATCATAAGAATGTTGCCAAGCAACCTATCCTACAAATTGATATAATTAACACCACCACTCACCTCGCACAAAATGTGAAGCCGCAGTCCTCAGTTGCAATCATTGGTGCAATATCTGACCTCATTAAACATTTAAGGAAATGCCTGCAAAGTTCAGCTGAGTCTTCGAGCGTTGGGAGTGATGCATATAAGTTAAATATTGAACTTCAGTCTGCTATAGAAAGGTGTATATTACAACTTTCAAACAAGGTATGTATGAAATTTTGTTTTTCTTTTTATATTTGTTATATGACACCTGGCATTATTCTAGGGCTATGGTTTTATTGAGAGAAGTTCTTGGCTCCTCCTCTACTTGCATCTTATTATACCATTAAAATGGTCTTGGGGATTGTTAGAATTGAGTGTTGATATAATTATTAGATTATTGAAATTGACTTGTTGTAGCAGTCTTATCAGAATGCTTCTCTTTTTAACAGGTTGGGGATGTAGGACCCATTCTTGATTTGATGGCTGTGGTTTTAGAGAATATTTCTACTTCTACCCTCATAGCCAGAACAACAATCTCTGCTGTCTATCAAACCGCAAAATTAATCAGTTCTGTCCCTAATGTGTCATATCAGAAGAAGGCAAGCATTCCTACTTAGACTGGAAATAACATTTCTACCTATTCAGCTTTATTCATTTATCTAAAGATATAGGGTGTTTTCTGGACTTGTTCCAGGCTTTCCCTGATGCCTTGTTCCATCAATTGCTTGTGGCCATGGCTCATCCGGACCGTGAAACACAAATTGGAGCACATAGTGTCTTCTCTATGGTGCTTATGCCATCAATGGTTTCTCCTTGGTTGGACCAGAAAACAAAGATGGCTATGAAGGTACAGAGTAATAGCTTCCACATTCAGAATGATAGTTTCTCTGAAGCAGAACACTTAAATGGGAAACTGCTAGAAGGAAACACGGTTGCAGGAGTTACTGGGGATAAAAATGCTGTTCATCCATATCGTGGTTATAGCTTTACTCGTGCACTAACTGATGGAAAAGAGGTATGACATTTTCTACTTATCAGTATTAATTGTATTATCTTAATAGTGCCATAGTGGGAGCGCATGATATGATGGAGCTTGTGTCGATCATATTTAAATTTTAATGATTCTTCTTGGATTCAATTTTATTACATACATCTATCAGTTTGTTTGGTCATTTATTTTTTCTTGTCCAACAATGGAGACCCTTGGTTGTTCCTAACCATGGGTTATTCTTTTCAGGATTTAGGTTCTCTTAGATTGAGCAGTCACCAAGTGAGTCTGTTGCTTTCTTCCATCTGGGTTCAGGCAACCTCTGTAGAAAATGGCCCTGCAAATTTTGAGGCAATGGCACACACTTTTAGCATCTCTTTATTGTTTACTCGTTCTAAGGTGAGATTGATGTATATCAAGTGTCATGATTGGTTTTAAATATCTGTGATCTGTGAAAACAACAAAAAAATGACTTTGCCATTTTGTTCATCATTCATATATTGTCTAAATTTTGAATTATATGTTTTCTAGTAGCTGGGTTGCTTTTTTTTTTTAAATTTATTTTGCAGATACATTGGTTACCATAAAAGCCTCCAAGTTCCAATTTATTATGAAATGCAATTAGCTATTTCAGCAACTTAAAAAGAATATTTCAAGTTGGTGTCAAAATGGAGCCTGCATTTAGTGGCAGTGGCAATAATTTTGACAGCAAACTTTATCTTTACAGAAATGAAAAAAAAAAAAATGCTATTCATAGCCTTTTAACTAATCCCGTTAGCTTTAAAATCTATTTATCCAAATCTGTTTTCATATTTTAATTAATTTTTATAATTTAATGGTGATATGAATTGCTTTGTCAGGCATCCAATTACAGGGTTTTGGCTAGATGTTTCCAATTAGCATTCTCCCTTCGAAGCATCTCTTTGGACCAAGAAGGTAAGTTGGATGTACGGGTGATTTTCTTATCTATAGGAAGGAATGACATAAGAGTACTCCTGTCTCCATGGATTCAAGGCTGGGAACAGAGTCATCATTGAATGACTTATTTTTATACAAAAGAGATAAATGTTATTTCCTTTGGAACAGAGGCAATAATGGAATCACAATTTCAGTGTTTTCAAATGTTTACCTTTAGATGAATTGTCCTATTGAGGGTGAGTTTGGTATGAGAGTGAAAAAAGGAGGTAAAACTATAAGGATCAAATTTTCATGTAATTTAACCCATAAACCCCTGCATAAAATTTTATACTGTTTTTACTCTCATTCCTAACTGACCCTGAGAATAATAATTTCTCTGGTGAAAATTCTGATTCCTTCCTTGCATGTCTGTTAAAGGAGGCTTGCAACCAACTCGCAGGAGGTCCCTTTTTACCTTGGCTTCATACATGCTTATGTTCTCTGCCAGGGCAGGCAATTTCCCTGATTTAATTCCGAAAGTTAAATCATCCCTGACAGAGGCTACAGTAAATTTCTTCTCCGAATCTCTTGACTTATCCTCATTCTATGGCCTTGTTCTTCAGCTTCCTTTCAATATATGTATTTTTTTTTAAATAATGAGGTTAACAAGTTAAGTCATAAATCAACAGGTAGATCCTTTTCTCAAATTGGTTGATGATATCAGACTGCAAGCTGTTTGTATAGAATCAGAAAAGACCATTTATGGGTCACAAGAAGATGAAATTGCCGCTATAAACTCACTTTCAGCTGTAGAATCGGATGACGAGCAGTTGAAAGAGACTGTGATATCATACTTTACGATTAAATTCTCAAAATTGTCCAAGGTAATATGAGTAATATGCTTGGGCTGACATTATCTTAAAATTGATCAATTTCTTTTAGTTTTTACAAACACATTCGTAATAAGTGTTACTTAGGCCTAATTAACCCATTGGTATTATGCATTTATGCACATCTTATGCAAGGTATGTTCACAATATGTGTTGATAAGCTAAAGTTGCAGTCTAGTGGCTTGTTGAGGATGTTTTATAAGCACATTTGCTGAAATATGATTTTTATTTTTGTTTAACAGGATGAGTTGTCCAACATAAAGACACAAATTCTACAGGGATTTTCCGTTGATGAGGCATATCCTTCAGGACCTTCACTGTTTATGGAGACACCAGGGCAATTTTCTCCACGTGATCAGATTGAGTTCCCCGATTTTGACGAGGTAAATTTAATAATTTATCCAAAATTGCTTCTGTTTATTGGCTTTGAAAAGTTGTGTGCCTAATATTGTGGTGGGTCATTTTCCAGATAGAGACTTCAAAGTTTTCGATTGGTGAAGAGTCTGGGCCTGAACCAAGCGGAAGTCAGTCTGATCGCAGAACATCACTCTCAACCAATACTGCTGATGTTCTAAGTGTTAACCAACTATTAGAATCGGTAAACATTCACACTATAGTTGATTGGGGACTGTGTTTCTTCTTCTTCTCTCAAACACGTGGATTATTTTGCATGGACAGGTTACCGAAACCGCACGGCAAGTTGCCAGTTTTTCCATTTCCTCAAATCCTTTACCCTATGACCAAATGAAGGACCAGTGCGAAGCGCTTGTAAATGGGAAACAAGAGAAGATGTCTGTTCTTCAGAGTTTCAAGCATCGATCAGATGTCAAGGCCATAGTTCTTCCAAGTGAACGGGGAGTAGAAGTTCCCCCTCTACCAACTAAGGTTAGTGTGTTTACAAAAAGGAGTTGATTTTTCTGTAAACAAAAGTTATGGATGAATTTTTTTCTACAGTATCTAGGTTCTAGATAGGATTTAAACTAATGAAGTTAATTACTGAGAAATGATATGTTTGTACCGTGCAATTCTGCAGGTGCAGAATCTTTTACAAGATGATTTGAAGTTAGTGAGCCAGGAGCAATCTATTTCGCAGGATCAAGTTCTAGTGCAGCAAAATTCTCTGAGACTACCACCTTCAAGCCCTTATGATAAATTCCTGAGAGCTGCGGGATGCTAATGCAAACTATGTTGCAAAACATAGAAGCCATTTTTTCATTATTTGCATCGATGATAAACTAAATGCTGATTCTTGAGATGGTTTTTACCATTCTTGCCCAAAGTGTGGGAAATTTAAAAGATATACTGCCTTTTTTTTTATCTTTATGTTGAGATGGGTGGGGAGAGCGGGGAGGGGGGTGTTTCTTTCCAGCAAATGTATAATTATGTCGATAAATTTCATTATAATTGTCAATATTTAAAGAGATTTTTAGGAATAAAAATGGTTATGGTTATAGGTTGCCACTTTTATTACTGTTTAAGCTTTGTGTATTTCCCATTTATCTTTTACTATTATAAAGCCTTTGGTGGGTAAGAAAACTGAATTTTTAGTCAAACCGGAAGAATATCGTTTTCCTTCTCTTCTCTAGTGATTAGTGATCACTAAGTGATATATATTTAAGAGTTTTGAATTATTTAAAACAAGATTTGAATTTTCTATAAGTGAATTTAACATCAATTCAAATTTTCACATGTTTTTATTTTAGTTCTATAAGAGTAGAGTAAAAAATATACTTGATTTTTGCGAAATTAAAAAATACGATTTTGTTAGGTACACAATGATTTTTGTAAATAATATGAACAATAGATTCTAAAATTAATCCAATAAAATAAAAAAATATTCCATTTTAAATTATCTCTTAAACTTTAACATCATATCTAGTGAATTAAATATTCAACCAGTAAGTCAAATCAAAGAAATAATCATCTTATTTATACTTTTCCTAAAAAATAAAATCGAAAAGGTAAATATAATAAAGGGGACCCGTATTTCTGAATGTGATTTGGGTTTGGATTCTTCTGTATTCTGCTTGGCCTAGAAACAGAAACAGAGGTAACTCAATTCTCTCTCTCTCTCTCTCTCTCTCTCTATTCATGCAGCATCGATCAGGTTCCTTCCTTTTTTTTTCTTTTGATTCTGCGAGATGCTATACTTCGCTTGTTTTGCACTCATGCACTTCCTATCATTCTTTTTTTAAATAAAAAATTATATTTCGTTTATGATCCATGTGAATAGTACTCATGCAACCTCTTTTTGCTCTGTTCGTTTTTAATTTTTCCGGTTTTTTTTCTGTGCTCTTTGATTCCTCGCCTTCATTATAAGCATCAATAATGTGTTTTAATACATGCAAACGCTTTGTAATGTAAAATTAGAAAGAAAAACAAATTTCTTTCTACTTTTGGGTCGTAATTTGTTTTCATGCTGCATAGGTCTCTCTCTCGAGAATTTGTAAATCAGTTAGAGGAATGCGTCATGCTGAATAGGGATTTGCAGGTGCAGCTTACTGAGATAGATGTATTCTGATCACAGATATTTGTAACCACTGGAGTTAGTGTTCTTCTGATGTATCCAACACGATCGAGACAAGGGAATGACCCGAACAAGCGATAGGATCAAGTCAAGGACTAAACTTTGTGTACGACCAAGATTGGATTGCAGCTCAAATCTTATGGGCAACAAGAAAAGCAAGAACAGGAGAAGGACGACAGCTTTGCGAATTACCAAAATCTTGTGTCCTGGGAATCGGCACCTGCAAGATTTAGATTCTAACGTATGTATCCGCAATCTAAATAGGGTCGAGAATCATCGATGTTATTGGGAAGGCTTTACTGTCGTATAAGTTTCAAGGTTCTGTATCATAATCATTCTGATGAAAAGTGGGTGCCACATGAAATTTTTATTCTGTGTCAATTCTTGAATTATGTAAATTATATCATTGCAATGACTCATGGAAATCATTATTTGTTAAAACTTGGTTCTTGACTCCAAGTGAAGTTATGAAGTAAAAGATACCTGGCAGGTTAAGCCATTTATGATTAGAGTATAAATTAAGGTGTATTTATTGCTGATCTTTTCCTGTTTCTTTACTGTCTTTTTGTTTTGCAGTGACATTCAAAATCTGATTGTTATATTTTGTTAGGTCTGTGTATTGCTTACTACATTAGCTCTTTGGAACCCTAATGATAGAACTGCTGAAATCGCTTTATTATTTTGGACTGTTGGACTGAAAATTATTCTTCTTTTCCTGACACTGTATTTGATCCTTATGTCCATTTGGTTCTGATGTACATATATTTGTGAATCCTTCACCCAGGACCCAGCTCAACATTTGCAGCCCTCCGGTTGAACAAATTTTCTCTATCCTCTTGTTTTGGGAATTTGAAAGCTTCCCCACAACTCTATTGAGGGGTCTTTTGTTTGGAATGTGGTACTTAATAGAATTAACCAAAATAGTCTGCTAGATTTGTCAACTCACAAGTTTCTTATGATGTTTTGATACAAATAACATATTTTCTTTCATTTGTGAGTTGTGGCATTGCTAGGAAATGCTGCGCCGAAATAGTATCCTTCTTTATACCTCTTTCCTTTCTTGTACTTTTTTTAATAGGTCAAATTACATCTAAAGAGAAATATCTTTCCTTTTTAGGCTTCATTGTTTAATTTTACTCTTTTTAAAGGAAACCATGGCATTGAATAATATTATTTAGTTGTTGTATAGTATTGTTGTGTTAGGGTGAGTATCGGCGCAATCATAAATATTCTACATCGACTTGGAGACTCTTGGTTTAAAATTCTGGAAACGACCTCTCCGCGTGCAAGAGTAAGGCTGCGTATATCTGCTCTTTCCGAACACCAACACATGAAGCCATTGATTCTTGTGTATAAGAAGGCCTAAGTAGTCTGCTTGAAAGTATGGTTTGTATATAATAGTTATTTGTGTATATTGCACCTACTTTTATTGCTTTAGCTGTGAATGTTGTTTGATATATGCAGGACAATCATCAACATCTGATTCAGTGGATGTGCTTTTATGAAAACTTTTGTGTTCCCCTTTTGATTGAATCTTTGTCCTTGATTGACGTTTTCGCTGGAAGCAACTGATTGTCTTTGATGAATTGATGTAATAATTGAAAGGCAGCAGAGACCTAAATTAATATGTGCTTACACTGGAAAGAAGATATTATTTTGTAATCTTGTATACTTATTTCATTTAATCATTTATTATAACCTGCCATTTAATGTTGGTCGAATAATTGTATTCATTCCTCGATTATGAAACGAGATGTTTTAAATTCCGGCACTGTGCCATCTTTTCTTTATTCACAGTCTGGCTTTGCCAGTCTTCGATGTTCAACAAGGGAGAGAAGGACTGTGAATTGTGTAGATTACACTGATAGACTGATAGTTCTGAGGCCAAGGTCAAAGACAATAAGACATAGTGGTGAGGTTTTGTACTCTATCTAGTGTAAAATTCTGGGTGCTAAGCTGTGGTTCAATGTTATTGGAGCTGAAGATTTGTGGTTTTGTTTCAGAGACCTGCATATAAATCATAGAGAAACCAGATGAACAATAGTTTCGATCAGCACAAGATGATGTGTTATAAGCGCAAAAGAGCTCTGAAGACTACATCGACCCCTGGACGTGAAGGTCTAAGACCTAGCCATTTGACAAGGGCTACTGTAGGGCAACAATTGATTTCGGAATCAGATGATAAACAGGAACTTGCAGAAGAGAAGAAGGTTGGGAAAGATGAAACAGAATATGGAAATGTTGATGGTGAGAATGAGATTGATGAAGATGTTGAGGATGTAGGAAATGAAGATGGTGATGATGAAGGTGGCAAAGAAGAGCAGGTTGGGAGAAGACGTTACGATCTTCGGAATCGTCCAGATGTCCGCAGGTCCTCCATGGCAGAATGTAAGATCCAACCGAGATCTCCACAAAGAGTGCTACATCAAGGCATGGGCACTAAGGTTAAAAAGGGTGTAAAGAAGGGTGGATCACGAGTGCAGAAGCGTTGTTGGTTAAGGCCTGCATATTCTGATGATTCCCGTATTGTGGATGAGCTGAACCAATATCCTGCTATTCCATGGGGTCATGAGGACAGCAGACCTTGCCAACCATGGCTTTTTGGAGGATTAGACATGCATGGGATAACAACTTGGGGATTAAATGTTGCTGCCTCAGGTTGGGTTCATGAAGGAGATGCTTTTTCCACCTCGGTAACTGGGGTTCAAACTGCTGGACCAAGCTCTAAGGGTGGGGCAGATATCCAACCTTTGCAGGTCGTCGATAGTGCCAGTTTTGATGATATAGGGGGGCTCTCTGAGTACATTGATGCTTTGAAGGAAATGATTTTCTTTCCCTTGTTGTATCCCGAATTCTTTGCAAGTTATCATATCACACCACCTAGGGGGGTGTTGTTATGTGGCCCCCCTGGCACAGGCAAAACTTTGATTGCAAGAGCTCTGGCTTGTGCTGCTTCAAAAGCTGGCCAGAAGGTCAGCTTTTACATGCGCAAAGGAGCAGATGTGCTAAGCAAATGGGTTGGTGAGGCTGAAAGACAACTGAAACTACTTTTTGAAGAAGCTCAAAAGAACCAACCTTCTATCATATTCTTTGATGAAATAGATGGACTTGCACCTGTGAGGTCTAGCAAGCAAGAGCAGATTCATAATTCCATTGTTTCCACCTTGCTAGCTTTGATGGACGGTCTTGATTCTCGTGGACAAGTTGTTCTGATTGGAGCCACCAACAGGATTGATGCCGTTGATGGAGCCTTGCGGCGCCCTGGTAGATTTGATCGGGAATTTAAGTTTCCATTGCCTGGTTGTAAGGCACGTTCTGAAATATTAGACATCCACACACGCAAGTGGAAACATGCTCCTTCAGATGAACTGAGAATGGAACTTGCATCTAGTTGTGTAGGATATTGTGGTGCCGACCTAAAGACCCTCTGTACTGAAGCTGCTATTTGGGCATTTCGTGAAAAATATCCACAAGTCTATACTAGTGATGACCAATTTCTCATAGATGTTGATTCAGTCAAGGTTGAAAAGTATCACTTTACTGAAGCTATGTCAACAATTACTCCTGCTGCTCATAGGGGTGCAATTGTGCACTCTAGGCCATTGTCTCTAGTTGTTCGACCATGTCTTCGCAGGCATCTAGAGGCAGCCATGGGTATTGTATCTGATATTTTCCTTCCAGTTTCAGTTGCATCAGAATTTATTAAACAATCAACGCATTCCTTTGGGCGCACAATTCCACTTGTGTATCGACCTAGACTTCTACTTTGTGGAAGTGAAGGTACTGGGCTGGTAATTATCCTGTAACCTTTTAATGTTAATTAAAAGTTTGTTGTTGCAGTAGTCAAAGACTGAATATACGTACTATTTACTATAACAGGATCATCTTGGGCCTGCAGTTTTACATGAACTGGAAAAGTTTCCTGTTTTTTCATTAGGTATTTCAGTTCTTGTATCAGATTCAAGTGCAATAACACCAGAGGAGGCATTGATTCATATATTTAATGAAGCTAGACGAACAATACCGTCAATTCTCTATTTACCACAGTTTGATGTGTGGTGGGAAACTGTGAGTATATATATCCTAGTTCTGTAATTATGTATGCTTAAGGAACAGAATCTGCATTTCCCAATTTAATCTCATTTGGACAGGTTTTCTAATTGTATAGCTGCTTTAGTGCTGCCTTAATTGACTGATTCAATAATCTTTCAGGCACATGAACAGCTCCGGGCTGTTCTCCGAACCTTACTAGAAGAATTGCCATCTGACTTGCCTATATTACTGTTTGGAACATCATCAGTCCAGCTTGCTGAAGTTAAAGAAGTGCCTATTTCAGTTTTCCCTCATGATTCAGTGTATGTTAAAAGTGAATTCTATTTTACAGCCAACATCAATTTGAGTTCTGAAGTGGGTGTGTTTTTCTTTTGATCAACACATTGGCTGTTTTAGTAATATTCCTCCTCCCTGGAATTTTATTTCTGGTATACTTATGGTATTTTACCCTTGTGAACAGTTATCAAGTGAACATACCATCAGCCGAAGATAGGATGCTGTTTTTTAATGATTTAGTGGAAGCTGTTTTGTCGGTCTTTTCTGGGATAATGAACAAGAAACCCCTGGACACAGGATGCTTTTCTGAACTTCCCAAGGCACCTAAACTAGCAAGTGGTCCAAAGGCATCCGAACTTAAAGCAAAGGTGGAAGCTGAGCAACATGCACTCCGCAGATTGCGAATGTGCCTTAGAGATGTTTGTAACAAGTATGTCAACAGCTTGGGAGATCTATTTAGTGTGATTTCTGCCGTTTGAAATGATGGTTGCATAATATGTTATTGCCAAACATTTATCCGGATGGATATGTAGAGCTTGTGTGATTCCTTGGCTAAACAAATTACATGACTCCTAAACGATTCTTAGGTTAACATACTTGTGGATGCTTCAGTATGCCAGATTTGTTACTAGGTCTATGCAATTCTCAAAACATTTTTTTCTTAACCTTTTGGCCTATTCTTGGTCTGATTGATGTCTGAAACTTCTAAGGACATTGTTGCAGAATAATCCTAAAGTCCTTAATGGGTTTTGTTTTATTAACCAAGCTCTGAATGCTATCTAAAATACACCAACCAAAATATCTATAAATTGTTTTAAATTGATATAACTGATGTGAGTATGTGACGAATAAGCATTGCAAGTAAGACAAGTGCAACTAATATGTTCTAAATTCATGATTTCTTGGCTTCACTTGGGACATTGTCATCTTTAATTGAACACATAAAGCTTCTCTCTCTGGCTCTCTGATTTTGTCACTTCTGTTCCTGTGGCAGGATATTATATGACAAGCGATATAATCTCTTCCATTATCCAGTCTCAGACGAAGATGCTCCTAACTATCACTCAATTATCCAGAACCCGATGGACATGGTAACCATGTTACAGCGTGTTGATAATGGCTGGTATATTACACGTTCTGCATTCCTGCAGGACATCGATCTTATTGTTTCCAATGCAAAGGTATGCATCCTGTGGCCTTTAACTTGGCTGGGTCCTATCCAGTGTCCATTCTTGTGATGTGACATAGTTGAAAATGATTGAGAGTGCTTTATTATCTGAATTTGATCCTTTTTATTTTTCCCACAGGTTTACAATGGAGAGGATTACAACGGTGCTCGGATTGTGAGTAGAGCTTGTCAGCTCCGTGATGTGGTATAAATGAACTTCCTTTTATGATTAGTTTTGATCTGGAGCTTTTGTGCTGACGACTAGTGTCTATAATTGTTCAGTTGTGCACTCACCTTGCTTCTTTTTTTCTCCTCTTTACATTTATCAGGTGCATGGGATGATCTCACAGATGGATCCAGCATTAGTTGCATACTGTGACAAGATTGCTGCCCAAGGTGGCCCGGTTCATTTGTCTAATGAATTAAGGGGGTCTACATTCCCTGCTACTCCCGTTGTACAACTGGGAACTGCCACTAGATTGAGTGCTCGACTTCGTAATGTCGAACCAGAGGTTAGTGTGGATCACAGCTATGAAGCATTGAAGCACACTAAGAAGAGTTCTGATGTTGCACGTGGAGGTATGGATAGATTCATTTACAGTATGCTTGTTATTTATGTTCCAATGTAAAATTAATAAATTATAATATCTGGAACTCATTCGAATTGTACCTAATATTAATGGTGTTTTAGCTATCATGAGTGGACTTGAGGCATGATAATCATGAATGTTACATCAGTGACGAATCTGTAGAACTTCTGGATTCCATTTACTCCCTTTTAGTATTTGGTTACCACTTCTGTATGCATGCGCATAAATAAGCTGGGTTCCGTGTTGCTTGGTTGCAAATTATCAATTGATTGTTCACTGTTTTCCTTTAATCAAATACTGATTATATGAAGTTTTCAAAATTGGGTTTAAATAGCAAAAGATAAGTCAGGACAAGAGCCTTTACCATCCAAGAGTCAAACCCAATCAACTGATGGGAATTTGCATGGAACGGGTACAGATGAAAGTGTTCATGGTAGCAGTCTTGAAGACGCCACGATATCAGATACTGAACTTTCAACAAGATTGCAGTCTATTAAGCAGCTTTTTGTTGAGCGCAGCGACGGTTACAGCATTCCACAGCTCGAAAAGCTCTACTCAAGAATCATGAAGAGGGTTTCCCAAACCAAACTTGATTGTAAGACCTCAGCTTTGAGTTTTTTATTAAACTTTGTTGAGGATGATGCAAATTTTTAAATTACTGTGAAGAAGGGAAAGGTTCTAAGTTGAAGGTCGTAATACACAAATCAAACTAAATAGATTTATTTACAGGCATTCTTTTCCTCAAATCCAGAGTAGCATAGCTATAGGAAACCACAAGATGTAGCTATAGGATGCTAGGATTAAATGTCTATGGTAATTACATGCCAAACTCTGCTGGCATGGATAAATTTTACAAGTTGGCATTTTTTAAGATATTTTTGTTGTTTAGATATTGAAATTGATGTTTAGATATTTTTTGTTGAAAAGTAGTTTTAAGATAATTCTTTATTTGGATTGTGTTTCGTTTACATGGTAAAATATTTGATATTTAGAGTCTAAAAATATTATTTATATACCAAAATTAGCCATCAAAATTGGTCACTAATATATTTATATATAAATACATGTATTGTTTAATTTATTTTTAAGGTGTATTCATATTTCAATATATATTTTATATTAGTGGTTAATTTTGATTGGTCACTAATATATTTATATATAAATACATGTATTGTTTAATTTATTTTTAAGGTGTATTCATATTTCAATATATATTTTATATTAGTGGTTAATTTTGATGTACATCTAGCATGATTGAAATTTAAAAAAATATAATGATTAAGTACTCCTTTATTTGATAATTTGGTAGCTACCAAACAGCTTTTTCTAAAAAGATAAAAATAAAAATATTTTGAAAATGATAAAGCTGTTTTGGAATTTATATCACAAAAACCTATATATATCTTTATAACTAATTTTAAATTCCAAGTTTTTCAAGAACAGGCAAAAACAACGAAGATGGCCGTTTCACAAAAACAATATTATCCATCCATGCAACAGTTATTGGAAATTCACTTTCAAAAAGAAAACATTTCTGTTCACCAAAACATTAATGATCATAACTAAGGATAAAAGTAAACCGAGATAACAGATAAACTGGGGACTAAGCAACAAACTCAGCTGCTATACTTAATATAACACACATCGATTGTCAAATCAGTAAAATAAAAACTTTTGTTTTCCTTACACTAAACAGAAATTAAAGGTAGAGAAAAATCTAGAAAGTTTGTTGATTCTATGCCTTGGAGTCAAAATCACTAGCCGATTTTTGCTTGCTTCTTAAGTTAGCCAACACCCTTGCAGCAACCGACCCTCTTGCTTCGCGAGGATTGGAACAAGTGTCACCCCCCAATGAACACTCAAAGTCGGGTCCTTTAAAGGTCACCAAAGCTCGGAATCCACCTTCATTAAGCAATGTATATATATAGTGCATGTCAAATACATGATAATTCTTCAACATAGGTATACAAGCAACAGAACTGTGTATCACAAGAATCTTGGCTTCTAAACCTAAATTGGACAACTTACCGTCTGATGGAGATACTCGATACATCGGTATGGTCCAAATATTTTCATTGCATATACTGTCTAGTTCCTGCAAGATTAAACAGAGATCTGAGTACTTGTATGGAGATCAAAGGAACAGTTGCCATTGACTGCTAACTAACAGGTTATGAACAGAAGCATTATTATCAGTATTATCTAACAGTCTCCCACTGACAAAGCAACATTCATGGATCATGGGACCCTCTGTAGAAACAGATTAACAAGGCATCATAGATTCGTTAAACCGGTTCCTCTTGTTTTACTCAAACTCATAACTTAAGCATGTGAATGCACCACAAACACCAATCACAACATGCATAATTTAGTATTAGGTTGGAAATTGTCTTGCCTGGCAAGGACTTTGTGCAATGAGTACAGAATCTCCCCCACTTTTCATCTTATTAGATGGAGCTAAGCATGGATCCTCAAGATTTTTTCTTATCCCTCCATGATTTCCTTCCCATGAATAATTACAACCCTCTATAATGGCGTCTATCGTTGTTTCCAGACTATCTTCCACATCTGTCAAGCAAGCAAAACCAATTAACATCTTTTCAACCCACACATGACAAAGTTTAAATGATAGGTGAAAATATCAGTTTGCTTAAGTCAATTATGCTCTCAAATACTATGCCTCTAATGCAAACAAAATTTGATGTGGTCATGAAATAGGGAAAATGCCAATAAGGAAATAACAGGCATCTTTTTTGAGAATTTGCTTGATATTTGAGAAAATTAATTATAAAAGGGTAGTAACTGAAAGAATGTTTTTCCTTTAAAATAAATACTGAGAGAAGCAGACACAAAAAAAAAAGGGACAAGCAACATTATAGGAACATACCAGCTAAAATTCTCTTAATTTTTTCATCACATAGAGCAATATCCTCTTCTATCATTCGACGCTGAAGAGTCTGCAAACAAAAACCAAGTATAAGATGAGTGCAAATGCAGGGCTTTTCACCATTCGAATTATATGAAAGTTGATCTCAAGTAAGCCAATAAATGGCAGTAACAAGCAAAAAAGTTTCTTTCACTATTTTATCAGGTTAATGATAAATAACCAAGTGTAGGTGTCCATAGCCAGCTACTTAAGTGAATTAAACATTAATGTCACTAAGGAAAGCAGTAAAAAGGTTTTTACCAGCTCATTCTTCTCTCGATTAAGAACAGCGAGGGATGTTTCTGACAGTGTCTCCCCCTTTGAATCTAATAAAAGATTTTGGAGCTTCTCAATATTTGAATGAGAATTATTTGCAACTGGAGCAGATTCTTCATGGATGCCTTTTTCAGAATCTTTAGAGCCCCAAATCTTATTACAAGCAGGTTGATTGTTAGTCCCGCCCTCAGTAATAGGACTCATTGTTGGATCAACCTTCACAACCTGCCAGACACCATTACCATGCAGATGGATGAGAGAAATAACAAATATTGAAATACATCTTTGAAAAATCTTCTTATGGAGGAAAACTACTAAGTAGGGGAACAAAAATACTTCTTTGTAATTTGGAGAATATAGGTGTAAAATTGGTTAACTTACTAACCTCAAAAACCAAGGCACATTACAAACTTTCAATAGAAAAATATTATCTTAAAACAAAACTTAAAAAGTGAACACAGACTGGTGAACTAATAATCATTCATTGTGGATGCCAATATCTGCACATTCTGTCATTACTAAACAGACAAGGGGTAACAAAACTAAACTACATAAAAGAATTGAATTTAATCCCTGCTAGCTCAATTCTTAGTTCCAAGGTAGTACACCAACTGAGTCAAAATGATAATTAAAAAAAGAGTTAGTGAGAAAGTAACATTTGAAACCTTAATAGGGTGTGTAAATCCATTGGAGTCGTGTTGCGTGGACTTATTTTCCATATTCTGATCTTCACTAACATGTAAAGTATTGACATTAAGCTGGCATTCCTTATTTTGAGATGGAACAACAGAAGAGTTGTTCAAATCCATATCCTGGGCCTCCTTGACAGAACCACACTCTGCAATGGTACATCTTTTGTTGTTCTCTTTTTGCTGCAGTGATTCTATATTATCACTGCTTGGCTTGCTAGCAAGGCCAACATTCATGCCCTTGCTTATATGTGATTCTGTCCCCTCGGCACCTTCTGCATTTGCATTTTTCTCTCCTAGGGTTGGTTCTTGCAAACTGTTGGAGTCGGTTTCTCTACAAACACAAATATATTGCACCAAAAAATGTCAAAAGGAAACATAAATGGCAATGACTGATGATCAGAGGAACATCAAGGCTCTGGGACTTCTGATGATGTGCACAGAATCTATTTCTGCGATATTCTAATCATCCAACTATATTGGTTGTAAATGTCATAAGCGTGAAGAACTTTTACTGCCTGACATATTCACACAAGTTCAAGAGGTAAACTCGATAAAGCATGAACTGGCATCAAATACAGAAAGAGGATGTAAAAAGTTGAAAATATTGTAAAATCAACCTAAATCATGAGCTACAAAATGGGAAAGGAGAACTTCACCAACCTAGAAAACCATTCTGATATTACTTCAGAATAAGGAAGCAAATGGAAGAACTCAACAACTGGAGTGATACTCCAACTGCTAGAACTCATTTTGACCAGAGGACCCTGCAACCTATACCCAAGAGAAGACAAATCATTATGCAGAAAAATAAACAAAGTTTGTCTCAAGTCAGAATTCTTTATCAAAACGAAGTCTGCAACAAATATTCAAGCATTATAAATCCTGAACACAAGTACCACTTCAAGTACAATGAGAAGATTCAGGTCAGCCTGTTGCAGACACCACTACACTATCAATGGAAAAGCTGGTGAAAGTGATGTCATTCACCCTTGGGACTAATTCATTAGCCAACAGCCAAAAAAGGGCAAGTGAAGCAAACCTTTGAATTAAATCTCGGATATGAACTCGGTTAGCCTCTTGATTGATCAACTGGGAGCACTTCATTATAAAAAAGCATGAAGCTTCTTTCTCTTTGCTCTCAGAATAAACGGTGTAGCTTCCCAAAACTGTAATATCAGTCTCATTGACACCTGTATTGCATACAAAAATCATATTCAACTTTCCATTACAAAAAAAGTAAAAGAGAGAACAATATATGATTCAATAACAGCCTCAGAATAGATGGAAAGAATAAACAAAAACATGCCGCAAAATGTTGTAACCAGCTGCATCGAGAACTTCACTACGTTATATAGATTGGATATGGAAAAATAGTATGCTAATTTACAACTAAGTGCAACGGCGGCTCACAATAGACATGGCAATCATTTTTGTACAAGGATAATTACCTGCAGCTTCCTTTACAGCAGAGTACCCAATTTGCATAAACTTTGTATTTTGAAGTTCATCAATGACTTTTCGCTTTTTGTAGCACCTAGTTCCACTTTCGCTTGAAACAATAGAGCTTAAGCTGGAGGCATCCACATCTTTTTCAATCAGTGACCACACCCCCTTAGTGATGGAACTAGACAACAAGAAGCAATTTTCCATCTTACAGTCAACTAAAAGAACAGCAACTTTTGAAATAGGCCATCCCTCTACATTAGGAACACTTTTCGATGGATCCAGAGATCTACTTATATTACAAGCCTCCATGATCTTTTCTTCTGTTAATGATAGCTGATTCACCGCATCGACAAGCTCAGTTTCATCAGACTTACGTGTCCATTTCATATGTGCTAACAGACTTGGCCTCAGAGACACGGCCAACTTGCAAAATTCATCAAATGGTAGAAAATCTAGCTCCGGGTGCTGCTTTCTGTAGTAATAGTTATACAGCAGCACAACAGAATGCACCTAATGCCAACAACCAGAGTCATTAATAAATAACTAGGAAGACAATCATTTCTGCATACATTTCAATAAAAAGCATACTTGTGAACCTGTGATGCTTGCATTTCCTAATTGTAATTGACTAAACTGGAAAAGTATTATTGAGAAACCCTGTTTCAAAAGAAGACTATTATACCTTGTTCTATGTCACACACTTCAATGATGGTCAAAACAAGTCACATAGGTTAATCTTTGGATTGCTATGATTATTGTGCATAGATTATAGAGATGAAAAAAAGAATACCTGTTTTGCTATTGATTGCTGTTGAGATAGTGCAGGACTATCTTGGCTAGAAGCATTTGCAGCAAGAACTGGGTCAACCAATAATTCAAGCAACACCGAAACTACATTTGATGGTTCCATCTTCAATCCACTGATATATCCTTCCAATCACCCAAAGATTTCAGCTGTCACAAAAATAAGTATGACTGCAAAGAGAACAAAACAAATTGTCACCATTTCTAAAAGGCAACATTTTTAATTTCAACAAACTAAAAGAAAAATAACATTTTTGCAACAACTCGGGATAACAGAGAATATTTGGCTGGACATGCATGCTATACACACTCAAAATCCCAACTTCACCACACATAAAGTATTTGAATATTCCGAATAGAAACTTGACCCCTTTACCTATCCCATGAAAAAAAGTACCCAAACAAACCGTTTAGAAATTAAGATTACGCCTTTTTACCCGGAATACACAAATAAAGATTTAATAGAAGAAGAGTTAGAGAAAGGAGAGAACTTGAAAATTGAAATGCAGACAGTAGAAGCATTACTCACTATTACTCACAGACTCACTGTTTAAGGTTCTCAGTTATCAGTTCTCAAATCTCAATTCTGAATTCTGTTTGTGAAATGTGCAAGAGAAACTCTGAAATGTTGTGTGAAGAATGAAGAGTGAAGAGTGTGACAGCAAAACACTTGAAATAGCAATTGACACACTCTCACTCCGTCAGCTTTTTCCGGAACAGTTATTTTGGCTCAAAAAAAGAAAAGATAACACAACTGAAGGTTTTTTATATATGTTTTTTAAATCTGTTTTTTTTTTTAATTTACGATTTTCTTAAATGAATTAATAAGACTACTACTTAAAAAAAATATTAATATTTCTATATATACTGCAGATTAAAAATTATTATTTTTTTATGTTAAATCATTAATTAATTATTATAAAATAATTTAGTCATTTTATTATTTTAATTTTTTATTATATTTAAATAAAATTTATTCAAAAAAAGGCGAGTAAGATTCAAAGGAAGTTTTGTAACTATTTTCCGACATACCTATAATAATCTTAACACAAAGGTCGTCAATGGAACAAAACAATCTGGAGATCTGATACTCTTTTTCTTTTCAACACTAAAAAATCTCATGGATTTGATCAGTTTTATTTCTGATAGGCATGATCTTCAGATAAGAGGCAAGTCTAGAACATACATAAAATTAAAAAGAAAAGATAGACATATTAAAGAATCAAGTTTTTAGAGAGAGAGAGAATTTTGACAAGTATTTATGATGAATATTTCACCATGAATTTTTTATTGAAAACTGAGTTGATCTATTACAAGAATGGATGCCTCTATATATAAAAGCTTACAGATAAGTCTGAAATCTACACAATCAATAAAAACAGAATATGCGGCAGATAAAAAGGAATTTTATCTCCTATTACATCATTACATAGAATCTAGTCATTTTATTATTTTAATTTTTTATTATATTTAAATAAAATTTGAACCAAAATGTTTATGCGCACTATTTTTGGGAAACATTAATTTGGCTCTTCTTTCTAAAAATGGAAAAGATGGTGTATTTTTGTTTAAAATTGACTAATAATGTATAATTGCACATGAGTATACACTGCAAAGGGGCCTAGGGGCCTGTCCACGGACGGGAGTAGATCCTCTCCAGTGAATAAAAAACTGGATGGTGTGCAGTGTTTAATCTAACCATTCACCACATTCTCTCTCTTATTTATTTCTCGTCCCACTATTAAAATCAAAGGTGAGAGATTGCACTGTATTTTGTCAAGTGTTGAAAAAACTGGAAAGGATCCATTGGACGGACATGGAGAACACGTGTTTTAGCACACAAGAGGCGTGTTGCAACATGCAGGTTGCATGTTGGCCCCATGTCACGTGGAGTTGGATGCTAATGCAACATATAATTTGCGTATTGAATACTTTTTATGTTATTTGAAATTCTATTTATAAATATGAAATTTGTTATCATTTTATTTCCTTGTGAGGGAGCTATTTTAGTGTATTAATAGTTTAATGGAGAGTAGTGTAAATACACCAATATATTACAATGGTAAAATTATACGAAATACATGTGAGGGTGTGTATGCTTTGCATGTGAGAATCTGTTTTTTTATTATTATTATTCCATTCATTGTGACATTTGCATAACTAAAGTATAATTTATGTCAAAGTATAGAAAGTGATATCTTAAAGAGAGTGAGCAAGTACAAGACTCCCATTATCATATTTGGCGGACTAATACAATTTGATACTATGCTCATTATTGACGAAACAAGTATGCAGCATATGTTTCATATTCATAAGCAAACTCATGTGCAAGAGTCAAAGATTGAGTTGCATGTTTAGTTTGAACATATAGTTGCGGAGAAGATTCAACATGACTTAGATATGAAAAATTATAGAGTTGAAGTGTACGAAAGAATGAATAGTATGAGTGAAGAGGATTTCGAAGCTAACTACTGATGAGTTTGGAAAACTCAGATTTATTTTGATGATGAACAAACATTATTGAAATGATTGATTGCAAAATTATTAATTATGATTTTCATATAACATGTGTTGATTAATAATTTTGCTTGCAGGTGTTTTTTTATTGGGCCGAAAATAAAAAGGAAAGTTGATGCAAGCCCAAACTAAAGTTGACATTCAGCATTAATATATCCTTTTATCCATATAGCTGAATTGATTGATATGTCACTTGGGCCAGTTTACTCTATCATTGCTACAAGCCCAATTTAAAATTATTGCTAAAGATCCCATGCTTGGTCCGAAAACTATTTGAGAAAGGAAGCAAAATTGCTGCATGCCTCCAACGGATTCCATTTCTCACTTTGAGATGGATTTCAAATTTTAATTTGCTAAGCATTGGAAACATAAGTGAGAGAGAGAAATTGATTTGATTGCTTTAATGACCCTACACGCCACTCAGTAAAGGGAAGTAGAAAACTTGAGTACACTTTTATTCTTTCACTTTGCTACATTAATTATTAATCAAATTCATTGAATATATTCTTTCTTCTCTCTCATTTCTTTCTTTTCTTCAGTCAATATCCAGGAAGCCATGGAAGCTACTTTAAGCTACTAAAAGGAAAGAAAAGCACGTCTCAAGACCATCATGATGATGGCAAGAAAACATAACAAAATAAAAGTATGTTGTGGCTGAGATTTTCACCAAAAATGGTAAGATTTGGTGAGGTAATCTCGAGCTCTTCATACCCAAAAAGAAAGAAGATTCGGCCAGCAAGGAAGAGATCATTGGAGACATGGCTTGTCTCTGATTCTGCTCAACCACCACAGGAAGTAGCTAGAGTGGCAAAGTGATGGAAGAGGCAGAGATTGGAGCAGATGAAGTCATCATCATCATGAAGCATCAAGGGCCAGAAATCTATCTTGGAGAGCAAGCCAAGGATGGAGAGCTCGGATTGATGAAGAGTGATGACCAAGGAAGAACTAGAGGTATTTGCATGTTGGGTTTTGTATGGGTTACCTCCTCTCTCTCTTTGGCCGAACCAGTTTTGTGTGAAGGAAAAGAAGTTAAGCTTGGTTTTTGTTTCAACTGTGAAGGCTTCTCCTCTTCTATAAAAAGGGTGAACAGTCACGGTTTGATTCAAGGAGTTAGAAGTAAACAGTGAGAGTGCAAGGCACAGAAGTCTCATAGCTACCTAAACTTACAGATTTTCTTTTCCTTCAATGTATTATGTTTTGTATTTTCTGTTTAATTTTGTCATGTCTTGAGTCTCATGGAAAAAGGCAAACAATGAGATTTGTATGAAAAAGCCATAGAGCGGAAAAAGGCAGAGAGTGCAAAATTAAAAGAAAAAGTCATAGATATCCTTAGAGTTCCTTTGTTCATCTATGTTGTGTTTCATGATTCTGTGGAAATCCCTTGTAAGTTGGGTTAGCACTTTACAGTTTGTAATCTGGATGATTATAGTGAAATTCCATCATTGTTGTGATGGAGACTGGATGTAGGCTGCATTGTACTTAGCAGCTGAACCAGGATATATCTGGGTGTAATTTTCTCTCTCTACTACTCCATTTCTGTTTCTACTGCACATGAGCTAAAACAAAAAATATATCGTGCCAAGTGACGAGACAAAAATAAAAGTCTCGTGGCTAGGGATGAGACAAAAACAAAAAAGTCTCCTCAAAGACCAGAAAGTGTAATCAAGCGAAAAGGGGGCTAAGATTCAACCCCCCTTCTCTTAGCCACTGAAACCATCAACTACGAAATCAGTGACAACAACGAAGATGGTCACGAGGTAGGTGAGGCAGTCGTGTAAAATGTAGTGGTTTCACGTACAGTTAGTCAACCCATCGATGTTCCACCTTTTATGCATAGTTTGGATATTGACGTCATACATGCACCGGAATTCCCTAAATATGTAAACACGAGTGAGTAATATATTTTCTTAGTTTATAGTTTGGATGGATTGATGAGTGACCATTTGTTTTTTCTGTAGATGTTGCTTTTTAGGACAGTGAATTCATGATTGGGATAGAATACAGTTCTAGACAGTTAGTGGTCACGACAATTAGGAGTTATAATATCTCTAGAGGAGTAGATTATATTGTGTATGAGTCTGAGACATAGACGTTCTATGCAAAATGCAAGACGTATAGTCGTGGGTATGATTGCCTTATTCGAATTAGCTTGATTTAGAAAAAGGTTGTTAGGAGATAAAAAAAAGATATATATAATAGGAAGCACACGTGCACCATGGGAACGATTTCACAAGATCATTTCAAGTTGAACTAAATATAGTTGTGGAGGCTATAAAGTCATTGTTTGAATCTGACACATCTCTAAAGATGAAATTTATAATTGCAAAGTTCAATTTAGGTTCAACTACACTATTAGTTATCGTCAGACTTGGTAAGCTAAGAAAAAGTCCATTGAAAAAAATTTCAATGATTGAGACGAATCTTACCAAACTCTGCCAATGTGGTGCACTGTAATGTTCAGTAGATGTCGGACTCAGTTGTCCAAATAAAAATACGACCCCTATATAACGGGACCGAAGAGGTGAAGAATGTAAGGATATTGCATTGGATATTCTAAAATTTTAATCCAGGTATTAGAGCGTTTCGACATTATAAGTCTTTAGTTAAGATTGACGATACAACACGAAAAAATAAAAGTACCTTTTTAGTTGTAATTACACAAGATAAAAACTAAAATATTGTGTCGATTGCTTTTGCCATCCTAAAAAATGAAATCGCTAATGCGTGACACTCTTTTCTCTAGTGACGACACCAAACAAGAAGAAACAATTCTCTATATCATTGTCAATTAGAAGAACACCAACTTTTGAAATTGGCCATCCTCCCTCGGAACATAATAAGGATGTGCATATGTGACAAGCATCCATGATGTTTTAAGGTTGTAGAAGGCTTAGAGAAGGGAGTTGAATATATGACCTTCTTTTACTATAATGAAATAACTCTTTTAAAACACACTTTCTGTCTGAATCTGTTTGAACTCAGCAGCGGAGAATTTATGAGACCATTTTATTTTGTCTATCAGAAAACAGAACAGAGAAGGAAAGAGAGAAGCTGACACCATCATGTATCCTGGTTCAGTTGCCTTGTGCAATGCAACCTATATCCAGTCTCCACCACAACAGTGGTGGAATTTCCACTATAGTTAAAGTATTACATACACCAATTCCACAAGATTGACCCAATCCTTTCACTCTCAAGTTCTAACCTAATTTGACTTGGCTATGCTAATACTTCACTCTTAGTGCTAACCCTACTAAGAAAGGGGTACCTCACAGGTACAAGATACAAAACACAAAATCAACCTAAAGAAATCTGAAATCACTCTAGCCTTTTTACTCAAGTGTATCACCCAGCCTCTGTTCACTCTTAGGCTATTACTTAAGCTCTTTCATTCTGCCTTTTACCTCAAAAAATTACAGAGAGATAAACATTAAAAATAAAATTACAATCTGTAAAACATGAAGAAGATTGATACTTCAACAACCTTTTTGCTATGTGATGAACCAGATTTGCTTGCCTCTGATTTAGTTTCTCATTCTGATGGAATGCTCCTTTGACTAGGAAGCATTGTCCAAGTTGATGAACTTTTTCAGAGAACTCTTCTCAGAACATAAACCTCAATACGTTGTTCTCTCTCCTTGTCTCCTGAAGTTGAAGAACTTTGTTTTGTATATCTTTGCATGTTATTGAGTTGCTCCTCTTCCAAGTCAACTTCTCGAGTTGTCTCCTTTTCTGTATATCTTAGCCATTCACTTTCTTCCATTAATCCTCAAATTGAAATACTGAAACAAATCCCTTTTTCTTGACCGAACAGAGCAGCAAGAAAAAATTATTTCCAATGATAAACCCAAATCTAAACCCTTGAGATACTACTTGGTCCCCAAGACACAAATTTGACCATAGATTTACAGCAGAGCTTAACAGAGATCACTTTCTTCATTTATCCCAATTTGGAGTGGCAGAGAGTTAGAAAAGAGGAGAAGAAAGCAATATGCATGCAAGAGGAAATAAGTTACATTTAACCTCTGTCTTAGCCTAAGATGGGTTAATTTTGGTGATTAGACCTCAACCTTTTTGCTTAACATTTCTCTTTCTTTTCTTCTTTGATGAAAGACTTAGGAACGAAACTTTCTCTCACTTTTCTGAATTCTGATCGAAGAAGAAAAGGGTGAATGTTGCTTTACTGGAAGCAATTTGGAGGGATTGGCTTGAGAGATGAATTCGGGTTTGGGTTGGTTCTTTTCTAGTTCAGCTCATTTGATTTCTTTGCTCAATCAATTTTGGGCTTTAAGTGATATAGCCCATTTTTGTTTTTGGTTTGATCTCCATTCTATTGGACTATTACAATATTTTTTTTTGCCTGCATCACTTCAAATAAAAGTGATCAAATCTGATTGGGTGATTAGTCCAATAAAATAATATTTATCATTATTAATTATATTAGTTAATTTCTTAACTTAACAATGTTTTCTTTGGCTATAGTGGGTTTGAATTCCATGTGTTAAGAGACTTGGCCTTAGGACTACAAGAACCTTACAGAATTTATCATAGTCCAAAAATTCAACCTCTTTATTATCTCTTCTGTAATAGTAGTTATATAGCAACACTGCAGAATGTATCAGATAATCATATATTTTATTATTAATTAGGAATACCATCAAATATATTTTCTTATATGATATGATATATAGTTTTTTGTCCGTCTCTTATAGTTCAAACTAACATTTAAAAATAAGTTATAACATGGTTATTATTTTCTAGATCGGTTACTCGACAAAACATTATATGCTCCTTAAAGTCAAGTTATAATGTAATAATTACATAGTAGAAATAAACATTCATCCAAATTGTTATAAGATCACATGAAAAAGACAACGAAAGGAGAATCTCTTACAAAACTCGTAACCAATATTCGAATAAACAATGACTTGAACATTGAAGTATATTTGACAAGTACCCACACTATATTGTGTTGAAGGAAATCCGAGGAATTGCATAGCACTCAAGCAAATTGACAAGCTATACCTCGGTTGAAGCTTAGGCATACTAGAAAAGTTATGATACTTGCAATTCATAGATTACATAATAAAAGTTTTAACAGCATGTACCATAATTCTTTAATTCAGCTGACATCTCTTAATCTTCTAAGCACAGGGTAAAACAAAGTAATTAAAAATAACTACCTTGTTATTGTTTATAATGTAAATATAAAATTGTTTTAGAGCAAAGGTAAAATTGTTGGCAGCAATGGATCAACCAATTATTCAAGGAATGCTGTTATTACATCTGATGGAGATGGACCCATCTTTTATAGTATATACATGATTCAATACTAAACGAAATCTAATAATATATCAGATACTCTACCATATATGACAAATGTTTACTAATTTTCTGACAAATATCATGATCCATTTAAATAATTGTTTACCAATTTTGTGTTAAAATTTAATTTTCAATATCATATTTTAGATATTTTGTCTTAATTAGATATACTGTTCACGTAACAAATCAGCTACTAAATCACACGTTATGTATTTATATATAAATATAAATATAAATTATATTATTTATTTTTAATACATATTTTATATTATAATATATACTAAATATGAATGTTAAATTTAATAACTAATTTTAATATATATGTTAATTTTTAAAATTAGAAAAGTAAAATCTCTCTCCGATCCCTAACCATTTATAAAAAGGATTTGGTGCTCCCTGACCAATAAAAAATAATAATGCGATCCTTATCCATTCTCTCCATGTGACCGAAGAGACCCTATAACAATTCTTCCGTAAAATGTAACCGAAAAATGCTACGTGTAATGATAACTCTCTGACGTGGATTCAAACGATTTGATGAGACAACTAGGTCCTTGCACAATCATAAAAAACGTTGCCGTTTTGATGCACGATGGAATTAGATTCTATCATACATTCCTCATTCTCTCCCTGACATATCACACACTCTCACTCTTTGCCCTCATCTCACACATAGAATTATCGTAAACCCTAGACACTAGCAGACTTTCCGCCAGAAACGACACGAAGGAGAGTCAGCGAGGGCGAGTTAACTACGCAGTAACGTGGCGTTTGCTGACGGAGGTGGTGACGTGTTGTTGACGGAGCCGCACTTCTATTTTTGGAGGTTAGTTTCTTCAACCGTTTGTAAACCACATCATTGTGGTCCTTCATTTGTATATTTGAAGCAAGTATTCTTCCCATAGACCACCATAAAGTATGATATGTGCATTGTTTTACATTTGTGAAGAATAGTCACTTTCACTAGGGTTGGATTATTACTTCAAGTAAAGTTTTTTTGTCTGTTTTAGGTATATTAATGTCTGTTAATTATAATTTATTTGTGACTTACTGAGTAAAGTTTATATATTGCAGATGTCTGTTGAGATTATACCAGTATTTCACCATGGGGGGTGGTTTGAAAGAGACAAAAATGGAATGATCTACTACCTTGATGGTAAGGTGGAGAGATTTCCCAAGTTAGACATTGACTTTGTTAATTTTAAGGATTTAGAGGAGATGTTCAAAGGTTTAGGGTATACCGAGTACAAGACTATGTATTGGCAAGACCCCACTGCCCCTTACCTAGAGGCTAGCCTTCACATTTTGAAAGGTGACAAAGAAATTAACCAGATGTGTGATAACAAGATACCAAATTTGGAACTGATGAGTTGCATGTGTATTTTGATCATCCTGTGAGCCAGCCAGTTGTGAATGAAGCAGGAGATGTTCCTGTAAAGTTGAATGATTCTTCCACTGATGATGGCTATGAGAACGTTGAAGATGAGGCTTATAAGCCTTCTCCACCTGGTTATGAGACACTAAGCAACAGTAGTAGTAAGGAGTTAAGGTCAAGGAACATGCCTAGAATTAAGAGTAAGAAGGACACACCTAAAAAAAAGACAATGACACTTAAGAAGAAGAGAGCAACACCTAAGAAGAAAACGGTGACACCTATGAAGAAAAAAGTTAATGATGATGATGGCCTATCTCCTAAAACCAAGAAGAAAAATAAGAGATATGTGGGGAGGACAAGAAGGCATATCTTGGATAGGGATGAGGCTATAAATGGGCCAAGGCAAGGACAACATGTTGGAGACAAGGGTCCGAATTGTAATGACACTATGGGTGAGAATGAAAGCCCAAATGAAGTGCCTAGAGAAGGGGCCAATGATGAGCCCATTGTAGAGGAGGTAGATTCTGATATTGCTAAGCCATATCAGTATGAGTCAAAAGCATTCAACTTTTCAATTTCTTCTGATGATGAGGGCAGAAAGTCTAAATTTCATGAATTTGATGATGACACTACTTATGGTGAGGTGAATTTTTAAATTGGAGAAATGTTTGACACTATGGTACAATTCAAGCAAGCATTGAAGGGCATGTTCGTTTTTGAAGGGAAAGAGTTAGAGTATATAAAAAATGAAAAGCATAGAGTGAGAGCAAAGTGTACGGAAGAGGGCTGTCCTTGACTAATCCTAACTTGCTGGAACATCCAAGAACTGTGTTTTCAAGTCAAAACATATGTTAAGGAGCACACTTGTGGTAGAAATCTTACAAGTAACATGGCAAGTAGATCATGGGTTACAAGCAAGCTAGTGAAGAGGTTGGTCACGCAGCTGCAACTATCACCTAAGAAAGCTTTAAAGCACGTGAAAGAGGACTATAATGTGCATATCCACTATAAAATAATAAGCAGAGCTTTGAAGGCAGCTAGAGAGGAGGTTATAGGAAATAAAAAGGAACAATTTGGGAAGGTTAGAGATTACTTGTCTGAGCTTCATAGGAGTAATCCAGGCTCAACAGCTATAATGGATGTGATCCCCCAATCTGAATTACCACCTGTGTTTGATAAGCTATACATATCATTGGATGCATGCAAGCGTGGATTCAAGGTAGGATGTCGTCCTTTAATCGAGTTAGATGGCTGTCGCCTGAAGGGTTATTTTGGTGGAGGTGGCTGAAGACACTAAAAACCACTTCTTCGTTATTGCTTACGCAGTGGTTGATAGTGAATGTACTGAAATATGGAGGTGGTTCCTAACTCTCCACCAGGAGGACCTAGGCTCACGCACTGAATTTGGCTGGAATTTTATTTCTGATCAGCAGAAGGTATGTTAATTATTAATGTGTTAATTAATTTTGTGTTGATACTTAATTTTGTGTTAATTATTGAGTTGATGCCCATCTGAATTATTAATCCAATGATTATGTGCCTATTGTAAGAAAGGGATTGGAGGTTACTCTTCGAGAAGTTATGCCATGGGCGCACCACAGAAACTGTGTCCTCCACATATGAAAAAATTTTATTAAGCAATGGAAAGACAAACAATCTAAGGGTTTAGTATGGCAATGTGCAAGGAGTACAACAACTCTAGAGTTTTGTGCAAATATGGACAAGTTAAAATTAGTGAACCAGCCTGCTTGGGAGTATCTCTCCAGATTTTGTGAATTTGTATGGACTAAAAGTCAATTCTCTCACTATCCGAAGATTGGTAACATCACCAACAATATATGTGAGGTTTGGAATGCGAAGATTATGGAGTATAGGAGTAAGCTAATTTTGACAATGTGTGAGGATTTGAGGTGTTATATAATGAGAAAAATGGCTGGACATAAGAAGAGGTTAAGTAATTATTATAAAAAATTAACTCTTGTGCAACAGCAAAGATTGGGTGAATTCATTAAGCATGAAAGCACTAAGTGGACAGTTTAGTGGACTGAAGACAATGAAAGAGTTATCTTTGAGGTTCAAAGACGCTAAAGCAAACTTAGGGTGAATCTAAAGAAAAAGACCTGCACTTATAATCTATGACAGCTTACTGGTAATTCTCTAGTAATAACAATTTGTAGTTTCTATTATGTACATGTAATAATGTAATTTTTTGCAGGCATGTCATGTAAACATGCAGTTGTTGCAATCTCAAGGCTGCGGAAACTTAACTTGAAGCTTGAAGATTTTGTGGATGAATGGCTTACCATGGATGCCATGCGTGCCACTTATGGTATAACAATTCAACCTGTAAATAGTGAGAAATTTTGGGAGACATCAGATGTTCTTAGGCCAGTGGCACCTTCCATTAAGAGACCCCTTAGTCGTCATAGGATGAGAAGAACTACTGATTCTGTGTCTGAGAGCCAACTAACAGGGAACAAGGTAAAGAAGGCCTTCGAGGTGACATATAGCAAATGCGGAAAAAAATGGTCACTATTATAGGACATGTAAAGGAACTCCAAGGGATCCCAATTGACAACCAAAGAAGAAGGCAAGACAACCAAAGGTACAATATTTAGACTAGTATTAAGAGTTACATGGATTTAATTGTCTCATAATGTGAGTATCGAAGGGATTTATGTGTCTTGCAAATGGTTTAATGAGAAGTTTATGTGTCTTAGAAATAATTTAATAATGAGAGGTTTATGTGTCTTATAAATGTCTTACTATTGATTATAGGGTGATAACCAAGCTAATGTTGCACCTAAATCTGGTGCTGCTCCCTCTGCGGATCTAGATCCTGTGGTAAGTTTATGACTAATTTATGTTATCAAATTATAGTGTGACTTAAAATAGGATACCTAACATTGTGCAAAAATTATAGGCCAAAGCAAAGAAGCATAAGAAGAAGTTACCAAGAAATGTTACTCCAGCGACACTTCTACAAATAGGAGAAAAAATTCCAGTGTCACAGTTTGCTCTAACGAATGAGGTAATAGTAGTGAAAAATATAACATTGTGACCGAAATTTTAGTGTCATGTTCAGATTCTGATTTACATTATCTTTGGTCAAAAAAGCAGGCTCAAGACATCAATGGACAAAGTGGTGAAAATGGTAATGAATGACTTGCACCAAACCCAGTCGTACCTAGTCTAACTGCCCCAAGCCCAACCACAACTGCAACTAACTATGTCTTGTAAAATATGATCAACGGTCCACAGATTCCTGCACCATTAAGAAAGAAGCAGCTAATTCGTAAGTCATTGATACCTCGAGTTCATAGGCCGTTACTTCCACCCACTGTGCCCACAAACCAAGTCCCATTAACCCAACCAAGGATGGCTATAAGATCAACTAAGTCTATTGGCATTTCTCTCGAGACACAGGTAGCAACTAGTGTTGGCACAGCAGCTAGGATGTCCCAATTCATCCCAACACCAAGACTCAAACAAGGAATCAAGGCACAAGCTTCGGCGCACTACCAAACTTTAAAGAATTTGGCTCTACTGCACTATCTTTTAAAGCTCTACGAAAAAAATGAGGACTAGATAGTTATGACTAGTATTTTGGGTAGTATTTTGTAACTTATATTTAGATGCAAACTATGCCTAGCATTAGTTTAATATTATGGAACTTCTAGTACTTGAACACTTTAGATTATCTGGTTTGTTTAGTTACTAAGGCATAGTATGTAATGGCATGTAGGTGTTTTGTAACTTTTTATATATTATAATATTTTGTGTTTCTGGCTAAAGATTTTCATTATTTACTGGATTTGGTTTATTCTTGATTCAATGAAATTGTATGAAAACATACTTCAAATAACAAAACACTGAAAAATTGTCATTTCAACTCAAAACAATAAAAAATACTACAAAACCATATATCACAAAGTTACTTACAATTTAACTCACAACAATCTTTCCATTATTAAAATCTAACAATTTTACATTTCACTCACCATCCTTAATATGCATCTAGTTCATAACATTAACATCCAAAATAAGTTACAATTTTTTACATCCTATTAAGTTGAAGTGAAGTAAAGAAAAATCCAACAACAACGGCAACGAAAAATGCCATGATGATACATCTATTTTGTCTTGTGTAACTTCTTTCTTGAACTTCATCATATAGCTTAATCTCCATTTCTTTAATTTTGTCCTCCAACTCCTTCAATCTACTATGAACTTTCATCTTCTGGACTTCCACCACCGTATAGCCAGACTCAGTTATGAGCTCATTTAGCCACTTAAAATATTTGCAATGTGTTAAAAGAGTCTACAATTATGAACAATTATTTTTTAATCAACCTAATTACAGAGAAGATTGTAAGACGAAGTAAACCTTAATGTACCTTGAAATAACTGCAACCAAAGAACAATCTATTTGGGTTATTTGATGTAGTGGATTTAAAAAGAATTGCATAAGCTCCACAATAGCAGCTTGGATGCGTGAAGGTCTTCCTTGTCATGCCAACATTGCTAGAGTTGTTGTTTGAAGAGCCCATTGACTTCTCTTTCTATGAACGACGAATTGAACTTGATGAATGTTCTTCTATGTTCATTACTAAAGGTAAGGTGAGATTTGATATCTAAGGTTCACATTAATATTTGGGATTGTTCTTATTAAGAACGGGAATAAAAACTGCAATGTTTTTTATAACTGTGTACAGAATTTTTGTTCTATTAACAATAGTCAGTCTACGTATAATAGTGACCGGTATAGATAGGCTCTTTCAGTTACTTTTTACTCAAAAATCGACAAGAAAATCTTTTCAACCACACGGAGAAAATGAATAAAAATTACGTTGTTATTTTTTAATAGTCAGCAGACACTAGATCCTTTTCATAAATAATTAGAAACGAGAGAAAAATTTTACTCAAATAAAAATTATCCTATTCCTTGATAAAAGTTGGTAACAACTTAAAATTTCATGTGCTTATCAAAATTAATCTAGTATACTTTGGACGGATTAGTGAAATAAAATCAAATCAACCAATAAAATATAATTTGGAGTTACGTATAGTAGTTGGTTCCTCCCTCCAAATTGAAACTCCCACAAACATGTCGGTGATTTCATGCTTCTCTTTTGGCCGAACCAAAATCTTCAACTTTACGGCTTCAACAACTTCAAGATCCCTCTTTTCCTCAAAAACCAGCATACCTACCTCATCAACAGCCAAAAGAACTGTGCAACGTTCAGTTAAAATTGAACAACGCACGGTGAGAACTTCAGATTTTTTTTTTTTTTTGTTAACGTTGCTATTTTCCACTTTGAGACAAAAATTAGTGAACAATTGTTGTAAGAATCTTTTAATTCACTATACAGAAGTTTGGAATAACTGATATTGATGGATATCCGTACAAAGGAGCAAATGAATTGGTTCAACGCAGTGAGTTTCTATTTTTGCTTCATTGTGCTGATTTCAGCTGATACCATTGCAACGTGATTATCTTAGGAAGCTCAAATTGTGAAGTTCATATATGATATAGGTGAACCACCACCCCATTGGGAAAAGGTGCTTGAAGGGATTCGCAAAATGATGAGTTTTTCTAAAGATGAACCAGTTGACTCAATGGAATCTGAAGAAGCTGCTGATACTGTACCTCCTAAGGTGTAGTGACTAGTGCTGACTTAACTATTTGTTTGTATCGTCAAAAAATTGGACTAATATGATTCTGTTCTCAAGACAAAAATACAAAGATTTTTAGAGATGTAACTTTTATATCTTTTGCTTCGAACCTTGAATTGATTGGATGTTATAGCAACTTTTCGGTTCGACATTATGTGAAGCATCATATGGATGAATGTAACCCTTATCTTAATCTTACATATACAACTAGGAAAGAAGATTTGCTGTCTTGGCATCTACTGTTTTATCAAGCCAAACTAAGGGGCATGTTTCTCAAGGTAAGCACATAAAAAGTTAAATATTTTTACTTGTAGACTCATTCAACTTTGGTCCACAAGTTTGCTCATAATTTCTCTTGGTTTATGTGAACACTACTTAAAAATGTGTTTTTTCTCAAGAATAGGAGCAACTAAACGTCTTCGGCTAAATGGTCTGCTTACTGCTGATACAATCAACAAAGCTGATGAAGAAACCATCAGAAAGTTGATTTACCCTGTATGCTACTTTCCTACTTGGTAGTTTTTGAGATTCAAAAGATTTGGATTTGGTTGTAAATTACGGATGCTACTCCTGAAGTTCATAGTTTTGCTTTTATCATTCTCATTATTCATTGAGCATATATACACTTTTTGTTTGCCCAGGTTGGATTTTATAAGAGAAAAGCCAGCAACTTGAAAAAGATTGCAGATATTTGTCTCATGAAATATGATGGAGACATACCTAATTCAGTTGAGGAACTGCTCTTACTTCCAGGTGTAGGGCCTAAGATAGCTTATTTGGTATGTGCAATAATAGCTTTTCTAATTCAAACCGTGGTTTGTTAGTATTTTAGTTCATTTTGTTAGTGATAATCCAGGTTATGATTCTTGGATGGAACAACGTTCAAGGGATATGCGTCGATACTCATGTCCACCGCATTTGCAATCGCCTTGGATGGGTTTCCAGAGCAGGCACAAAGCAGGTTTCTTTTGAGTTTGGTCGCATCATATCCTATGTATCCAACTAATGTCACAATTGGAAGTTGCTAAATTCTCTTCCCACTGCAGAAAACATCAACACCGGAAGAAACAAGAAAGGCGTTGCAGCGTTGGCTCCCAAGAGAAGAATGGGTTCCAATAAATCCCCTTATGGTATGCCCAGCACATTTCCTTTTGAATGAGTAACAAGAAATATGCAGTTGTTATTGCTGCACTACTAAAGGCTCTTTAGGTATCACATTTAACTAGTGTTTGCTATGTATGGCTTGAATATGAACAGGTAGATTTTGGTCGAACAATTTGCACTCCTTTACGACCTCATTGTGGAAAGTGTTGCATAAGTAGTCTGTGCCCATCAGCATTCACAGAGACTTCAAAGCCATCTTCCAAATCCAATAAGTCCGAACTGAAAAAGAGGCTTTAATCAAAAACTGATTCTTGCATTTCAAGTTTGAAAGGTGATCACTCAAACGAAGTAGACTTCATATGAAGACGACAAGTGAAAACAGTTAGATGATTTGATATGATTTTACTAAATTAGTGTCTTAACGGTTTTCAATTATTATCTTCACATGAACATGTGAAAGCTCACCAATTTGAAATGCTGAATCAATATCTTGAATATCATACATGGTCGTTGAGAATAAGGTTTGATAAAATCATTTCAAGGTTCACATAACCAACACAATATATATGTATCTAGAGATATATGGTTTTAAAAAGCAGATAAGCAATCAAATTGGTATTTGTTTAGTCGCCTTAAGTAGGTTTTGCCATGTCACTAACAGTTGTTTAGGAATTGCTTTGCAAGAGTTAAGCTAGTTCTGTGCTGGCAATACTTTGATTGAACTCGAATGCCTGTAATTTTGTTGGGAAAAAATGCAGTTTCATGCACACAGAAATATAAACACCACATTGAAGCAATGACCAAATATCTAATTTCTACCGTTTATGGGAAAATTACACAGAAGGCATATAAGCTGTCCCTTCTCCTTGCGTGTTTTCTATTCACTGGGCTACATGAGGAAGCCTACTCTTACGCCAGATCCAATAGTTAACTCTAATCGGATCAATCTTTTCCAGAATCGAACAAATCATGCTTGCTATATCTAGATCTTGTGTATCTAAATCTGGAATCTTCAAAGCTTCAATGGCATCTCTGAAGTCTTGATTTGGTTGATAACCATGACAGATAAGATCCAAAAGAGTGCTAAGAGCAAACAAATAGTTACTCTTGGAACTCAAAATCTTTAAACAAATCGATGAAACTTGAGGGTCGTTTACCCATGATGTGGTTTCACCTTTGTAAAGTCCTCGAAGATATTTCCATGAGCTTTCGTTTTCAGGGTAAGCTTGGATGGCTTTGATAGTGTAGAGCACTTCAGACTCTCTCATGGCCTTAAGGCCACCCAGGAAGGGAGACCTTGTTATGACAAAATATCTCTGTTAAAAAATGCATGTTAATAATACCATCTAAATTTGTAAAGAGAAGAAATGAAAATATTAAGAAAAGAAACATATAAAATTATTCCAAACAAAGTAAACTTCTATAAGAAAATGCGAATCAAGCCATATCTAGTGGATTCCAACACCACCACCCCCCCCCCCCCAAAAAAAAAATCCTTTTTCCCCGTTTTCTCTCTCATGTCACAATATTTGGAAGCAAGTAAGTTCGCAAAAATTCAAGCTGATTCAGCTCATCAAACTACACTGAATGAACTACAAATCAATCTAATTACCATAGAACTCAAAACATAAGAAGCATACCTGTAAAGATATCAAATTATTTAATTATCTAAGTAAGACACAACCTATATTCATTTCAAAATGTGTCAATGCAAGGGACATACCTGATTCCAGGCAGAGTTGTTGAAAATGTCTTGTTCAAGAAGTTCGCTACAATAATCGAGTTCATCCTCCCATCCTCCTAGTGCCTGGAGAGCCCACTGTCCACACAAAACAAACATAAGCTAAATTTTCATTTCACATTTGAGTAATGAATTACAGTAAATATAGTTCTCAACTTAACACATTTGACAGAGTGAGGGAGAGAGATGCAAAACCTGGCGATGAGACCATGCGTGATAGTGCTTGGCGTCAACAGAGAGTACCTTCTTGGTGAATTGAAGTTCAGCGTTTCTAGCATCAGGCCCTAGTTTCTCAGCAACCCTTCGTCTATGATGCCTACAAACATCTGCCATCAACATCAATTCTTGTATATCCTTGGAGCAATGAGAGATCCAGACACATTCAAACCATTCTTATATTATCAACCTAGAATCTAGAAGCTATATATATAAAATCAAGAATACGTAGTTGTTCATGCTCATGGAGCACACACACATTTATGCAAGCATCTCGAGTGCAAATGGAAAATTGGAGAGTAGAAGCTGAAGCTCACCATATCTGATAGTTTTTGGAGTTTTTGGCGGCTATACGCTCAATGAATTCCAGTTCTTCATGCAAGTCAACCTTCAGCGACTCCAGCAACAACCGCCGAAAATGCCACACCTGCAAAAATATTAACAAAAATTAAGTTACTCCGTTCCGTAGAAATCAAAATTAGAAATTAAAGAAATAATGCAGCGAGAATGATTTAAATACGGTGTAGTTTCCGGCGTTGAAGTGGATGGCTTCGGCGGTGAGGGAAAGGGCGCGTGGTGAGCGCTCGTCGGCAAGGTAAACGGCGCGGAAGTAGTCCATGACTTCGGCGAACTCCTCCGTGTAATTGATCGGAACCACCGGGCAGGGACCGTCGTCCTGCGGCACCGGAGTGACGTCAGCCCACTTCGGCCTGTCCCTCAGCATCACGCGCTCCTGCTCCTCCTCTTCCACTTCGCTCGATCCAGAAGCCATTACCCTCGAATCTTCTTCACTTGCCTTAGCTCGCTTTTTCTGCTAAATGCTAATCAAGTAATCATGTTCACTTTGTTTTTTTTTTCCTTTTTGCGTTTGGGCTCTATTTGGGCTTCAAACTATTTGGACTCGATACACATTTTCGGATGGGTCTGATTCGGCCCAGTTGAGCTCTCAGCAATTTCACAAAATGAATAATAGAGAATTTGTGATTGATTGGTTAGGCTGCCTAATCATAACCATTGGCAACAATTAGTGATTCGGTTTTGGTACTATTAGTATTAGCTTTACCAGGTTCGGCCATTTTCTGATTATTCATCAAGTATATTCCAAACTTCATTTCTCATTTTTATAAAGAGAAGTTCTATAGTGTGGATGGTATTAAACATTTATACTTATGGATATTATGTGGATATTTTGTTAGATAAACATATTTTAGTTGTTTATGCTCACAAGTTTAGCTGATGGAACAACATGTCAGGGAGAAACAATGATTTTGCAGATGTACTACACAATGTAAAAAAATTAATAAGTGTAATGAGATGCTAATTATTTTTGACAAGTTGGGGTTATTGGATAAGTTGTATTTTTGTGTATGTAGTCATGACTGAATTTTAGACTTGAGTCACCATTTTTTATGCAACTGTGCAAAAACAAATTTTCTTGTGGATAAAAACAAGTCAAAGATAGCATTAAAAAGGGAACGGGCTAATGTGTTTTCGGATTTGTTTGGGTATATGATTTTTTAATTTTCAGGGAATGTGACTAAGCTTTTTTTGTGATGGTGTTCTCATAAAATGAAAGGGGTTATATATTGTTAAACGGATAAAGAAAACAAAAGGATGCTGCATTGTTTGATATTTAACCTAAAAAATTAAATAAATAAATAAATATGTGATGTATGTTACTAATAAGACAGAAAAATAATATTTAAGATAGAAAAATAATATTTTTATGATTTTTTAAATGTTATCCTTTATGGTGTTATTAATAATTATTTATATAGCATAAATTTGCATAAGAAGAGATTAAAACTAAGGTTGTGAGAACCGAATCGGTCAATAAACCGGTGAGGTTACTGATTTAATAGTTTACTGGTTCGACTGGGGTTCAACCGAAGTTCAACCAGTTTAATTAAATATTAAATAAAATTATTAAAAAACCTAAAATAATCTTAAGTATATAAATTCAATAATTTCTAAGTTAATAAAATTTAAAATTTTCACATAATAAATTATCCATTACTTAATATTAGAGGTTCACAAACAACTTCAAACATCAAAATTTATAACTAAACAAAAAAATGCACATAATAACAAACCCATAATGTTCTACATTCAAAAGAAACAATTACTAGCAAGTTTTCAACTAATCAAAGGTGCAACTCATCAAAAATCATAATTATCATTAAGTGTTCCAACATCTCCATCATAAACAGGTAGTCCAAAGCCACCATCATTAGAAGTACCACCAAAAGAAGCTGTATTTGAAGAATAAGCAACATTAAGCAAATCCACATCAACTTCCACGTCTCCTCCATCTAATAAAATAAAATAGAAAACTAAGAAAAAATTAAAGTTATAATTTTACATCAGATATCTTTAGTAAATGAAACAAGTTTTGCTATTTCAATCACCTTTAGGATATGAAGGCATAGCATTATCCGTGTAAATTAAATTTTCAATGCATTCGATGTCTCCATTAATAAATTCAGGATCATCTTCATTCGGCATTACCCAAAAATCTACTGTGTCAATGCTTTGAATGTCAATTGGATCATAATTCTTCTTCTTGCAATGCATTTTAGATTGAAGGCGTATATTATAAGTGACATAAACAATGTCACTTAGCCTTTGATACTCTAATCGGTTCCTCCTCTTTGAATGGATTTGTTCAAAGAGGCTCCAGTTCCTCTCACAGTCGGATGATGAAGATGTTTGATGAAAAAGACGAATTGTTATTTTTTGCAAGTTAGAAGCACTCACACCGTGTAGCCTCCACCATTTACCTACCAGGATATGAAAGTTAACCATCAATTCTCATTCAATATTTAAAAAACCTTCAAAGTAAATTGAACATAGAAATATAATAACTTACCAGGTTCAAGTCTCTTAATTGCTTTCAACGCACTTTCCCTTCCAAAACTTTCTTTTCGATCTCGATACAACTGTATCTCTTGCATTGCGGCAACTGAGTCATCGCAAAGAGTTTCAATATCAAATAAATCAAGCAAAGACCTCAAGATATTTGCCTTCTCAACAAACCCCTCACTATAGAAGAAATTTGGATTCAAAAAGTATGCTACTGCATGGAGGTCATGCTTCAAATGTTTATCCCACCGCATTTTCAAAATACTTGTATAAGGTGTGTATGCAGATTTCCTATTTCTAAACATTGTCTTGATAGCAATTTTGGCTCTTTGCATGTCCTCATACACGATACTCAGAAAAAGTTTCTCATCAGTAAAAAATCAAGTACAGAACCTCTAATTCAGAAGGAGGCGAGATCAGAAAATCAAAATCAAGAAGGCAGCAAATAAATCGAAATCAGTAAAAAAAACAAAAATCAGAAGGCAACAAAATCGCAAACAAATTCAAGCACAGAACCTCAGAAGCAGGCGATCTCATAAATCATAATCAGAAGGCAGCAAATAAATCAAGAACAGAGTCTTACCGGCGGCGAGTGAGGACGCGGTGTCGGCGACGCCCCAACGAGTAGGCGAGCTTGGCGACAGCGAATGAGGAGGCGGGCTCGGCGAGCTCGGTGACGTTCGGCGACGGCGAATGAGGAGGCGGGCCCGACAAGAAGCAGGACGAGGTGGTGGTTGCGGCCCTCAACGTCGTTGCTGCTGTGGATGGCTGGCTGCGGGATGCGGTGGCGATGGCGATGGCGGTGGGCTTCACTGATGGTTGTGGATGGCTTGGTGGTGAACTGCTTGCTTGGGTGATTTCTGGAACTTGGTGGGTGAATAGTTTCTGGAAACTTATTGTGATTAGGGTTACGCGTTTTCTCCTTTTTCTTTTTTTTTTTAAAAAGCCAAAACGACGCCGTTTAGCATCTCAGTTTTTAAACCAAAAAAACTGCCAAAAAATCGAAAGGATAATTACCAGTTTGACCGGTTTTTTTACCGATTTTTTGTCAATCGGTTTTCGACGTTACTCGGATCGGCTAGGTGACCAGTTCCCAATTATTCCAGTTGAATTGACCAGTCCGGTTCGATTTTTAGAACCATGATTAAAACTAGAAAGGATAACATTCAAAAATTTGCACAAATAACCTCTTATTAAAACTAGAAAAATTTGCACAAATTTTTTAATGTTATCATTTCTAGTTTTAATCTCTTTCTTATGCAAATTTATGCTATATAAATAATTACTAATAACAACACAATAAAGGATAACATTCAAAAAATCATAAAAATATTATTTTTCTGTTTTATTAGTAACATACATCACATATTTATTTATTTATTTATTTAGGTTAAATATCAAAACAATGCACTATATCCTTTTGTTTTCTTTATCCATTTAATAATATACAATCTCTTTTATTTTATGAAAACACCATCACAAAAAAAAAAGTTAGAGAAACTTAGCTACATTCTCTGAAAATTAAAAAACCAGATTACCCAAACAAATCCGCTATCTTTGACTTTTTTTATCCACAAGAAAATTTGTTTCTGCACAGTTGCATAAAAAATGGTGACCCAAACCCAAAATTCAGTTATGGCCACATACACAAAAAAAAAAATACAATTTATCCAATAGTCCTAGCTTACCAAAAATAATTAGCATCTCATTACATTTATTAATTTTTTTATATTGTGCAGTACATCTGCAAAACCACTGCTTCTCCCTGACATGCTGTCCCATCAACTGAACTTGTGAGCATGGACAACCAAAACCAAAACGTATTCATCAAACAAAACGTATTCATCAAACAAGATATCCACATAATATCGACAGGTATGGACCATCCACACCATAAAACTCCTCTTTTATAAATTATAACAATATAAGTGGCGTTGGATACATTGCATCCAGCGACCGAAGCCTTAGTCTTATCCATTTATATGCAAATATATACAAGGTTTTTTTTTGTTCGTAGCAAATATATACAAGTTTAAACCTTATACTCATTGATACCTTAATCTAGCCCGGCACGAAATACTTCCAAGCTGAAAAACTAGCTCAAAGTATGCAAAAATTATACGCACAAGAAAATAATAGAATATTCACTTCAATATAATGTACGATTTACAATTATAATATGTGAATGCCATTTCTCATCGAATCTCAATCAAGTGAGCAAAGAATTACATCAGGGCATGCACATCAACTAATCTTTCAGACTTAAGACCCTCCATTATTGCTAAGCTATAATAAAAATGGAAAGATTATATATTAAAAAAACAAAAGAATGCTTGTGGTTCGAATTACAAAAGTATAGTGTCAAATTAGATTCTCTTTCATTTTTATCTTTCTCCTGAAGTAGGTATTCTCAATGAGTCTTGAATTGTTGTTCACTTGTGAAAGAACTTCCATACATCTCTGTCCGTCAAATCCTTGACCAAATGTGCTCCAAAAATACCCTCCTCATCTACAAGGCTTCTCAGTTGCCTTGCTCCACCATTAAAGCCAACATAGTGCTTCTTCATAGCTAGATACACCACTCCATATGGAGGCCTCAAGCACTGTCAAAGGGAAAACAGAAAAGAGGACTCAATTTCTGATGTTAAGACATCAAGCTTGATCATTCGTTAGATTATACAATCAAGAAGCCAGAGCTACGTAGAGTATAGACAATTAAGTATAAGGAAACAAACCTTTTTAATAAGTGCATACAGCTTCTTCAACGAGGTAACAGAGTATGGAGCCTCAGTCAATAAAATAACATCATAACCACCTTCCCCTTGATCTGCCTCACTAGCTCTTTCCCAAGCTCGGCTTCCTGAGAGCTTCCTGGATCGTCTTGAGGAACATTCTTGTCCAATGATGCTACCATCTTGGCTACTACATCCATCCATAAAATCTTCCTCAGAGAAGCTCAAGCTCATTCCAGGTGTTATTTCATATCCGTCATTTTTCAAAACAGACAACACGGCAGGTACTTCTTCCCAATCCCCAGCATAGAAATTAACTGATGGCGCTAGAGTTTGTCTTGAAGGAGTAAGGGGAGGCTCTGGCTGTCGACTCTGCCTGTCACGAGCTTGCTTAAGATTGGCAAGGACATTTGGTATAGTTGTGCATCTTACAGTTTCTGCATTCTGATCTTGAAAATGCACTATGGATGCTCCCTAAAAAATAAAACAACATATTGGGGGAAAGGAAGTTATTCCAACGATTTAATCTATCTCTTTGAATGACAAGGTTAACTGTAGATCTGCCCATGTCATCAATAGCTTAAATGGGTTTGCCTTGTGTGGAAATAAAACCAACATATAAATAAATGGAGATATTTACAGCCATCATATATGCATAGAAATGCGACAAAGGAACACCAAAAAAGAGGTGTTGAGACTGCAAGGCACATCATATATACCTTCAAGCAAGCAAAGATTCCAGAAACCCCATAATTACAACCAAGCTGCAAGAACCATGAAGCAGAGAGATTAATAAACCACTGACATTGTGGGTTAAGGAAGAAGAATATAAAGCAATCTCATGAAGGTAGAAGGATTTAAGACAATGAAATCAATGCACGGTACTAAGCAACAACATCTTCATGGACATATTACCTCGAGTACTCTTTTCCCTCTGAAGCTTAGCTGCCCATCACAAATCTCAAGCTTTAGAACACTAACAAGATCGATGGAACTGTCCCAGGATTTCAGATATCCTACGAAATCAGATAAATCAATTTGATACCACCATTCCTTTGTATGGATGAGCAAATAAGTTATATTTATGTAGAAAAGCATGATTGATAAGAAACATGTTCCTAAGCTAGACTCATCATTATACTTCAGGCATAAATTGGGTTATTAGGTCAGTATATCTCTTTGGATAATGCTAAATAACTTTAGGGATTTGTAGTCTTCCTTCTGTGCCAAAAGTTTTTGCCTTAAAGTATTATGACTCACGAATATCCATTAGTATATTAATTCACTAACAATTTTAAATTTTACAAAGTAAATGCACTTCAAAGAAGATGCAAGTCCATAAGGAAACACCAATCCAAGTTCAATGCCTAAAAGTCTGAAATATCATGTATATACCATCAGGTTTTGCGGACATTGCCTCTGAACCACTGAACCCAATGATATCAGCAACGTTGACTTTACCCTGTCAGAGATGTAAGATACCATCAGTCCAACAATCAAACAAGTGTAAAACACTTTAAAAGTGAGGCCCTCAACATATTTCAGCAATCATGGATGTAGGTTCTATTTCAGCATGATGTAGCAAACACATTTCATAATCACAGCATAATCCTTTTAAAAGTGAGGCCCTCAACATATTTTCTCCAAAGAGATTAAACCTACTCTACATTCCATCGCATATATATATATATATAGCAAATGAAAGAGCAGAAATAAAAAATCCTTCTGCTTTTATCAATTCAACTATAGCAGAAATCTCCTGTTAAGAATCAAATTTAGAACACATGTCATATTACAAAATGAATCATAATATATATACCTTAAACTGGTCCATGTTCTCCCCAGCATCCTTGTCAGTTAGCATTGCCTGCAGAGCACAACAAATTTAAATTTTAAGTTACACCCTTTTTAACCTTAATCATACAGAAAAATAAAATAGGCACACAAATCCAAGTATCCGACTAGCTTCTTATATAGAACACTTGAGATAGCCAAAGCTGTTTTTGTTTTTACTCCTTGTTAGGCCAAAGATATAAATTGGAAAACTTGGGGTGATTGTGTTGTACCTTTGAAGGGAGAATCTCTACTGCTGGTGCTGGGAGATGAACATCTTTGTCAGGAATGGAGGATATGCTATGGCTTCCACGATCATGAGGTAATAACCCAGGTAAGCACTGTGAAAGTAATGCCGGTGCACGCATTGCAAGATTTCAAAGCTGTCACATACCATCACTCATAACCTTAGCAACTATTATATATTCAAATCAAAATCATTAAACACTGAAAAAATAAAAAATGAAAAATCAATAGTCATAGACTATATGATAATCATTCATATGTATTAGCTCATAGCTAATGAGATGGATCATGGAACATCAGTTCCCAAAAAATTGGATACTTCACCATAATTTCAGTCTGTGAAATTGCACAGAAGGAGATAGAGGAATGAAAGCTTTCCCCTTTAAACCTAAATTTCATATATAAAAAGGGAAAAAATTCTTATATAGTCATATCCAATTCAAAAGTAACAATTACCTAGCAATGAAAGGAGCTTTGGAGAATTAAGCAAAGGCAGCTGAAAATAGCAGAGTTAAACAAACACATGAGGTATTGAACAAGTTTGATGAATTATATTACAAGCTAAACGTGAATTGAAAGCTTGTTTGAAAGGGAAATCGGAGAGGGAACCTGAAGAGAGAAGAGGTCAATGGCAACAAGATGAAGCTGCAGCTGAAGATGAGAGAGAGAGAGAGGGTAAATAGTTTAATGGATGGAAAGGGAAAAAGAAGAACAGAGGAAGAAGCTTCGACGTCAGAACTCAACGCAAAACGAACACCTGGCTTCTCTTCCAACCCTGCAACCTCCAACCACTGTTAATTTTTAAGTGTAAACACTAACAGTTAATAACGCAGTTAAGTTTCCACATTTCTCAAAATGTCCCCGATTTGCACGGAAGGTGTGTATTGCACCCTTGTATTCTCCCTACTTTTTCGTAAAATCACAACCCCAACTGCCTCCCTGCTTTCTCTTCCCTCTTTTCTCTGCTCTATTAAATAAAGTTGGCAAGATCGGCTTTCAGATTTTTATTGTATTAAAATAATTAATCCTTCTCTTATAAAAATATTATGCCCCTTTCATTTTGTTTTGTCATTTTCTATTGTTTTTTCAATATTCCTAACCATGTCTCATTCATCATATTTTATTTATTTTCCCAGAATCGTGTTTATACTTGCTTGTTATATTCGTACTAAATTAATACGTGAATAATTAAAAATAATGTTGTAGCTAATACCTAATGGCCTAATAGCAATATTAACAATCTAACTCCGTAGTAGTGTAAATCTAGAGAATGAATGTTGGATTCTATGTCTATCATCTAGCATGATTGCCTTGAAAGTTGAAAATACTAAGGCTTGGTTTGGTAAAATTTTTTGAAGAGATACTTGTATTTTTTAAAAGTTTAAACTCTTCATTTTATTTTTGATAGATCAAAAAGATCATGTTCTTATACTTGTAGTTTTTAAAAGATTGGGATACTTTTAAAAATATCTAAGATAGAATTTTTTAAAACTGGCTTGTACTTTTTAAAATTTAAAAGTCTAATATAATCTCATATGTTAACTAATTTTTAAATTTAATACTTATATTTATGTCTATTATAGTATTTTTAAATTTTAAAAATTATTTTATCAAACGTAATTATTGTTGCTTGTGTTCATTAAAAATTATTTTTAATTTGATAATTGATTTACCAAATATAAATACGACAATTTTTTAAAATTCATCTTTTAAAAATTAATTTTTATAAACTACTTTTAAAAAATAAAAATTTTATCAAACTAAGTCTAAATAATAAATATATTTGAGGTTCTTTATTTAAATTTTTATTTCTCAAGTCTAAATGTGTTAAATTTTTAATCAAAATGAAAGAGACACTTATTTTAAAATAAAAGGAGAATGACAAAATAAACAGATTCAACAAAGATTACTTATTCACCTCATTTTAAAATTTAAAAAAGAAATTTCATACAAATCAAGTAAAAATAAAGGTGATTTATTAGAAAAAAAAAATGTATTGACATTCCTTGGAACTTTCCTTTCATTGATAGAAAAAATGTACTTAAATGCATTTTTTTCATGTGGCTCAAAAGGTAGATTGTGTGAGAACAAAATATTACCTAATTGTAATTTTTTTTCCTTCTTTCCTTCTTTCCTTTTTGTTTTTGGGTGAATTTTCAAAAAGTATATTCTCAGGAATCTCGTCTTCGGTGTATCTACGTCAACAATGACGAAACGTGACCTGTGAACGAAGTTTTTTTTTTTCTGAATTGATTTCGGTTTCCCTGCTCCCTGTTGACCTAATTTTCTCTGGTGGTGAAGAAATGAGAAACATGAAAGTGATTATTATTCTTCTTCTACGGTCAGCATTTTACAGCTTGAAATTCATACCATGAAGATTGACTTCAACTTGAGGGTGTTTTATTTTTGTTGGTACATGACAAAGAGTTGACATCAATCAGGCCAGTTCCAACGAACCTTCATTTCCATTTTCAACAAAAGAGATAAATGCTATTAAGAAATTATCACTAACCATTTTCCATTTAAATGGAATAGAAAGCAGCAGGCTACTAAACTATTATTATTACCATGTCATGCAAGTTTATTTTCTCGTTTCTTTTGTCCCTTGTGGAGGAAATAACGCTTCTGATTCCTACCATGTAACCCTTTTTTTTTTCTTTCGGTGATAATATGAATGAACCATTTGTACACGTGTTTCCTTCTCTTGCTTGACTATTACTTATAACAAACGCGTTTCTTGTTATAAAATAATGTCTCACAAATCACAATGCAGGGACCAAACAAAGCAACAAAAATGGAAAAGGCAGCAGCATTTTTCTGTGTGTTAATCATATGTTGGCATAGGAAAGCAAACTTAAACTCAACAAAAGTAGATAATGAAGTGCCATCAACGTCAAGAACAAAGTTATAACTACAATAAGCTTAACAATTAACTGTATGTACTTAAAAAAATGCATCAGCACTGGCCAATTTAGGTAGCAACCTAACTATATTTGTTGAATCATAATGATGCCTATATTTCTTATCATGTCCTAACTCCTATCTAACCTATATGTTGTTATCAACTAGGCCAATAAAACTAAAAGAAAAGGCTAAATTATTTTATGTAAGGTTAAGTCTGGGGAGTGTGTAAATCAGTCACTAACACTAAGTTGCAGTGATGCTGGTATGTGAATTAGTTGATGAGAGATTCACAGAGCAGAAAGGAATCACAGTTGAATTCTGAATCAAGTCCCTCATGTCCATCAAATTCCTTCAGCCCTACCAATGTCTCAATGGGAAGCTCTTCATCCAAGGCACAAAATTCCCTACCAAAGAGGTCTTTGTTTGAAGAAGCATTGAGATCGTCTTCATCGAAAAGAATCTTGGTTAGAGACAAGTGTTTGTCATTCAAAACTTCTTTTCCTTTCATTATAACATTATCATCTTCACAATCTACAGGTACTATCTTTGCTGATCTTTTGCTCGTCTTCAAGCTTGATGATGCAGTTGATCCAGAGTCAAAAACAAACTTTTTCCTTGGAGAGGAACAAAATGAACTCAAGGAATCCTCAGAATTCCAACTTTGTTTCCCTTCAAATGGCCAAAAGAGTGGCTCATCATAACTGAACTCATCCATATTTGCACCTTCCAATGAAGTCTTCACAGAAACATTATCTTCAGCTATGTCAAAGTGTGCTCCATTGAGTGAAGTAGACCACTTACTGTCTCTTCCATCAAGTCTAAGCAAAGAGCCCCAGTTAAGAGGTGTATCTAGGTCTGATATCTCAGATAAAGAATCATATTTGTAGCTAATAGGAGTTGAAGGATTCTCGTTGGAACATCCAATAGCATTTGAATCTGAGAGCCAATCAGAATCTTCCTCTACAAGGCTGAGCAAGGAATCCAAGTAACTAGTTCTGTCAAAATCTGAAATCTCAGAGAAAGTGTCATACTTGTAGCCAATACTAAGAGGAGTTGAAGGATCCTCACAGGTAGAGAAAATCTTCGAATCTGAAAGCCACTCAGAATCTTCCTCTTCAAGGCTGAGCAAAGAATCCAAGTAACTTGTTCCGTCAAAATCCGAAATCTCCGAGTAAGCGTCAAATTTGGATGAAACTGTTTGAGGAGACCATGACCTCTCATCAGTGCAGCCAAACATAGAATTCGAACCAGTTTCATCATCATTCTGATCTATCCTTGCATTTGGGTTGGCTCTCTCAGCAGATTTCACTCTCCAATTGCAAAAATAATAGACATTTTTGCTTAAGAGAAAATAAGAGCTTGCAACCAGGAATAACCAAAAAGCCAACCACTCATTGGAAGGAAGCATATGATGAAGTGAAGCAGAATAGATTCTGTCTTCAAGAAGCAATGAAGGCCCTGTCATGTCTGATTGTAACTCTCTTCCTCTGAAGGATCCATGCTGATGATCACTGTCTTCTTCTAATGACACTTGATTTTGGTGGCAAATAGCAGCAGCCACATGGTTCCTAAGATCACAGAACTTATCTGTCTCTTTATGTTCAGCTAGTTTCATGCAGACAGTGCCAGTTGTAACCAAACTCAATGCTGAAGTTAACGTCATTAACGATCGGTGGGACACTGTTACATTGGTTTAGCCATAGAAACAAGAGGACAATACACAATTTAGAAGAAAACCAAACAATAAAACAAAAGAAAAAAAAACAGTAAAATAGAGAATATGTCACTCAAAACAGGACACCCACTTGCATCCGTCAATGCAGGAGAATTCCAGCATCATAATCGTAATTTAATACAATCCGTTATTTTATAAGATTTAAATCATAAACAAAGTGTACAATGAATGCCAAAATTATAAAACCCTAAAAAAAAAGAGAGTCTAAATCTTAAATCCTAATTGTGATTTTAAATCTAAAGTGTAACCTAAATACCTAATAGACGTATTTATCTCATAATCATAATTGACAAGAGAGTATCTAAACTCAAATCACAATAACACCAATCTAATTTTGATGAAAATTAATCCACAACAGCATGTTAACATCAAATTCCATTTGCAAATGCTGATCCAAAAAACTATAAGACAACAAAAAATTTCAAACTATTCCGTAATGATAGGTTGGAATCAGTTCTCGCTTTTCTCTGTGAGCATTCTCTTCCCCTCTCTCAACCTCAATAGTCTCTTCTTCAATCTTAGCTACTCTAATTCGAATTATCTATAATAAAAAAATAAAAAACGAGCTACTGTAAATTCGAATATTATAATTTTCTACTTGTCACTGTCATACATATCATTCAACTATGGCACCAAAATTATTGACCAAAAGAAACAAGAAACAAATCTGCATCGAAACAAAGCGTAGTAGTAATAAAAGGTACCTTTAGGTGCACTTGAAAACCACGTAAAGCATGGAAAAACAGAGAGCACGGAATGATATTGAATGAGACAAAGTGAAATCCGAGAGTGAGCAAAATTCGATTCATGAATTGTGAGATCCGATGCAAATCAAAAACGCCAATCATGGTAATTTTCGCGCTATCGCTGTGTAGGTTTCGCGGTTTGATCAACGATCAAGGATATGCCACGTGTCACTGATATTCCTTTTTATTTTTGTAATTAATGTTTTCCGTTTTTTACGTGATTGATATCTCGTCGTTTACCAACTTACCATTTCCCCTCCTTCGACCTTCATTCATTGCCTTTTTAAGTTAATACAATAAATAATATTCTAAAATCATATAAAATACAATAATATTAGGTCAATACAATAAATTATCTACTGCGGAACAATTAGTACATGTAAAATGTGTATTTTATTATATTTGATTATTTTACAGCTGATTATTTAATTAAAAAGGAAAAGTCTAGGGGCCAACAGTTTTATTGAATTTTGCCCAGCATGTAACTAGCAGAGGAAGGTGAGCCATTAGATAAAATTTCACACCAATCTCACACCATCAAATCATCATTGATGGCTAATTGATGGCTAACAATCACAAAAATTGCTGACCCCCTATCATTGCTCAATTAAAAATATGTAAATAATTTACATAAATAGATCATAATTAATTTGCTAATTGATTTTGTTTAAATAAATCCATAAAAAGTGTGGCGGTAAATTGATTTTATTCTATTTTCTTTTAGGGAAAATAAATTATCAGAATATATCATTTGCCATTTCATCAATTCGTTCAAAGCATCCAGTTGCACCTAAAAGCTTAATTAATGTAAGATTTAATTTAATTAACATTGATATTTTTATTTTATTTTTTTTATAATGTTACACATCTAAATCTTTTTGTTAATCAAGTCTAACTAAATTGGTGTAACATAACAAAACTTAGTTATGACTAACATTATTTCAAATCTTATTGTTTATTTGTTTAACTTAGTTGGACTTAGTTCATAAAAAAAACTTAAATATATATCATTATTCTCTTTTTTTTATGATTGATGACTTTAGAAGGTAAGCGAACACTATTTTCAGCATAAATTAGGATAAATACTGTTTTAGTTCTTAAAGTTTATGGTTAAAATCAAATTCGTCTTTAGCCTTGTTTTTTATTCAAAATCATTCCAAACATTTCATTTAATATTAAAATCGTCTTTTTGAATAAAATATTTTTTAAATGAAAAAGATACCCCTTCTTTATTTTTTCTATTTCGGCTTCGCACAAAATACTGTATATGTTCATTTGTCCCTAATCACTCAAAATATTACAATGTTCTAGAAACCAATTTGAGTGCTTCATGCCTTAACCCAGAATTAAAAACGATGGAGGTTGTTCTTGGATAAAAGAGAGCTTGTAAGTGCGATTTGTTTGAAGGAAGGATCTTGAAGAATTAGTTCGTCAATATTCGTAGAGTTGGCGTAGGTATGATTTCTCTCCCCCTATTGATTATGGTATCTCTCTTCCTAATAGTTAGTTCTGGATTTGAGGGTTTTCGTTTCATTTTTTGCTGCTGTCTGCTGATGATTGAATGGAGACCAAATATGTTTGTAATGAAACTAGGGATTATTATTTATGTGAAATAGGATTGTTTATGTTTGGATTTTTTTTTATTTTTCCTTCCAATTTTGTAATATGTTCTTATTGGTTTTTATTGATAAGGTGTTGGAGAAGAGGATGGAATATTTTAAACTGAAACTCTATCATGGAGGGTGGTTTAGTTATGATAAAGGGCCATTACAATATGTAGGAGGAGAAACAATAATTATAGAAGATATTGACTGTGATCGGTGGTCATTATTTAAAGCTTATGCAGAATTAAAGCAGTTTGGTTACGTTGAGGAGAATATCTCAGCATTGTGGTACAAGGATCCTATGGATAAAAACATTAAGAAAAATATAAAGTTGTTTCAAGGTGATGCAGATGCAATTGCCATATGTAAAATAGCTGAATTAAGAGAATATGTAGAATTGTTTGTTGTGCACAAGGTTGAGAAGGAGAATGTCTTACCTAAAGCTGGTTACAAAGATGTTGGAGGAGATCAAGGGGTTGGTGATAAAGGTGAGGGACAAGAGGTGGTCTCTGAAGTTCGTTACATTGATGTTATGCCATCACCTTATAGAAGGTCTAGTCAGCGACTAATGAAAAAGAAAAGAACAACTGCTGGGAAGGAAGAAGAGAGCAGCCACACTCATTTGTCAAGGAGGAGGCAAATCCAAAGATGCTTAAGATGTGGTATAGCTGGACACAAAAAGGAGAGGTGCCCTAAACCTATAGAAGAGGTATGCTGCTGTTTTAATTTTTCACAAATTACTTTATATTTGTCCTAAGCCTAATAGTCATCTACTTAATTTACATATGTTTGTTAGGCCCAACTATCAAAGAATCCTAAAAAGACAGAAAAGAAGACAAGAAGCAACAACTCACATTCTCATACTGCTAAAAGAGGAAGAAAGTGTGTATTTTCACAGCCCACTGCGAAAATAAGTGTAAAGAGAAAATTTTCTTTTGCAACACATTCTAACTCTTCAACTCAGTCCAACTCTCCATTACAGTCCAAAAGGCCCAAAGGCAGGCCCAAAAGAACAACCAAATCCAACTCTTCAACCTAAACAACATCACATCCCAATAAATCAACACCTTCATCATCATAGCTTAAAAGGTTAGCCCCTTCATCACAATTAAACAACACATCTCTTTCAGCATCTCAGCCAAATTTCAACACATCTTTGACAATATAGTGAGATAAACATCAAGCCAACCAATTGAAAAACATATCCAATTCTCTATGAGAAATTTTGGAACACCTCATATTTCTCCACAAAAATTGAGGTTGATGACAAAATTGCCTCTAAAAAAATGGAGACATCTTTAGAAAATTTGGACAATTAAAAAATATTTTTATATTTACTTAGAATGCATGTGGTGGTGTTTTGGTTTAAGTTAATTTGGTGTTTGAGTAATGTCATACAGGTTCTCTTAGTTTTATATTGTCATGGACTATTTGCCTGTTGGTGATATTTTGGTTATAACTTTATCCAATGTTATTTTGTATTATTGGCTTGGACCATTTGTCTTTTTGGAATTTAGTATTTTGTGAAATACATGTTGATTTAGTATGTTTTTTTGATATTTACTATGCTGATGTTATTTAGTATGTTGTTTATGATTTTATTATGAAATTGTTCATTAGGAAATGAGTAAAGTATCGTTTTTTGTCCCCAATATTTAGGATAAGTTGGTAAGTCATATTTATGTCTCTAACGTTTAAATTGTCTTATTTGTATACCCAATATTTGTAAAAGTGATTCAATATTATCTTGCCGCTAATTACACATCATGAGCTTTAATTTAAATTTTGAAAATCTCTTCTTGAAGTTAGAATACAAATGTATGGGATAGAATCGATGATCTACTCTGAAAAATAGCTCATCAAAAGTTGAAACTAATCCCTGCAACATTTACATAATTCACTTTTCTAGGGACATAATTGAACCTAAATATAAATAGTGGGTACAATATTAAAATCGAACACATCTAAGTGAGACCTAATTGAGAATAAATACATTCAAGTGAGAATAATTGAAAAATACAATTTGATTTATTAGTATAATTGATGGCAGAATAATATTGAATCACTTTTATAAACGTAGGGATACAAATAGGACGATTTAAACGTTAGGGACACAAATAGAACTTACCCAAACATTGAGGACAAAAACGATACTTTACTCTAACAGAAAATTATGCAAAACAAAATAATAGAACCCATCTAATTGTCAAACTAAAATTTTGAACTTATTTTAAATCAACTATTGTTACATAATTATCATCCATACATACCTGAAATCCAATTTAGCTTAACTGAAATAGGACCTATCTAAACAATAAATCCTAACCTAATTCACCCATCTAACTCTAAGCACAGACTTAAAATACCAAAATTTTCGATAAATTCTAAACCAAATTAGCATACTTCAGCCAAACTCCAACATATTGTTCAACCAAAATTTAAGGGAATTACACACGGTTGCCTTATTTTAAAATATTTTTGCAACAACAAATAACAAAGCCAACCCACCTAACGAGCCCTAATGTAGCAATGACCTTCAATTCAACTTCCACTCTTAAATTTTCGTTCTTGACTTCAGAGATAAAACATTTCTCCTCATTCTTGGAATTTTTGAATGTTCCATGTCTGTCTCTAAGTCCGTTCAACAAAAAAAAATTGCATTCTTGTGGAACCTAAATAAATCCACCACTATCACCTTCCAACCCACTACACAAACAGCTCCGTTGAAAAAAAAAACAATATACTTCACAATAGACACAGTCTCAGAATCTGTGACCAAGGTTCTTTTTTGTTCCTGAAGTTCACAAAATTAGCCTCTCACCATGAAAGCAAAATAGCACCATGCTATGCACAGAAGATCAACTCCAAAAAGAGGTTGAGGTTTGAGAAGCCATGCAATTCCCACCCTACTTCCTCTCTTCCAGTGATTAACGATGATGGTGTCTTTGTCGGGGTGTCTTTTCCTCAATTGAAGCCTTGCACATAATTTTACCTTTGAGAAAAAGACAAATAAATCCTTGATCTTTTGGTTTACGGACATTTATATCTTTGAGGACTTGAAAATACATTTAAGTCCTTGATTCTCAAAATTTGGTCATATCGTTCTTTGGATCTAATTTGTCTCAATTTAAAAACTCTCTTACGTGTGCATCCATATATCGACAAGGCCAGTACAACGGAAGTCATATTTGATTTTTTTGTTGGGTCTGCCAGACCCAAGTGAACAGAAGGATCGATGTGTCCAGGTTTTAAGAAGTTCAGGAACTTAAATGTATTTTCAAATCGTTGAGAATTTAAATGTCCGCAGACAAAAAAGTCAAGGACCTTTTTGAGCCCGTTTGGGAAACAGCAGAAGCTACTTCTCGATAAGTCATTCAACCATTTTTCTAGAAAAATTGACTTTAAAACAAAAAAATTTACTTTTATTTTTGGCTCTGTGAAATATTTCCTGGAAATACTGGCCCTCCACTACTATATTTACGCAAGGTTCCATCTCTTATAAGCATAGGGATGTCCATGGATCGGATCGTATCCGCAGATCCGCGGTAAATATCTGCATCCGATCCGAAAATTGCGGATACGATCCGATCTGCACCCTTTGCTGATCGGATCGTTGATATCTGCTCTACATCCGTGTATCCGATCCGCGGATCTCCAGATCCGCACTATAATAATTAAAAAATAAATATATATATATATATATATATATTATATATATATATATGTTTGGTATTATATTTACTTGTTTGTATGTTTTAGTTAGTAATTATTATTCATATATTGTATTATTTTATTTTTGTTATTTAGAGAGAGTTTGATTAAAAATATTTTAGGAATAAATAAGTTTAAAAGTATGAAAGAAATATTTTTATCGAATTTTTTTACATAGAAATATGATTAAAAAGAGAAGGTTTAATTATGCGGATATATCCGATATCCGATCCGATCCGCAAATGCGCGGATCATATCGGATCGGATTGGATCCGGCACTAAAAAGTGCGGATATCATATCCGATCCGATCCGATCCGCGGACACCCCTATAGAAGCACACCATCATTTTCACTCAATGTTCCATCTGCTGGAAGTATTGGCCCACCACCACCATTTTCACATAATGATTCATCTGCAAAAAGTATTAACCTTCCAACACCATTTTAAAACAATATTCCGTCTGAATCACCTACTTCATATATTTCTTCCAATTATTTTTTTTATCATTTTACCACTCTATTTTTATTATTAAATTTGTATTTAAGATTGTGTGATATGAAATCTCAATTTTATTGTTATATAGCATGCTATTATTTTTATAGTTAGTTATAACAAGTTCTTGAGTTATTTATTTAAACGTTACAACTTTAAAATAAGTACTCTTATAACTAAAAATTCAAATACAAAATAATTTATTTATAAATTGCCATTAATAAAAGTCTTTATACGTTAAGTTCTTTTTTCAAAAGAATTTATTTAAATTGTTTATCCAAATTGAATCTTTATCCTTTTCTCTTTACTTTTTGTTAATTCATTATTTATTTATAAGATTTCTTTTAATTATTTGATAACTACTAATAATAAATATAAGAATATTTTTATCTGTAAAAATTAAAAAAATAATTTTAATATTAAATAAAATATTAAAAATAATTTTTAATAAAAATAAAATTAAAAATAAATTTGATTTTGACCCTAATGTTTAGGGATTAGAATAGTATCCATCCCTAAATTTTATATAGTATCCTCCGAATGAGAGGAAAGAATATAGTAACACAAAACAACCTTTATGTAACATAAAAGCATGGGAATTATATCAGAGTTTAGTGGATAGCTTGCTGGTGGCACGAACCCCAACACCATATGTGGATGCAAATGGCTTAACCTTGATCTCAGAACAGAGTACAGGAATCATTACGCTAGCTACTTTCTTTTTGAAAAAATATATATATAATAGCTAGAGTGTTATCCGGTTAAATAAACTTCGAATTTCATTAAAATAAAAAAGAGAATCCTCCTCATTCCTTATATATTTTAATATGTTATCCATAAAAATTGTGTGTATGACAAGACATGCAGCCACATGCACATGCAACACATGGTGTGTTGTATGTTGCTTGGTGCTTCCATTGCATTGCAATTTGCATGCATGAACATATATATGTAATTTGGAAATGTTTCGGGATCAAAGTTTAGAAGCTCCTTTTTTTTGCATTTATTAGGTATTGTTTGAATAAATATATAATATTAGATGTAATAAATGTATCATTATAAGTGTTACATACAAAATTATAAATATTAAATTAAATAAAAAAACTTTGACTTACTAGTTTTTTAGCATTACTTTATCAATTAATTACTGTATAAAGGAAAAATAATATTCATTTAGATACTAAATAGATAATATAAACTATTAAAAATACACTCGAATAATTTTGTTGTTGATAAAAATATTTTTGAATTTTGTTATCAACAAAAATATTTTCAAATAATTTAAAAACGTAACAAAAATATTTACAAAAAAAATTATTGTTTTATAAGTGACAAATAATCTTTGTATTTGACAAATTACTTGTGCATTTGGTTTAGGGATGGCAATACCACCCGAACCTGCAGGTACTTACCCCTCCCCTACCCGCACCGGGGAGGGTTTTTAGCAGGGCGGGTTCTTGGGAGGGACGGGGCGGGTCGGGTTTAGGTAATACCCGCCCCGCTATATATGTAATATATATAATTTTAATATATAATATGTATAATATATATAAAATAATTAGTAAATAATTAATAATATTGTATCATATTTAAATTTTTATTTTAATTTATGTTATGTATGTGATGATGGTTATATAAATTTTGAAATTTAATTTTATTTATTGGATTTTAATAATTATAGGGGCGGGGCGGGTTAGGGTTCAACGTTTTACTACCCGCGGATAGAAGAGGGGCGGGTTCTATGCGGGTTATTGTACGACGGGGCGGAGTCGGATAGAGTAAAAACCCGCCCCTACTCGCCCTGTTGCCACCCCTAATTTGGTCCAAAATTTTATAAAAATATTTAGATAATTATTTAAAAAATATACATAGATAAAAATTTGTTCTCTATATTTTTTTTTTTAAATATTATTAGTTGTTGACATAAAAATCACAAAAAAACTATATACTTAGCAAAAAATTATCAAATTTCAAGCATAAAAATATCTTATTTTTCTAATTATGTTTGCAAAAAATAGAATCAAAATTTAAATTTTAAAGTATTTTTTTTAGAATACATATTTAATTTTAGATATTTTTGTCGCGTTTTTAAATTATTTGAAAATATTTTTGTCGATAACAAAATTTGAGTACATTTTTGTCAATAACAAAATTATTCGAATATATTTTTTATAATTTACCCAATTAAATATATAACAAAAACTCACATACAATTATTTTTATATAAAATTAATAACTAAAAATTATTAAATAATTTAATATATTAAACTAGATTATAATATAATAATTCTCAACCATTAACTTCTTATAAAATTACACGTGAATTGTAACCTAAATATTATATGATATTAATAATATTATTCGTTTAATCGCAATATTAAAACAAAGAATCATCATCATTAGAAAATGGAGATTCTCATACTTATTTTGATAATATTACCCATCTTTTGTATAAATTTATATAAATATACAATACGAAAAAATCATATATAAAATGTTAAGAGACCAATGTTTTTTTAAATATTATTAACTAATATTTGATTTTTATACTATTAAAATTTAAAATTTAAAATTTAAAAAATTTAGAATTTATTAATCTTTAATATTTAGTGTTAACTAAATAAACTAAATATAAATTTTATTATTCATATAATATTATTTATTAAAATAAAGTGATATTATTATTTTTCTAATAAAAATATAGTATATCATTTACTTGATTAGTATATTAAATTCTTAAATAAATTTAATACATATAATATTGAGTGGAGATATTCAATGATTTAGAGCATAGATGTTGGCATGTTGCAGCAGCCAGTGGACAAGTTGGATGTGCAAGTTGGCTCACGTGACAAAAAGTGTCAGAGAGAGAGAGAGTTCAGTGGATTTGGCGCATTCTTCCTTCTTTCTCCTCAAAACAGTCTCTAACCGCTTCACCTCATCATCATCACTGTCTCACATTTATAAATCCATTGAATTCAGCACCTTCTCCCTCACATCATTACTATATATATGTTCTTACAAATCTATGCTTGTGTTCATTCCCCTTCGTACAATAATAGTAACATAGTGATGGTGATGATGATGAGTAGTACGGTGAGTTTCACGGAACAGATGTATCTGTGTGTGGCGATCACAGTAGTGGCGATTTTGTATGTGTCTCTCATAGCACTTGAATCTCAATGGACAAATCATGGTGGCGCTTGGTTGCACCAAGATAACTACAACTTGCCGCTTCAAACAACTATCTTATCAACATTTGAGACTTGAGACCCTTAGCTTCCATTCATATCATAAATCCTTCTTTATCTTTTTCCTTTTTATTTATTTTCTTTTCTTTTTTGTGTACGTTGGTTGTCTATACTCTATGTATCCAATTTTGAACTGTACTTCGGAACAGAACATTGATCATTGTATGTTAATATGTTATGTAAAGATTTTGATCTTTGACCAAATTGTAAGAAATATGAGTTATTTTGAGTTTATCAACCGGATTTTTTGAAAATTGTATAATCGATTTTTGTTGTTGAGTTGTTGATTCTGGTAGTCAATTTTTTTTATTATTTTGAGTTGATGCACTCATCTCCTACTTCAGTTGCTTTTTTTTTGGGTTAATTTTTATGATTGTTGTTGTATGTATTCTGATTTTCAAGTTAATTGTATGAATTCTGAGTTAATTATATGAATGTTGGATTCTAAGTTTATTTTATGGACATTAAACTCAAATTGGATTTTTTTTATTTTTTAAGTTTTTGTTGTCTCAAATTCGTTAATTGGATTTTTTAGTCCCTTTTCAGTAAATTTTTTAAACATTGTAAGATTAATATTTATTTTTGAGTTTTTTAGTCTGTTGTTGATTTTTCTGAATTTGAGTTGATGATACTATACTACACAATTTCACTACATTTTTTATGCTGTTGCTATTTTCTTTTTTTGTTTTAATAACTTTTATGGAGCTAGCATCATGATGGTAGAACATTATTTTTTAGCGCATTTTAATTTTTGTTGGTTACAAAGGTTGATGTTTGAAGTTATTTGTAAATTTTTAATGACATTTTATTACGTGAACTTGTTATTTTTTGAATTTTATTAGTTGATAAATTATTTAAATTATTAAATTTTTAATAATTTTATTTATATTTAATTAAACTATTGGTTGAATTTTGATTAAATTTTGAACAATTAAATTAATTGTTTTATTGATCGATTAAAAACTAAAACAACCATTCCCGTAAATCTAACAAATTATTATCGTACATAAGAATATATAAGAGTACATGAGAGTACCTAAAAATAAACTATATTTAACAATGGTATTCTAGAATTTAAAGTCTAAATAATGTGTTTGAGAAAATAATTTTTTTATTAAAAAAGAATCCTATGTGTATATCTTGGAGAGGTTCCATCATACACACTTAAAATTTTTATTATATTATACATGTTAATTATGAATCAAGAATTAGTTTTTCTTTAAATTTGGTGCAAGATATGGCGGCACAAAGGAATGGTTCTGTAGTTTGGTGGCTGAACATCACATTAGTTGATTTTGATAGAGTGGCTTTTGGTGGCACCTTCATCGATAGAACTCTGTAAATACAGCTTATTTATGTATATTCTTATGTACTCCAAACGTACTCTTATTTCTGGTTATATATCAAAAGTTGAATTTGGCAGCCCAAACTCAGATAGACTTCATATATATGATGTACAAATAAACAATAATTTATGTGCACTTGTTCATGTGTGTCATTCTTTCATGTTCTTCTCATATTTTATTTATTTACATGCTTTTTTACGACCTACATGCAGAGATACTTTGAGATTCTGTCTATAACCGGAAATTGTGTGGCTCAAGGGATGATTCTCCAGCTTGGTGGCTGAACATCATGCTGGCTGGTTCTGATAGAGTGGCTTTTGGTGACACCTTTACCAATAGATTGATTGTCTCTGACACCGTAGTTGTAAGAAAATTTGACTTATTCCTTAACTTACTTTCGTCGTGTTGTATAGCACCATGTCACTAACTTTATAACCTTTTTTGTAACTTATCCTTTAGCTTCTTACGATGAATTTTGTGGAATAAAAGAAAAAGAACACCAAGAAAAACGATGAAACTGTAACTTCTGTATATTCTTATGTATTTTTGGAGACTATAATAATAGTTGCCATTATTAATTTTTTAATTTTTCTTCTCACCCAATTCAATATTTATGAAAATGTATCGTGAAGTTGGACACCAAGTCTAAAAAAATTGGACACTAAACTTGAGTAACTTTATATATTGTTTGATTAAAAGTATTCTCTGGATAATTTCGCCTTGATTTTATAAATAATTATGTCATTTAAAAAATATATAAATTGTATATATTAAATATTTGTTAAATTATTACACCTTATATATTATGTATTTTTTATATATTTCTACTAAAAAAATTACCTTAGATTATGTATACCTTATATTATGTATTCTTTATGTACTCCCACTATTAATAAAAAAATAATTTATATAACAATTATATTCAAAAGATTCGTATAAATAACCTAGCTAATTGGAAAGAAATAATTGGAAAGGGGACTGCTCTAAAAATAACAATGAGTATAAAAATAAATTAGATAAAATGTTAAATTGTTAACAATAGACATGGTGGAAAGAGACTGTTACATGTGCCTATGGCATGTTGTCCAAATTTTTCTTTCCTTGATTTGAAACTTCTACCGTTAATAATGCAGTAAAAATGCTTAGATTAAGACACATTTAAAAAAATTATAATGCAGAAAAAATGCAAGTAAGATCACACTGTAATAAATAATACAACATCAATAACCACAAGGCTTTCTTTTAGATAATGTTGGTTACATGGATAAAACAACGCCTTAATTCTCCATCGTAGATCTTAACGGTGTTTAGTCTCAAATAGTTAGGAGTGTTCAAATCCAAACCAATCTAAATTAAACCGTTCATTCAATGTAATTTAAAGCGAAAACCGATTAAAACCGTACTAATTTGGATTTGATTGGATTCTATTTTTTGGAAACCGCTAGATCGGATCGGATTTCAGATCTACTTTTCACAACCGATTCAATCCAATTCAAACCGCATAATGTGTTATAATAGTATTATTTTATTATTATATTTATAATTATGTTTATAACATATTCAATTTATTATACATTTTTATAATTTTTATGTATTATTATTATTTAATAAATATTTTATGTTTAAAATGTGATTTATTTTAACTACCCTATAATTTTATTTCTATTCGTATTTTATCGTTGGTATGTTAAGATATTGGGACTTACTATGTCATTATGGTTGTTTAAAATTTGATGTTTAGACTTGTTATATATATTTAATTTTTTTAATTTACAAAACAGCAAATCCAATCCAATTCAAACCACTCGAAATTGGATCGGATCGAATTTTTCAAAAAATCATCCAATCCAAATCGCACTGCAAGTAAACTTAATGTTCGGATTGAATGAGTTTTTTTTACTCAAAACCGATCCAAACTGCACCGCAAACACCCCTACAAATAGCTATACGTGAAATGTTGGGGACAAATTAAAAAAGTAAAAGAATAATAAAAGTATTAATTGGATAAGTAAATTGAAGAGAAAAAAATATAGGTAAAAGTTATATGTGAACGTAGTAACTAATGAAATCGAGGATGTTGAAGGTAAAAAGATAATAACGGTAAGAGAAATATAATAAAGTGTATTGAAAGGTTAAAAAAAAACATTCTAACAGGATAATTAGAATGAGGCTAAATTGATGGACTGACCATCAGAATGCAGTACTCATAGACATACTCAAAATAATATTATACAAACAAAAATTAATATAGAATTAAATAAAATATAATTTAAATGAATACTTTAAAATATAATAAGATCTATAAAAAAAATTATTTATCACTACTGGTTAAACTAATTATGATATTTTGACTTATGGCCATAAGAGTATATAATCGATAAAAAAAGATAAAAAATTAGAACGACTACAATAAAGTTCGCCGGAAGATACTCTATAAAAATATAGAACTCGCTGAGAGTATAGCAAAATTTTTAAAAATAATAAGGTTTGCCAGAAATGCGGCAAACTCAGTTGAAATTCAAAAGAAAAAAACGCATTTCGAAATTTAAAGTCCGAATAATTTGTTTGGAATTTTTTTATTTTATTATAGAAAAAAATCCTTAATAATTCAGTTTTTTTTTTAATATCAATTTAAGTTTTATATTATGTATTTTTATAAATCTCTTATATTTGAAACTTGATATACTAAAGATGGCATCAAAGTACAAGAATTGTGGAAGCTTATCCCTTATGAGTTGACTGACAGTCTTAGACAGGTACCATAATGTCACACTTTTAAATTTTCATTATCAGTTAGGATTTAACCGAGGCTATATGTTAAAGGTCGTTAAAAGTTATCAATCTGTTAGAATGCAAGAGAAAAGACTGCGGAAAAAAAATTATGTGTATTTAAAATTGTGTGAAGATATAAGTAACTAACCATTTAAAATGGGAGTTCTGTTGGATGGCCAAAACGTCGAGTTGAAGAAGACCGGTGGTAGAATGAAATCAAGTGGCATAAGACCAAAAGCATTTGCTGCTACAGCAGTTCCAATAGCTGTACTTAGTGGCCTCAAAATTAATCTGGGTACTACCATAGTTATGTTAGTTCTCTTATTTGTATCTTAATTAATCACAAAAAGTAGCAAACTACATAGAATATTGCTGCAGTGCTACTTAGTACTTACCACTCCAACAGCTGCTAGATGTGTTATTGTGAAAATGTTGGTCATGTAAATAAACCACTTTGGCACTAATGGCTTCCCATTACTGTCCATAAAATTGGTTAAAATTTATATAAATATAGATTGCAAAAAAATTATATATAAAATATTAAGGAATAATACTTTTTAATAAATTAAATACATATATTATACAAAATGGGTATATCATTTACTTGACTAGTATATTCAATCATTTATTTGGCATGTTGCAGTAGCCAGTGGCCAAGTTGGATGTGCAAGTTGGCGCACGTGACAAAAAGGGGATCAGAGAGAATTCAGTGGATTTGGCGCATTGTTGCTCCTCCCAAAACAGTCTCTAACCGCCTCACTTCATCATCATCACTGTCTCACATTTATAAATCCATTGAATTGAGCACCTTCTCTCTCACATCACCACTATATATTTGTTCTTATAATTCTATACTTAACATAGTGAAGGTGATGATGATGAGTAGTAGTACGGCGAGTTTCACAGAACAGATGTATTTGTGTGTGGCGATCTCAGTAGTGGCGATTTTGTATGTGTCTCTCATAGCACTTGAATCTCAATGGACAAACCATGGTGGCGTTTGGTTGCACCAAGATAACTACAACTTCCCGCTTCAAACAACCGTCTTAACAACATTTGAGACTTGAGACTCTTAGCTAAATCCTTCTTTATCTTTTTCCTTTTTATTTATTTTCTTTTCTTTTTGTGTGTACGTTGATTGTTTATACTCTATGTATCCAATTTTGAATTGTGCTTCGGAACAGAACATTGATCATTGTATGTAAAGGTTGAGCTTTGACCTCCGCGTATTTGATTGCACACACAAACTTTGTCTGCCGTGGACTAATGAGTTGTTGCATGCACAAGGTGGATTGCATACATAAACTTTACCAGTGGCGTAAATAATGAATCGTTGTATTAATATTATATTGTTTTATGGATTTGATTTTGTGGAGTTAGCTAAGAATGGGAGTGGACATAGCAACTTGGTCCACTTTTAAGACTTTTCGGAATCCAGACATGCTGTTAACATAACGTATAATGATGAATGTTAATTAAATAAGGTTGAGCCCAACTGGAGCAACAATCTTGTTTGTTTGCAGTGAATATTAGTGCCTGGAAACTTTTAGTATCATAGAATTTAATGCGCACATCACAAAATGCAACAGAACTGTGCCAAATTCTCAATGTAACTATAAAAGTTCACAGGTGATATAAATGTAATGCTATGTTGGTATGATGTTCCTTTCAAAATGGTCCTTTATTCGTCATGATTTCTTAAAAAAACAACCAGCCCTGAATTTTTACATAACTGAATGTATCTTATAGAAGCAATATCAGATGATTTGCTTTAAAAAAAAAAAGGAAATGGAGACACAAACAAGCACATTTGTGTTTATCATGTGTTGTATATATTCAGTTACATAAGCCTGTAGCATAAACGCCATAAGGCCACACGTGAATTTTAGGATAAAGACACTATATACATCAAATTGGTAGGTATTCAAATTAGGAGTGAATGGAGGAATCTTTTTTTGAGTGACCCCCCCCCCCCCCCCAACATCCTGTTCACATTAAATAGACTTGCAAAATGCATCCACCATATGATAACTAGGAGAAGTAAATTGGTGCCTTGGCCTTGTCTACAAGATGTACAGGGGTTTCTAAAGGCGGGCCGGAATTTTCATCGGCGCTGTTGGTTGCAGATCTGGCACGTGGTGGCAGATTTCGCATTTGCATAGGTACATTGCTCACAGGACCAATGATTATCGTCGGTCATTCTACTACTAGCCATGCTCGCCCGAAGAGTTCCCTTTCCTCTTCCACCTCTCCCCTTGCTGCTCCCAGCGGCATTTTTAGAGCTTGTCGCTTTGCTTGAAGCAGCTCCATTACTATCCACATCAGATAAACCATTCTCTAAAGCCCTAACCAAATTCTCAAAGTAGTTTCTAGTTACACTGCCAAAACAAAATAGGTTAGATGATCATAATAACCTGAAAAAACTCGTTAATAAAAACAGGCAACAAAGCAAATGATCAACAAAAACACAAGCAATATCTACCTGGTTAATCCAGCTAGTTTTGTGCGGAAGTCATTGAATTCTTTAGATGGGCCATCAGTATTAAGGAACAACTGTAGTTCCTTTTCAGCACATTGATGAAGTCGCTCCAAACCAGATTCTGCCTCACCTGGTGAAAAAATGGACTGGAAAATCAAACTTGCAGGAACCACTTCAAATGCAAGACGCTCCTAATAAATTCAGGTTGAGAATAAAACCTTGCAAGTACTCAAAAAACTGTTTTTTAGCATGTTCATGCTCAGGCAAGTAATATCCATATGCATACGTCCACTTCAGCACCCGTCGGCATTCAACTATCTGTAAACATGAAATAGGGATTAGAAAACTGCCTTTTCACAACAGTAAAAAATGGCAAGCAAACTATAATACTTATTTACCTGTAGCCAGGCCTCAGTTATGAACTTAAGCTGTGACTCCGGCTGGCATTGTGTGTCACTAAGCCTTTCAATCTGCCAAAAAACACAAGGATTACATGGTGATTTTATGATCCTGGCAACCCCATATTAAGCTCTACTTAGAAGAATGAAGATTCTAGAGCAGCAGTTTAAGAACTTCTAAGGTAAACAGACTCTTGACACTGAAATAATCAATGGACTACAAAAAAGCAGCAACATGTACTACTAAAAAGAAAAATGTGCAATCTTATATAACATTCTTTCTGAAAGAGTTGCAAAAGACAGATACAAGCTAATGCAAAATATAGCAAATGTTATGTAACATACATGAACAGTTTGCATCTGGTGTAGATCTGCAAGAGCTTTTTGCCTCGACTGCCATAGAAAGAAAATTAATCATAAAGCATATAACATGGTAAGAATCCTAGCCAAATATAAAACTAATCAATGAATTTAGATATGTGAAGAAAACATTTTCCTAGAATACTGATAAGTATAAAGTAGTGCATACGGATTGATTGCTGGCCCATCGCTCATAATAATGCGTGTACCTCTCCAATGAATTCTTTGCCATTTCTCTTCTTCTTTCAGTTTCATCATACTACATGGAACAAAATTTAGATCATCAGCCGATATTATTTGAAATATAATTGGGGGGAAGAATGTGCAACAATAGTCTTTCTGTGCCCCTTACCACTCCCTCTTGTTTTGCTGCCTCATATCGATTGCAAGCATAAAAACCCCCAGTCCTTTCACCATGATCTGACCATGCACCGAGGCATAGCCTAAGATAATATATCATAAGACTCAATGAGCACCCACATAAGCTTGAAGCATTTGAAAATAAAGACACATAAAACATGAAAATAAATATAATTCATTATTAATCCCCAGAGAATAGATTTAAAAACCCCCCCCCCCCCAACCACATAACAACAACAATGAAAATTGACAACTGATAATGGAATATACTAAAAACAGAACATACCAGCAAAATTCAAATTTACAAGGTGGAGTACACGTCATGTGCATGCACCCTTGATTTTTTTCAATTGGTCGCTTGCACTTCGGACATGGCTTTGAGTTAGCAAGTATCCTGAATGTCATTAAGTGAATAGCTAGCTCAAGATCTCAAATGGTAAACTGGTAACTTATCCCAAAGCAATCTAGGCAGGAAAACTATATCTAGAGATATCAAAATATAATGTTTCCATACCAGTTCATGTTTTCAGATTCTGCACTATTTTTCAGAATCCACTTTGACACAGTGCCACAATCAACTGGACGATGAGCCTCTTCTGTGCACTGTATATCCAAAAACACATCGATCAGCAGAAACGAGTGTTCTGAAATGCAAAACCAAAAAAACCCGAAGAAACCCATAGACTACTTACATTCCAGCAAAAGCTATATGAACAGAGGCAAGATACATCATAATTTCCACTGCCAGCGTCAAAATTGACAGCATATTCACAGCCTGGAGCAGGACACCACTTGGTCTAGACAAAGCAAAGACAAGTAATGGGATTTTTTTGGCAGTAAGACAAATGAGACAGAAACAACAACTAAGTCTATTACTACCAACAATAATGTTTATACGAAGAGCATGGTATCGTCATATGTGACATGCTGATAACTAATGAAGATTCATTCATATCCATATCTAGTCGGGTAAAAATACTTTGGGTAACACAATGCCATTTGTTTACTATCAGTCAACGTCAAAATACAATAACTACAGCATACCTTCTTATTGTCTTCAATATATGACCTAAGAAGGTAACGGGCATACTTTTCTTTATCTTCATCAGGTGCTAAGAGATTAATCATGTCTTGATCAACAGCAGCGCCACAAGTGGGATCGGGACATCTCAGCATCAAACATCCAGGACCATCATTAATAGATGTGCTAATATATCCTAGAACATCAGAAAGACAGAAGAATGTGGTTTTAAAAAAAAAAGAAAAGAAGGAAGGGGAGGATACATCTGGAAGGGAAAAAAGGACGCACGCCCGCCCGCGGGGGGCGTTTACATATGCCCAATAATAACATCCCAAATGTATAATTTCATTATCTTATACAGACTGTATCTGTAATCACAATAACACAAGGATAGCAATCATAGCACATAAGCAATACCTGCCCAGCAAGAAAAACAATAAGGATGGCCACAAGTAGCAGTTTGAATCTTAGTACGAGGATACGTTTCAAAACAGATGCCACAAGTTATCTGAGCGGAGGAGAAACAACAATAAGTAACGTAAGTAAAATATAAATCAAGATCAAGCAGCAGAAAAAATGAAAAATAAACCGAAAAAAACCAGCTACATTAATGACATATTTTGGAATCATACACTATCTCACCTCTCTAGGATTAGGATGCTGGACAACTGGCTTCTCCAACAAACCAACTGTTTTACGGACTCGATCTTCGTCAGCAAACCAGGCATCGTGCACTTTACTAACACTCCTGCAACACCAGCACATCTCTCGTTTAGTACATGATAGAGTCATCAAACTAGATTGCACATAACCAATAGGAAAAGATATTTACCAATTGTAATGACGAAGCAGGATACTCGCAGCAACTCGTGATATTGAAAGAACGGTTGCCACTCTAGTGATGTCATCTTCCTGCCTTTGCTGAATATCCGATTCCTTCAATATGGTAAAATTTTGCTGGAATCCAGACGAGGAACCATAAATTAGAGAAGGGAACAAAGAAACCATCTTCACCATTTACACCAACTTCCTTTCAACATATCAACTTGTTTCACTTTCAGTAAACGATTACTTACTACTCTGTACTATCAAGATCAAGTGAGAACAAAAACTTCTGACCAACCAACACTTCCACTGATATAATTCCAATATTTTTCCAACTAAAGTAAACCAAATTAGTACTAATAATAATAATAATTGTTTAAAGCTTCAAAATCAGTCCTTTATCTCTTTCTTCTACATCCACACTTGAGTGCAGTCAAATCATCCAACTCACAAGTCCAATTAACTCAGTCGAGCTCATAGTGAAAACAAAAGAGCAACATTCCCAGCTCAACAACACAATGAAGAGTACAAAAAATCACGAAATTGAGAAGTAAAGAGTAGAGTTATACCTCAGGGCGGCGAGACTCAATCCTATCAGAATCATCAGCATCGTCGAAGTAGTCATCGGCATCGTCATCGTAGTCATTGTAATCCATGGGAGCTTCTTCGGTCTCGCCACTGTAGAAATCTTCGTCGAGTGACTCCACATCGTTGGCGTCGTGCATATCGTCCTCGGAATCCATGGAAACCCTAGATACGTGCAAAGGAATTCGAAGGCAATCGATGAAGGATTACGATGGCGGAGAAAATCTAGGGCAAAGCCGAGGGGTTAGGAATGTAGAGGAAGAAGGAAGAAGGAAGAAGGAAGAAGGAAGAGAAGAACGAACAAAATAATAAAGTGTTGCTTTTTTTTTTCCCCTTCGATCCTTCTTTCACAGGTTTAGAAAATGGAAGATTATATATGGGATAAAATAAAGAGTTTAATTTGGATGAGATCCTGTGGAAATTGCAATGAATAAAGAAACCTACTATAAATAATAGAATTTTTTAATAATAGATTTGAAAATATTTACTTTTGTTGATATCATAATATATAATTAATTTTTTTTTATCAAAGTTATGCAATTTTATTACTGAAAATTAGTCCAATTTGGACTACAGGCAGAATTATAATAAAGAGAATAGGAAGTTCCAACTTTAATAAAATGACTTAAGCATAAGGAAACTAAAGATGTAAAGTAAAAACTAAAGGGTCTCATCTTCTCTCAAGCACACTTCTTCTAGCCATCTTCACCATAGTTCTTGAAGGGGTGATTTTACCTTCAAATACTTAGGCGTTTCTTGCTAACCAGATTTGCCATAAGAGGTTTGCTGCTACTGCTCTTTTTTCATTTGGATTTTCCTCCATTCTCAATTCTTCTTCCAGCTGAATCCACCACTTCCATGGTTTTCGAGCTTGAATTTGCCATGGCAGATTTAAACATTTCCAAGTTTCAGTCACATCTGGGCACTCCCAGAAACAATGAAAAACGCTTTCTTGTGACCGATTGCATTTTGGGCACCAGGGTTCGATGGATTGTATTCGAGCGTTCAACCTTTCTTTCACAGGGAGTCCTCCGTGCATCAGTTTTCAGAGTAAATTTTTTATTTTCGGTTGACAATTAATTTTCCATATGCTCCTCCATAAGTCCTTTCTTTTGCATTGTTCTGGCAGGTATTCAGTTGGTGGGTGGTAGAAGTTAAAGGCTATTTTGTATCCTGAAGCAATAGTGAAGCCGCCCCCTTTCTCCAACATCTAGGTAACTCTACCCTCTGTCTCATGAATTGGAGTGTTGATTATTGCTGTAGCTATTTCTGGATTGAAATTGAACTGAATTAAATTCTGGTTCCATGTTCTGTTTGAATGCTGTAATTGTGAAACCCATTCTAGATTAGCAGTCATTGTCGTGGTAGTAATAGGAGTAATTAAAACATAATCCTTCACCCATGAGTCTTCTCGGATTCTGATGTTAAATCCTTTTCCTACTTCCTATAGTATACCTTTTTCTAGCACCTTTCTGCCCTCGATAATACTCCTCCAACCCCATGATGAGTTATTACCAACCTCTGCTCTTAGGAAGCTTGAATATCTACAATATTTGCTCTGTAACACTTTACTGATGAGAGAATTAGGTCTGGAAATTAACCTCCAACCTTACTTTACGAGCATGGCAAGATTAAAGACCTTCAAATCTTTAAAGTTTAGTCCCCCTTGCATTTTTGGTCTGCAAGAAATCTTCCATCCGATCCACTGAATCCTGTTTTCTGATCTTTTATGCCCCCACCAAAATTGGAGTATGGCTCTCTGAATCTCTTCAATTAGTGTCTCCGGTAACTTGAAGCAACTTAGTGTGTATATGGGTATCGCAGTTGCCACCGCCTTAATAAGCACTTCACGTCCACTAGAAGATAATAGAGCCCTCATCCAATGGCTAAGCTTCTGACACACTCTATCTTTAATATAGTTAAATGTTGCTTTCTTTGATCTCTGAACCACTGCGGGTAAACCCAAATATTTGTTTTGATTGCCAACATGAGGGACAAGGAGAATCTCTGCCAAATGGTCTCGGACTGGAATTGGTATGTTCTTACTAAAGAAGATTGATGATTTGTCCAAGTTTACCTTTTGGCCACTAAGTTCTTCGTAAGTCTGTAGGACCTGTAGCAATCTCTGGTACTTTACTTCTGAAGCTTTGCTAAAAAGAATTGAATCGTCTGCAAAGAAAAGATGATTGATTGTCTGACACCTCTGATTGAGTTTCAAACCAGAAATTTTCAGCCCCTGTTCTTTGTGGAGCAGATGGGAGAGTCCCTCTGCGCAAAACAAAAATAGGTAGGGAGATAGAGGATCACCTTGTCGTAATCCTCTACATGGTTTAAAATAACCATGAGGTTGTCCATCCACAATAACAGAGTAAGATACCGTCGTCACAAGTTCCTCAATCCACTTCATCCATCAATCACAAAAACCTAGCTTCTTCATCACCTTCCAAACAAAACTCTATTCCACCCTATCATAAGCCTTGCTCATATCTATCTTTAATGCCAAATCATAATCTCCATGCCTTTTATTTTTGAGAAAATACATGAATTCGTGTGCAATTAGAACATTATCACTAATCAACTTGCCCTTTATAAAAGCACTTTGAGAGTCACTGATTAGTCTATTCATAACTTATTGAAGTCTGTGCACCAGAATTTTAGACATGATCTTATAGAAAACAGAGCTAAGACTAATCGGTCTAACTTGTTTCATAGAATTAGTGGCCGGCACTTTAGGTATGAGACATATGTGAGTATGATTAAAAGCTTTCAAAATTTTACCTCCGTAGAAAAAACTTCTAACAGCTACTGTCACATCTCCCTTTATTGTACTCCAAAAGAATTGAAAATTTTTTGCTGTGAATCCATCATCTCCCGGAGCCGAAAAAGGGTTGATGGAGAAGACTGCTGCTTTAATTTCCGCTTCAGTCACTAGCCTGCACAGCATTCTATTAGTGGCTGCATTTATTTTTTGGCGGATTCCATCCAATTCTGCAGTCGGATCTCTAGGACAGCTTGTTGTGAATAGCTTTTCAAAGTATTTCTGTGCAACTTCCGCTATTTCTGCTGGTTCCTTTGCCATATTCCCCTCCTCGTCCTCCAACTCCTTTATTCTATTTTTCCGGTTCCTCGTTTGAAACTTGGAATGAAAAAATTTAGTATTTCTATCGCCCCAGTTGAGCCATTGCACCCTAGACTTCTCCCTCCAATACCGCTCTTCTTCCTCTAATGCGTCTTCTAGTTCAGTTTCTAAGATTCGGATAGCATTCCTATCTACCTGAACTCCTTTCTGCATTTCATATCCTATCTTATTCTTGAGAATCTGAATTTTCTTCCCTGAATTAGATTCAGAGTACTGCTGCCATTGTACAATTAAATGTCTACAACACTTTAGCTTTCCAGCTAGCTTAAACATTGGAGACCCCTGAATATCTATTATCCATGCCTGTTTGATTAAACTAATCACCTCTTCATTTTCACACCATCGCTCCTAAAATCTGAACCTCCTTTTTACCCTCCTTTCTTCACCATCCGTGTTGAGAAGAATGACCTTATAGTCTGAACCGGAATCGGATAAGTGTGCAAGAGTGGTTGTTGGAAATTCACCTTTCCACTCATTTGTAACAAGAGCTCTGTCCAATCTCTCCTTTATATGATTCTCTCTAAATTGACGATTGCTCTAAGTGTATTTATCTCCCTCATAACCAATGTCGACTAGCCTTCCTTCATTGATGAAATCCCTAAACTGTTGTATTGAAGTACTGGATTTTTATCTTCCTCCCTTCTTTTTCTCTTGATTTTTAATTGCATTGAAGCCTCCTATTATTGCCGGCGTTTCACTCCCTCCTTCCAATATCTGTAATAGTTTTGCAAATTGAAACCCTCTATTTGTCTCATCTGTGTGCAAGTGTACTCCTACAATTTTCCATTTTAAACCCGCTTGCTGGTCCTTTATGGAAAAATACACAAAGAACTGGTCATGTTCCACTATGTGCACCCACACTTCATCCTTCCAAGCCACTGCTAATCCTCCGGACAGGCCCATTGTATCAACTGTAAAAATAGATTTGTAGCCTTCCCTCCTTAGCACTCTCTCTACTGTCAAGGTACTATTTTTTGTCTCACAAAGAAATAATACCTCGGGAGAATGAGATCTAGAAATCCCTTTGATATTGTGAACTGTCAGGGATTTCCCCAAACCCCGACAATTCCACATCATCACTTTTATCCTTCCTTGGGTGCCAATTGTTGGGTGGCACCCTCTCCCTTATTCAGCTCTTCCTCTTCTTCCTGACAAAGTTTTTTAACACCTATACTCTCTTCCGATCCTCCAGATCTCCTCTTAATACCTAAGACAGCTTGAAAGCTATGTTTTTTCCTTGCTATTTGCTTCAGATTTCGTTTCTTAATTTCTCCTCTCCTCCCGTTACCTCCTGTAGCACTGAAGGTGAAGCATCCATCATCTAATTTGGGCAGAGTTGGCTCTATTGATTGGGCCACTATGTTGCTGTCTTTATCTCCTTCTTCCCATGTTTCTGAACTCCCCCCTTATTCCTTTCTATTATTAGCATTTTTCGGCCATTGTGCACCTCTTGATCTTCTTGTTTGATTTGTGAGTTCTGGTCCTGAACAGAGAGACTTGCAAATTCTCTTATCAGGTTAACTGGGATTGATTTTTTCTGTTTATGTATGTATCCCTGTGTAGCATTGGGTTGATTTGGATTGTTATTTTCTTTTTGATCATCCACTCTCCTACCGAATTGATCTGCCCTTAGCCATGCTCCCCATTCCGCGTCTTCTTCTCCTCCTTGCGCTATATTTGCTAGGTTTTCTGAACACGCCTTGATCTCATGCCCAATGCACCCACAACAATAACAAAAATTACCAATCCTCTCGTACTTGAGTTGAAGATCAATAATTTTGTTGTTACTTCCCGAGATTCTCATCTTCCTCCTCAATGGCTTTGTGATGTCTAGGAGGATTTGAATTTTTAAAATCCTCTCCTCCTTCCCCTTTATAGAGAATACAGCAACATCCATCACCTTTCCCAGCGTCTCTCCTATCCTTTTTCCCAATCCTTTGGTTTTACATTGCTCCGGTAAACCCCACAGTTGTACCTATATAGGAACATGAGAGAATTCTGCATCATTGATAATTGAATCTTCCATCCATCTTTTTAGATTTAGAATATAATTCTTGAACAACTAAGGAGCCCCTTTCTCCACCCTGAGCAATTCGATTTCATCTTTGAAGAAAAATTAAAATTTATTACCTCCGTGATCTAAAACTCGAAAGCCTTCTGGTTGTCTCCATATTGTGTTTAGAGCGGCCTCCAATGTACCTGCACTGAATGATCTGTCCGCCAGTAATCTTCCAATCAAACTTTTGGTACATAATTCCAATCCTTCTTTGATGTCCTCATCTACAAAAGCTATGATCTGTTCCTCCTCTAATTTAGTCTGTCCTCTACCCATTCCCTGTGAGGCAGCAGGCGCTGCCATTGTATTATCGTTGACACTCTAGAGATTTTGACTAGCAAAATAAGTATTTTCTGCAAACCCTAGCAGAACTTGAAAAATTCTAGCAGGTAAATTTTGCTCTAAAATTAAACTCGGTTTTGGTTCATAATATGTAATTAGTTATTTGACAAGTTTTTTTTTGTAAATCATTATTTTTATCCATAAGAATATATTTAAAATAAAAAATTATTAAAATTTATTTAATTTGAAATAAATTGAATTGATTAAATTTCGTTGTAATTTTGAGATTCAAGATTTTTATTATTTTAGTCTCTCGTATTCAAAATTTACTATACTGATTTTCGAGAAGTACTATATTGGTCTGTGAATCCTTTTTAGTGTTGAGTTAACAAAAATGTTGAGCTAATTCTAACTTGTCAAACTAAATATAAGGATAAATGACATCATTTTATTTTGGCACTTAAACAAAGTAAAAATAATGTCATTTTGGATAATAAAAGAAGATAGAATGATTTGCACATTATATAAACTCTTCTTCATTTTCTCTTTTTTTTTTCTCTTGTTTAAGCACCAAAATAAAACGAGCAGTTTAGGGTGTGTTTGGATTTGCGTTGGAGAAGAGAGAAGCCCGTTTGAATTCTTTGAACGCTTCATCTTTATGTTTGGCAACATTTTATCCAGTAAACGCAGAAGTGATTTCTGTCTTCAAACTCACGTTTATCAAAAGTTAAAAATTCTAGCTTTTCCGTTGATCTTTTCACGTTGGATTGAATTTTATATTCTATGTACCAATTATGTCCTTCATATTCATATGTTTATTATTTTTTTATAATATTTTTTTCTAATACTCTCTTATAAATATTATTATTTTTTATAAAATTTCTGATTTTTTTATGAGTTTTTTTTACGTTATTGTTATTTCTTTTTTGTATGGAATATTTTTTTTTACTTTGTATTATGATTCTATTAATCCTATTAGAGTACTAAAGAATATTGAGAGTACTAAAAAATATTAAAATTTATTTAAATATTTAAAATAAAATTATAAGATAATATAAAATAATTATTTAAATTCATGTCCTTTTTTGTAATTTTCCATCTAAAAGTGATTTTGAATAATGTAATCCAAACAATATTTAGTTTACTATAATCCATTTTGAATAAAAATTATCAAACATAAACCACGTTAATACCAACTTACTTTTGATCAAAATCAATTTTACAAAATCAATTTTATACAAACCTCTATTTGCAAACGGTAATCCAAACACACACTTATTCTTTGTCCAGCGTGGCAAGTCAAAGTATTTCATTCAGTGATCAATGCTATTGTTCTTGTATGGATACCTGAAGGGAGAGCTCGGTCCCTGGGAATCGACGCCGAGTTATTATCTTCGGTGCCGACTTTTGAGCTTTGTGGAAAGCCGAGCTTTACTCCGAAGGAATGTCCAATTGTGCAGAGCGTGAGTAAGAAACAAGGGGAAAGTGTACCTGTAAAGGCACTCCGAAACTTAAGTCAGTATTGAGAATTCAATGTGTCCTATATAAGATAGAATACCATACCTTTATAGGTGAAGTAAGGTTTCTCATGGTCTCGGAGACTAATATAATGAATTTTATATTTGAGAGACTAAAGCAGCAAAATCTGAAAATCTAAGAGACCACTTTAAAAATTTAGTAGAATTGAATTCGAAATTAGTATAATTAATTTATTTAGAGTGAAATCTCACCCTGATCTCTAACAATTTCATGAAACTCATTTCTGCCTCTTAACGAAAGTATAATCCCATGCGACTCCTATCCATCACTTTCATCAGACATTCTAACCCTTCCGTCAAAGTATCCGTCAATAGAAGGAGTGTAACCCCAACCCAGTCCCTAATCATCACCAACATCTACCACCATTCTCTGCATTCTCTCTTTCTCCTCTCTACCATTTTTGGCCACCACCATCACCAACATCCACCACCATTCTCTATTTTAGCTGCACCACACCACTGCCTTGCATTCATTTTTCTTCTTTTTGACTAAACCAAAACTACAAAGTCATATTTCTCCCCTTACATGTTACATCTCTATTCACCATCGGCAATTCCAATCCCGTCACGGCTACCCTCTCCCTTTTTTTCTCTTTATTCTCACAATCCCTCCCTTATTATCTTGCTCCTGTCTCTATTTGGTTTTACACTAAATTTTAAATTTATATCCCAAGTAAACAATCTTACATCGAATAAATTAAAACATCGACACACTCCGTAATCACCAAATAATTCTTTCACATAAAAATCGATACTTTAGATAAATATTCATACTCAATCATCAAAATTAAAAAATGGACAACTCATAAAATCATATCCCAAACGAAATTCAAGTATTTAAACAGATAAAATTATTCAATTCAAAGGAGGTGACAGTGAGTTGGTGTAGCGAAGAAGGAGAAGGAGGAAGAGGAAGAAGAGGAGGAGGAGGAGGAAGAGAGGAGGAGGAAGAAGAAGAGGAGGAGGAGGAGGAAGAGAGGAGGAAGTGGCAGTGGATTGATGTAGCGAGAACAGAGAATGGTAGTTAATGTTAGTGATGATAGTGACAAAAAATGATGTTGAAAAGAAGGAGAAATGAAAATTGGCCTAATGGTGTTCTGATTCGTAAAGAGGAGGAGAGGAAAAAGGAGAAAAGAGAAGAAAAAGAGGAGGCAATTTGTCCGATTAAACATGTTGATTTAACGGTCTATGTAGATAAGATCCGTTAATTCTATACGGAGACATTAATGGAGGGGGCAAAAGATCTCACAGAATTAATTGTTAGAAATCGCAATAAAATTATGCTTTTATTAAGGGACGAAAAGAAATTTCATAAAATTTTTCGAGATCGGAATGAGATTTTCACTCTTTATTTTATACTTTTATTATTTATAATACAATTTTTATCATTATAAATAATTATTATCAAACTATCAATGATAGTTTTTGTTCATAAGTATGGTTAGTTTAAATTTATAGACAAATGAAAATCAAACCAATATAATTTAATTGATTTGAATTGTATTGGGTAAAATGATTTTTTGTAAGTCAACCTGAATTCATCTGAACAAATTAAAATTGTGTTGGGTTAGTTCAAGTAATCGTATATCCCGTTGAAAATTAAATTCTATGAAAAATAAGGGGTAAATATGTAATAATAAAGAAAAGGAAAAATAGGTGAATTAAAAATTACAATGCATCAACAAATACATAGTTAAATAAACAAATTCCAATATCCATAACTTGAAAAAGAAGGAGATGGTTACTAATCGAATAAAAAATCATGGTTAATATATATATATATATATATATATATATATATATATATATATATATATATTATTTTTTAATATAAATATAAATTTAATTGAGTTGATTTGATGCCGTAATCATTAATCCAATATCCAAACTAATTAAGAATACGTAGTGCTAAGGAGTCAATGGTCTAAGCGTATAATGTGTATAATTGATTAAATCTTTAGTCTATGAATAAAATGAACATTACCCATACTATCCAGAATAACCATCCGGATACCAAGGATAATAAACATCTTATATCATAAAATCACTTATCCCAAAAGCTTAAACTGATTTTGGGGTTTACCAAGGATCGAACTCTTGACGGATCTAGAACTCTAATACCATATCTGAAACTAGGGGTGGCAAGCGGGGAAGCCCGCCCCGCCCCGCCCCGCCAGAAGCCCGCCCTTTGGCGGGCTGGCCCGCCCCGCCCCGCCTAGTGAGGCGGTCCTAGAATCCTAGCCCGCCCCGCCTAACTGCGGGCTGGCGGGCTAAGCCCGCCAAAGCTCCTCTTTTTTTTTTTACTATTAACTACTAAGTAATATATATAATTTCACAACCATATTAATAAATTTATAATTTCTAATGGCATAAAAAATTATATTTTTTATATTCACAAACATTAAAGTCTTTGTAATTATAAATATCTAATAAATATAATTATAAACCAAATTTTCATTCAAAATATAAGTATAAATATTCTCTCCAAAGCAAAATATATATAATCCAAAACATAATTATAAATATTGTCTCCAAAATAATATAAACATAATTCAAAACACTCAATTTTTATCTTCATACTCTTGTAAGTTAGGTTGGGGGAAGTTAGGCATTGGCAAAAAAATTGCAAAAATACCCCCTCACTAATAAAAACCTTAGCCCGGCGGGGAAGCCCGCCCCGCCCCGCCAAAGCCCGCCAAAACCCGCGGTTTAAGCGGTGCGGGTTAGGCGGGCTTTTGCTATTTGGCGGTCCTGATTTTCCAGCCCAGCCCGCCTTTTTTGGCGGGTTACGCGGGCCGGCCCGGCGGGTTTTGGCCCGTTTGCCACCCCTATCTGAAATCACTCATCCCAAAAGCGTAACCTGATAGAACAATATAACACTAATAGTCATATCTCTAATATTTTCTAAATCTCTATTATACATATTGTACGCTTAATCCATTGGCTCTCTATACTTTCTCATTAAGAATTTGTTTAATCGAGTCGTATCCGGTTAGCCGACGGATACATGAATTAATTAAATCAGGTTAAATCGATTTTAATAAAATAATTAAGTATCTATACTCGGAATAAACACATAAGACCCATAGTTATAGACTTATAGTCACTAGACCTCTAGCTACAAATCCTTTGAACCTTTTCTTTTCAAACTTTTTCCTTTTATATCAATTGTAAAGATTAAAAATGACTTTTTACATTTTTAACATATCAAATATTTTCAATTTCAACTAAATTCTATAAAAAAAAATTTAGGTTCGTTTAGTTATAATGTAAATTTTCGCGAATCAATTTAATTTATATTTTTTGTGATTTCAAACAAAGAATTTGATTTAAGTCCAAAGCAATTTCAATTTTATTTTGTACAATTACTAAATTAAATATCAAAATTATTTATGTTGTATCTATTATATTAAAAATTTAGAAGCAAATTTATCAAATATTGTATTTATTGTTAACAGAACATGATTATTTGAAGTCATGCTTGCTTATGTTACCAATAATAACTTAACACACACACACAAAAAAAAAAAAATCAAATCCACAGAATTCTATACCTTTTGAATAGTTACAACAGTATGATCTAATTTTTTTATGGTGAGATATATACAATAGGATATGCAGTATGCTGATTTAGACTATATTTGAAATGTGACTAAATTCAAGTGAATACCAGAATTACTTTTTTTTTTTTTACAATTATGTAATTTAGTTAGTATTTACATCATCTAAAAAAAGTGAAATTATTTACTTCCTTGTTGTATACAGGCAAGTCTATCAATATTATTTATTTATTTCCCATCCAATATCAATATATTTGACTTGTCCAGCGAAGAAACTTAGCTATCAAGTACTACAATTAGTAAACTCCAGATAATAATAATAATAATAATAATAATAATAATAATAATAATAATAATAATAATAATAATAATAATATACCAAAAATGTTTATATTTATAAAGAATATAGCTGCTATTAATTAATTATTTGTTTAAATTATTTTTAATTAATAAAACATGAAAATACCTAATAGTTTTTAATAAAATATTAATATTTATTTACTATAAAAGATATAAATAATGTAACAGAATTGTAAAAGGTCAAGTATATATATATTGATGACTCCAATAATTAAACAACGACCATATAGTAGCACATAATGTGCAAGTTGTATATTATATATCATGATGAATTACTAGCACATTCTACGGCAGAAACATGGGGTCGTGTATGAAAAGATTGAAAAATTCGAATTTCATTTTATTTTAGTAATGAAATAATTTGACTTAATTTCGATTTACCTTAAATCTTGAAGTAGAAGATGCAACAGGGATAAATTCGTTCCATGCAAGAATCTGAACAAAGGCTTGGTGTAATTAACTTGTTGTAAGCTGACGTTTAATTTTTCCAATATTTTTAAAGCATGTACATATGTCCACTTCAAATAACCATGGTGCAAGTTTGGTTACTTTGTATAATGGAAGGTGTTCAAATGTCTCTTTCGTACTTAGGTATATATATTTATAATAGAAGAATATATTTAATTTCATGATCCTCATTGTGTTTCTGTGGGTGCGTACCTTTTTTTTTTTTGTGGGTATGTGATTTGAGAATATGAAATTTAAATGATTGGGATTTGGAACAAAATCATATGATGTCTAGGTATGTTATCTAATAGTGAAGAGTTGCTAACACCTTTAACATATTATTCGTGACCAATGCGATTTAGTTAAATTTATTTTATAAATAATATAGATATAGATAATCAAGTTATTACATATGGTTATTCATACAGAAAGTCTCCCTCACAAAGAAAATAGACAAAATAATAATGAAAGGAAAAGTATATGGAATTAACTCCAAATCAGCCAAAAATGAAATACCTTAATTAATGATAACGAAAATGTTTGATAATCAAAGAAAGTCAGCTAAAAACAGCCATAATTTGCTTTATTTAGTATTCATTAATTATTGCGATAATTAATTAATGTTAAATAAGGTAAGTTTTGACTATATTTTTTTGTCTACCTAGCATTATCCAATTATAAATATAGTAATTAGTTTTATTTATTTATGATTTAAAATATTGGTTATTAAATGTTTCACCATATTCAAACGTAAATCACGAAAAATGATTCAATTAGCTTTCGTCTCTTCATCCTCCTTCCTTCTCCAAATGCTTAAAATATGATAAATAAAAAAATAGAGTCAGAACCATTCAATTTACAAAAAAAAGAAATATCCTAATACCTAGCATAAACACTATCTACGTAAAGATTTTGTATTCACCAAGGTAGCGTTTGTTTTCAGAGACAGGACACGGAGACATGGACAGCACATTCTTAGAAAGCGTTTGGAAGTAAAGACATGGACACTGAACATATTGTCTCCGGGACAGTTTTTTATACTTTTGTGTCCACTCTTTTACGAAGGACAATGATGGACACGGGATTTGGAAGAGGGACACGGACTGTTTTTATGAATTTTTTTTCTTTTTTGTCCATGGTGCTATTTTTTATTATTCCACTGTTACCCTTTCTTATTTTTTCTATTTTGCATTGTTTTCAAAAAGTACTTTTTTTACTCCATGCTATTTTTCTAATTTCTATCTCTACGTTCTTTTTCTTTCTCTCTTTTTTTCTCAGGTACTCTCTCCTTTTTATAAAAATTTTTATTGGACTGGATAATTTCTATTTTCTTATCATTCTTACTTCAACGTCATTTTAACCTTATATTATATTATTTGATTTATAATAAAAATAATAACAAAAATAATTAGTCTGGAGACTTTTAAAAGATAAATATTATAAAGGTAAAATTGATATTTTAAAATGCTAAAAAATAATTTATAAATTGTACTTGATTTTATATAATTTAAAGAAAAATTAATTTTTTGAAGAGAAAAATAAAATTTTAGATAAAAAAATTAATTTTCTAAATAAAAATAGATTTTTATGTGCAAAAATTAATTTTTTTTCATTTAAAAATGGATTCTTTTTTTAAAACTGATTTTGTATTTAAAATTAATTTGGCTTATTAACCTAAATAAAATTTTTTATTAATCAAATTCAGATTTTTTTTGTTAATATTAACCATATGTATTCCTACATATTAATAATAAATTTGAAAAAAACAATTATATTTATAAATTTTATTTTAATATAAATACTATTATATAATTTTTTATTAAAATTTTTTACTGTTTCAAATATTTTTTTCAAGTTCCCACTGTCTGTATTCCTACGTACTCTCATTATTTATTAAATTAGTTTATACTAAAAAATTTGGAATCACATGGCTATTTTAGTCATTTTATATAATATTTTAGTCTTGTCCATGTGTATCCAAACATAATATTGGACATTACATTAGTGTCCTATCCATCGTATCCAAACATGATACACAAAACATAATTTTTAATGTCTCTGTCCTATTGTCTTTGTCTCAGTGTCCTGTTCTGTCGTGTCTCTACAAACAAACGCTACCCAAGAGACATTTGGCTGATTTTTTGCTGGAACCATCTTGGTTCCCTAGCATTATTATTTCATTTTATTTTTATTTTTGTCGACAATGAAATATTATTTGTTGTTGGTTAATGAGTTGTTACATAAATAAAGTAAAATTTAAAATTTTAATACTTATTTAAATGAATTAATAAATTAACTATTAGACCAATCAAACTTAATTTTAATAATGAGATATTATATATATATCAAAAGCTTGAAAAAAATATAATATTAAAAATATTTTATAACAACAAAAATGAGTAAAAAACATCTAAACTTAATCTTATGGTTGTTTTAGCATTCAAACAGACGTGTGTTATGTTAAACTAGAGAGTAGAGAGTTTTTTTTTTGTTTTTTTTTTTTTTGAAATGTATAATGAGTATACTTTAATTTATGCATGCCAATACTAATATCTTTTTGACTCTGAAATTATGCGAACGTTATATGTGCTTTTTTTTAGTATATTTTTTACTTTTAGCATTTTTATATTATAGAATAAAGATGTATAAAAAATACAAATAAAAATAATATAAATATTATTTCTCAAATTATTATATGATTGCAGACTTGCAGTAGGAAAGATGTTGATGGGTCAGCTTTACCATACGCTGATTTTTGTTTCTGACTCACTAATGCTATTTACTATTTTGTGCTATGATCTTGGCTAATGGAGTCTATAATTAAGGAAACAATATTTAGTTGATGCAACCATAAAAAATGACACCATATTTTTATTAACAGAAAAAAAATTCAAATTTAAAGTAGATAGATTATATAAATTCTGATTAATTAACTAGTAATCAGGAATTCGTATCCCCTAATCCCAAGTATTCAGTCAGCACTACTTCCTTGTATATACTTCAACAAAACAAAAAGACTACTCCCCTGTGTATACTCTAAGTTAAATTTACGATTTTGTAAATTAAAAAAATAGATATAACAATTTTTAATATTAAATTTTAAATAATCAATAATGATATAATAAATTTTAATAATATATTAAAAAATTAATAATAATATAACAATAAAAATAAAATTATAAATTAATTAAAATAAACAAATAAATTATATTTTAAATATAAAATATCTATTAAGTAATAATAATTATTGAAAAATATAAAAATTATAACAAATTGAATATATTATAAATATAATAATAAATATAATCAACCTCCTCCCTCCGCAGCCCTTTGAGAACCTTCCACCGCCGCCCCCTCCCCTGCAGCGCGCTGTCAGCATGCCGGAGATGAAGATCCCCAAGCCCGAGCCCATGCCCAAGCCCAAGCCCATCATGGAGGAGGACGAGGAAGAGAAGGTATTATCACACAACAAATACATTATTTATCAGTTAGCTAGTTACAATTGTTAGTTACCAGTTAGTTTTCTGTTATGTTGATCATTGCATTGTACTTTGTACCAATCTTATATATAAAACTGTTGTGTTCATAGAATATATCATCATTGTTCTTGATTATCTTCATATTCAATGTAAGGATTTGGAGAATGAAGGGTCTTTGAGGAGAAGAAGAAGAAGCAAAAGGGGTGGAAGTAGTTGTGGTGCAGCGAATACTACCTTTAAGCTCAATTGATTCCAATAGGATACGTTGTTATGAAGTCCAATATTTGATTATTGCTTATTTAGCAGTGAAACTGCATCCTAGATTCTTTTTGGGTTATTGAATCATATTTTCGTTTTTCTTGTGCAGGGCACATTAATCACCATGCGAGTTTCCTTTAAAGGAATGCCTAATGTGGATGATTCTGACTCAGATGAGCAAGATACCCATGCTGCTGTATTGATGTCGCTTGAAATCCTTGGACATTTCCCAGTCTCCTAAGGACACAAGTGAACACCATCATGACCGACCAGGCCAATTGTTGGTTCACATTTTGAGATGCTAGTTGACAATCAAAAGAAATACATAAAGGCCTTAAACAATTGGTTAAAATTAAATCTTATCCCTATCGAGAGCAGTTTGAAGGAAAAGGTTTCTTCTCCCCCAAGAGTTAGGAGTCCACCCATGCATGGCAGGAGCGACTAGAGAGACTTCCCGATGAGCTTGCCAAGACTGTGATGGATACTATTTATAACATGCAACATGACGAGAATGTGAGGATACAAGAAAGGAGCTTGCCCGGAAAACGCAGCAATTCGAAGATTGGCATAACAAGTATATGCAAAAGAAAATACCAGATGAATTTGATCCTGAAAATGCAGAAGGTAGTCATGGCCCGGACCGGACGAACTTGTTGCAGAGAAGCATATGCAACTCAATGCCACAAGTGAGGCAAAAGACCTTGGCAGGTCTCAAGAATCGTATGCCAGAGCTCATTAGGGCTATGAAAGTTTTTTCCCTTGAGTGTTCCAAAACGTACAGTGAATTAAGGTCAATATCGCTCAGCTTAGGCCAGAGCTCATCATGAGGGTAGGTTTGTGCTTTGTGGGTTTTTTCCTTTTTTTTTTTCTTTTTTAATTTATTCGGGTAAAGTATATGTTTATTGGTTGTTATATAATGTTCTCTTATTCGGGATGAATGTTGAATATTTAAAGTAAGCTGTAATTGAATGTTCATACAACTGAGAAATAGGGAGGTTGAAATGTAGTAGTAAATATAAGAACAGGCCATAAACTTAACATATGAAATTGTTTACATAGAGAGGAAACTTCATACACCTTGGAACCATTCGTTATTCTGTTTCTTAAAGACACACTATGTTACATAAATCATAACCAAAAGTAGTGTGCTGCACTGGCTTCGTACTGATCCAACTTCTTGAACCAAAGTAGTGTGCTGCACTGGCTGCTGACAACGACCACCTTCTGGCTTACTCTGACGGCTCGCTACTAACACACCCGCGTGTTGATCTGACCCACAATTTAACAAAACTCCCCAATTACCAGTATCATACCAAAATACCATTAGTCTTTTCATAACAAAAATAATTTCTACCCTAAACTACCTATATGTAATAAATAAATGACAAATTATATGTGTATATTAATATTGAACGTGATTCTAATGTTATGGTCGATTGATTAGAATAACTTTTTAATTGGTCATGCTGTTTACTAAGAAAATAAGAATGCAAACTCAATTGGAAAAATAAATTTAATATTCAGTAACAGCAAACCAACAGCGTTGACCATCACAAGACTTTCTTTCCTTTTATTTTTTCTTTCTTAGTATATATATACTACCATGAGGGGATGACACTCCTCAGCGTCACTTCACCGTTCTTATGAAACTTATACAAAGCCAATTTTTTTTTGCTGTTACAGGTTCGGTAAACATACGCATCAATGAATAATTTTTGATATTCATTGGAGTCTCGGGCTTCTGGCGTGCAAAAAACAATTTTTCTAATGCTTTTGCCTTTTGTTGCTACTATAACTTTGCTTCTCGGATATCGTATGCATCCGATCATTACCGCGATTCCCACCATTTGTTTTCCGAACTAACAGCGACTTCGACCGCTAGCTGGAATTCACCTTCAGCTACATGTTAGAATTTTTTAAGAATTACGATTATCCATACTAAATCATTAAGAAATAAAATATTAAAATGCGGAAGCTAACTAAATTCGTAAATATGAATCATAATTGAAAGAGTTTAGATTTTATGGTTCTCTCGGTCTTCTTCAACCAAAAGTTGTATCCTTATGACCTTTCCGATGGAAAAGGCAACAAATGCGACTTTGGTTTAGTAAACTTTTATTTTTTGAAAGTAGCTCATGAAAGCTGTCTTTCTAAAAGATACCTTTTTAAAAGCTGTCGCACTTGCGTTTAGTAAAATCAAATTAAAAATGACTTTTAATAAGTATAAACACCACAATTGCTTTTGTAAAACATCTTTTGAAACTTAAAAAAATTATAATAAACATATTTATAACGAAGGATATTTTTTTTAATTTTTTAAAATTGTATATAATATTTTAAAATAAAATAATTTTAAAATAAAAATTTATTTTATATATTGGCTCACCTATACAAATCACAAAAAATGGGAGACATATCTCAAATAAACTACTCTTATAATTATATATCTATATTTATATATATATATATATATATATGTTGTTATTATAATTTTGACTAATGTTCATGCAAAGAAAATTTTATGATTGGTTTACATTTCAAAGAACAGATACAAAAACAAATATCATAGATCTACTGAAAAAATACAAAAATAACGCACAAAAAATAATATAAATATATAGAGTTTATACCTAATATGTGATAGAGATGTATTTATGTTAAAATTTGTGAAGATTAGGTTGCAAAATAAAAAATATATGAATAGAATTTGTGAATGTTAGGATGAAAAGTTAAAAATATATGAGTATTTCAATGACAATATAATAGCGAAAAATATGTGCGGTAAAATAAATCTAATTATTGTTTAACTTGGAGAGTCTAAAATGTGATGCTATGTTTAGGGGGTTAATACTCAAATTAGTCCATAAAAAACAAGGCATTTTTAAATTCGTCTCTAAAATATTTTTTCAATCAAATTGATCTTTAAGGTAGCATTTGGTGGAGAGACAGAGACGGAAAGATTAAGACTGAGAGACAGAGACTAAGAGACAAGGATTGAAATAAATCTTAGTATTCTGTTTGGTGCAAAATAGGAGACAGGAATTGAAACAAGAATGAAACTCTAATTTAATTTGCACAAAGGGTAAAATTGGAATTAATTAATTGAAATGAAAGTATTTTAGGTATAAAATGTTATTAAAGTTTCAATCTCCATCTCTAAAAATTTCAGTCTCATGTATCCCTACTTTTTGGAGGTACTGAAATATTGAAAATTTAGAGAGAGAGAGAGACAGAAATTTTAGCACCAGTCTCTGAACTAACAAACATGATACTGAGTCTCAGTCTCTCAATCTCTGTCTCAGTACCTCAAAACAAACGCTACCTAAAAGATTAAGAATTAATCATATTTATCCTTCAGTTACTCCATTCATAATTTTTGTCAACAATTAATAATGTAAAATATTAACTGATAGCATACATGACACATAACATGTCCAATTGGATATTAACTAAATATGTTTACGAAAATCTATCAATTTAGTCACTAGGTCATATTGAAAATAGAATTTTTGTAATTGAAAAAAATGACTAAATTAATAAATTTTCATAACATATTTGGTCAACATTCAATTAGACATATCAGATATTATATATGTTATCAATTAACGATTTACGATATTAATATTTGAAAAAAATTATTAATTTAACGACTGAAGGACAAATATGATTAATTTTTAATTTTAAAGGATCAATTTGATTAAAAAAATTTTTAAGGATGAATTTAAAGAATATTTTATCTTTTAAAAACTAATTTTGTTTAGATTTGAGATGTATGCAATTTTTTTTTTTAGATGGGTCAGGTTAAATGGATGGTGGCTTGAAATTTGAGAATATGGGAAAGAGTGGATGTAACCCTACTCTTATTTATTCGGCCAATGAACCAAACTTGGTATTTCCTACTCCCTAGCATGTGATGTGATCTTGCCAAGTCAAACAGAACCAAGTGTGATTGGCACTTTTAGTCTTCGCATTAAGCCACATATTTTTCGTGGTTGTTTATTTAATGATTTATAATGTCTAACTTGACCAAATAATGTTAAATTACTTTTAGGAGTTAGGACTTGTTAGTTAAGAAACACTACAAAATACAAAGCATTTTTTTTTTGAAAGAATAACAACTTTTATAGTGTTGGATTCGATGGTCTCAAAACGTTTGAATTATTAAATAGTCCCATAATAAAATATATTTTTTAAATTTTTTAATAAATGCTAAATAATTAATTTCTAATTTTAATTACAAATTAACTCTATATATTTTATTTAATTATAAAAACTATTTTTTATTTTATAAATTATTATTTTATCATTTATCTATTATGTTTATTAATAATAAAAAATAAAAACAATAACAAATTAGATCTTCCATTGATCGTAATAAATTTTTTGACAATTCCAATCGATTAAAAGTTTATCTTTGATCCGTGACATTCGTCCAGAGCTGTGAAATTGTGTTTATTAGAAAATCAATCTATTGGACTTCAGGTTATCACAAAACAAACGATTGAAAATTGCAAGATAGTATGATTTTTGCAAAAATCAATCGATTGGTCATATTACCCCATCAATTGAACGATGACTAGGATGTGAGTTTTTTATAATTCAATCGATTGCTATTTTTATAACCACTTGAAAGCTTGTTATTAGAGTAAAAAAAACGACCACTGCTGACATTTGGAACTCCATTGAATGCAATTTTCTGCAGGTTCATGATTACTGTTGTAAGAAACTCATTCGATTGGGTTGCAGTGATTACCTTCTTATTATTGACTTTGTCACTATTTGATACATCTATGACTTTTCTAAAAAGAAATTCGTGGCAATTGTGCATGTGAATGCGTTGAATGAAATTGAGACAGTGTCTAATGTATTTTGTTGTCACCACACAAGCAAAAAAAGTTTGATCTATGTCTTCGTTGATTTAGGTGAAATAATGGATCTTGAGGAAGAGTCATTTACTGATTCTAGTAATCGTATTAACATTGTTCCTTATGTCAGAGTCTAGCTCCAAATCAATGGTAATTTTTTTTGCTAAGGTTGAATCCAAGGATAATCTTAAAGTTTGTTCCTATAAGAAGCACTATATGTAAGTATGCACCTTTCTCTTGTCTATCTTTTTTCTATTATGAATTTATGAAACTGTCTTAAACTTAATTAATTCATGTCCTATCCATTATGGACAGATTTTTGTTGGATGAAATTGGGAGCTAACCACAGCTAAAGACGTCCTGTCATCCATGATTTTGTGGAAGGAGATTATTATATGGATAAATTGGGCATAGCAAATGGTTTTTTCACAAGTAATTTCGAGAATGCAAAAATATCAGCAATGGTCATTTTCTTCACTCTAATAACAAGCTTTCAGGTGGTTATAAAAATAACTTCTGATTGGATAATATAAACAATCGATTGAATTATAGAAACCCACATTCTAGTCATCATTCAATCGATTGGATAATATGACCAATCGATCGAGTTATGGGAAACTTGAAATTCAATTGATTGTTTTGTTAATCCAATCAATTGATTTTCTAAAAAACATGATTTCACAGCCCTGGAAAAATGTAACAGATCAAAGATAAACTTTTAATCGATTGGGATTGTCAAAAAGTTTGTTACGATCAATAAAAGATCTAATTTCTTATTGTTTTTGTTTTTGATTGTTAATAAACATAATAGATGAATGATAAAATAATAATTTATAAAATAAAAAATCATTTTTATAATTAAATAAAATATATGGAATTAATTTGTAATTAAAATTAGAAGAAAATTATTTAACAGTTATTAAAAAACTTAAAAAATATATTTTGTTATGGGACTATTTAATAGTCCAAACATTATAAGACCATTAAATTCTTACCAAATTTTCATTTATAAATCCGAAGAGACTATCCTAGATCTAAAAGCCAAAGACAGAAAAAAAAACAAGAAAAAAAATATAAGAAAATTGAGGAGACAAAAACAAGGTATGTAGGTGTGGGAAAGAAAAGGAAGAAGAGAAGGAAAGAAAACTTGGTAGAGAAGAAGAGAGGAGACGGAGGGCTGTCACTGCCCAGGCTGAGGCGGCAGCGACAACTTTTAAAGTAGTGTTTGAGTGTCTTTTTCTATTTGAGAAAGAAAAAGTACATTCAAATAAGTTCTTATGGAACAAAAGTGTTTAGGAGATAATAAAAATTAATCTAAATTAGTTTAAAGTTGTCTTATTTTATATTTATTAATTATTTTAAAAATAAATGTATAATATTAAATATAATAAAAATATAATTTTAAATATTATATACATAAAATTATATTAAGTTCAGTAAGATAATTTTAGATTATTTTTTCTTTAGCATTAATATTTTGTGAAACATATAGCCATTTGCTATTTCTATTCCTCTTGGATCGGAAAATTGATTGTTCTTATTTTATTGTTTTTGTTGAAGTGAGTTGCATGTGGACCGAACCAGGCCCATGAGAAGCCCAGAAAATTTAAACGTAGGACCCATCCCTTTAACACCAACAGGTGGAAGATTCTTATTAGTTACTAAACAACATGTCATGTGGTAAATGGTAATGGAAGCGAGGCCATTAGTCCATAACGGAAAAGAAAGAACTGGTCGCAATGATAAAGGGGGACAACTATGCTTCATTTTAGGTTTGGACTATAAAAGTCAAATGCTACATTTCTTTTATTTATTATCTTATAATAATATAATATAAAGGTTTAATGTTAAAATTATTAATTGAATTTTTTTATACAAAATTTATGAAAATCATATTATGAAGTACATAATAAGAGTAGTTGATCCAAACTTTGAACAAAAACAGTACTTTCATTTCATTTGATCGTCCCTTTCTTAAAAATAATGTTGTAGCCATCTCCTTTATTTGAATTTAGTCGCAAAAAATAAAAAATAGAAAATCCTCTGATCACAAAAAAGAGCTAGTACATACAATACATGTCATCGCAATTTATCATGTGGTGCATACAGGTCTTACATTAACCGGTGGAAAGCGCACGTGTTTTTTTAACCCGATATTGGGGAATCTGTTTGAAAATTGAGATTGAAATGTGTAAAAAAGTGGTCATTAAGGTACATTGTTTATTTAAAAGTTAATAGTTAAAAATAGTTAAATAATAGATTATTTTTTCTATATAAAAAAATATTATCTCTTTTTTTATATTAAAAATAATTTTTATAAATAATAATTTAATTAATTTAATTAAATTATTTTATAATTTTTAAATATAAATTTTACATTAAGACAACTGATAACTGTATGTAAATTTTTACCTTCAAACATATTGATGTTTCTATTTATGAGCTGTAACCCATAACACATGCAATTTAGCTTAGCGTGTATTGCTTTCTAGCTTCTATCCATATTTGGAATGAGACCACCGTCATTTTCACTTTTTTTTTAATTTATTATAATTATAATAATATATAATATGAGGCCTCACTGTCATATCGAGTGAGTGAATATATGAAAGAAAGAAACGTTATTGTTATTGTTATTGTTATTGTTATACTTTTCTGCCCTTATAATGCGAACACATTACATTATACTCAAAATCTACCTAAATCAAGTGATTTAGTTAATCGTAAGTATTTATAAGTTAAGGATAGAAATAAAATTTTTAGAGCGGCGTGACAAAGCAGCAGAACTAGTAGTATGATAGAATGTCTCAAATTTGAATGACGTTAGATTTAGGGCACAGGGTACCGTTGTTAGGGGACAGTTGGGGACATCTTAGTTAAAGAGATGAGAGATCTATCTATTTGCTATATTTTTTTTTATCTCCAAACTCAACAAATAAAAAATTAATTTGTTACAAATTTAAATTTTATTTAAAAATAATAAATTTGTTAGCATAATTAATTTAAAAAGTTAATACTTAATTTAGCCTATAAATTTATAGTGAGTGTGAATTTAGTTTTTAAAATTTTAATTGTATTTATTTAGTTTTTAAATTTATAAATATTTTGCATTAGCTTTTAAGACAATTTTCAATATATAAAAGACATAAATAATCAGTTAGATGCTGCATGTCGTCTTTTGGTTATTTAAATACTAAAATTGAAACAATACCATTTTATAAAATCAAGTGTGACATCCAATTATCTACATCAATTTAAAAACTAATTAGAGATAATTAAAATTTTAAAAATTATCTGCAAATTTATAAAATTGAATATTATATCTGATTTAAATTAGTCGACTAATTAATCTATTCATTTTTTTGAGAAAATATCAAAATTTTAAATTCTAACATCCCGTTTAGATAAATTTATAAGTTATTTTTTAATTTTTTATTTATAAAAATGTATAATATTAATGTGAGATACAATTTTTAAAATTAAATTATAAATTTTTAAGAAGTTATTTTAGTGTTTATAAAAAAAAATAATTTTTTTCATAATAAAATTTTTTTATTATTTTTTTTAAAATAAGTACTTTTTAAACTAAAAAATCAAATACAAAATAATTTATTTATAAATTATTTTTAATATAAATATTTATTATTTATTTTTTTTAAATTAATTAGATTATTTATCCAAAATGAATCTAAATACACAGAAATATGTGTACACAACAGACAAGATGAGATTCGAACCTAACAACAAATGAATGAATCCAAATTGGTTTATCTAGGCTGTTTTCAGTTTTCACCCCTTCCTAGTTAATTACCATATTGACCCCATGATAAAATAAATAAAATATTTTTACAAATTACATACAGGTCTGTGTAGAGAGTGAAGAGGCAATCGACAAATATCTCTCTTTCTCTTTCTCTCTCATTCACGCCTTCTTCTTCTTCTTCTTCTTCAGTTTTGTTCTCTCTTGTATTCTATCCCTACTTTCTTTGCCTCTGTTTCATTTTCACGATTTCTTCATTCTTATTCTCATCACCAACACTCTTCCAACTCCTTTCAATCCATTCCTATCTCACTCTTTCACCATATAGCTCGGTATTCTATTTGCTGCTTCATTCATTATTCAGATCATTTCTTTTCCTTATTTAACTCTCTTTATTCAGCTTTTCGTTTTTCGCTGTTTGAATCTACTTGCTTTATGGATTGAGATATATAAATTAACTCTTTTTTTTTATGTTGCTTGTTGTAGAGTTTTCTTCTGCTGCAGCAGATTCCATTCATTCAGTCTTATGCTGGAGATGTCAACCGAGTTATCCACATTTTTGGTCAGTATTTTCGTTGGTTTATGCATCTTATTTGTCTCGCTTTGTTGTTATTGGATTTAATACTTTGTATGCTTTATTGTGGATCTTCCAAATGATACTTTGTTTAGATTAGAAGCTTAGTTGTGCATTATTTCTCACTTGATTTGCTCTTTTTTCGTTGAATCGCCAAATCCTCTTACTGTGTTCTTATGTGCCCTAATCTGACTGTTATTTACTAAAAGAGTACCAGATTCAATTTTTGGGAATATACCTTTCTGTTACCTAGCTATCAGCTGCTGCATGTGAAACCAATCTGTGGTTGCAATATCTTTTGGGTTTTACTATTCTGTCACTGAAAAATCAGGGTTTCAAAGAACTTGTTTATTGTGAATGAATGGAATAATAAAATGTGCAAGAACAATGAGAAGTCCTTTGTTCATCTATAGAAATGGTTGGGACTTGGGAGGGAGTGATATTTCTTATGGCTTCTTTTGCCTATGCACAAATTCAGTCATAGCTTAATATCATTAACCTTTTAGATTTTCATTTCACTATGCTGCTGCGGCTTATAGGATTGTGTCTTTTGTGTTCGTTTTTGTGAGTACATACATATCACATATGCTCGATTATAAATAGGTGTTGGTGGGAAGAATATGCTAGTGCACCCTGTTTAGTTTGAAGTTAGAGTTTATAATCCTTTGATATCTCTAGTTCTCTAATGAAAGTCTTGTAACTTGGCTTGATTTGTTTGCAGAGATCCATGTTTGTATGATCATATCTTTGCTGAGAATTTTAAGATTATGGGTAGAGGTAGAGGAAAGGGTAAAAAGCTAAATGTTACTAATCATGAAGATGCTGGAAGTGGTGAGGATGAAAAGCTTCCCACACAAAAGAGAAGAGGAAGGCCACAAAAACCTCTTAAAGATGAATTTGATGATGAAGAAGTTGAAAAAGTAGAGGATGACAATGTCAATGTCAACAATGTAGTTAGTGGCAAAGAGATGAAAAGTTCCATTGTAGTGGAGAATGGAAGGAAAAGGAAACGAAACACACAAGTGAAAGAGAAATTAGACTCTATTGAGGAAGAAAATGGTGTTGGAAATCAATTGAACACGGATGGATTGGAAAAGTCCAATGGATTTCGGCACAATGGAAGCCGGCGTAAGAGCACTCCTCGTCGGGCTGCTGAAGCAGGTGTGCAGTGCAAGTAAGAACATGGTGCAATAGGTTTCCTACTCATGTGACCCGTCGAAATTGCGAAACAGGGAATGAGGCCCATTAATCTTTGAGCTCTTTACTTTTATTATCTTGTTTTATTTCTTTGACCTTAATTTTACTTCGTATTTGTTCTTTGGGGATGGTTGAAAGGGGTTCTATTGGTTGATTCCCTGTGATTAATTCCTTTTTCGAGCATTGATATGAGAGTTTGTTATGCTGGTTGTAGTTCTATATCATGATATCAATTTTTGTCCCTTACTCTATTTTCAGTTTGAGATAGAAAAAGAATTTATGATCTTCCATTGAAGTTATGACCATGCCTCTGATGTTCCCCTTATCTCTCCTTAGAGGCTATGCTTGCCAAGTTTCTAAAATAAAGGAAATTTTGTCTTTGCGTCTCATGAGAAATTTCTTGACACCGAGTTATAGAGAATTTATTAGATTATGTGTAGCTTTCTTATTATTGAGTTGTTATCTTTTGAGTCTGTACCTGTTAGTCTTTGTGTATGAATTTCTTCAAATTAAATAATAGCCTTCTATATCCTGTCTCTGGACTCTGGAGCTTTATATAGTCTCTTGGTCTATAAAAGAGTAAATTCAGATGAATTCATGAATCAGATTATAAGAATATAAAGTGACTCTTTCAGGAATGAAACAAGAGAACAACAATGGTGCTTTGCTGAGATGTTTGGCAAACTACTATGCCTAACAGATATCTTGTTTCCATAAATTGTGTTTTCATGTGTTGGAATTTGGAAGTCCAAATCAATAAATATTAAATAATAATGAAAATGCGTGCATAAGAATTCTAACTCACAAGATTTGTATATTTGACTGAGATACAATTTGGGTTACTTTTGCTTTGACTTTCCTTCATATCCATATGCTAAATGCCCGTTCATTCTCTCGGAAGAAAGCAAACTGGGCATAGAAGTTCGCAAATGATAAGAATAATTATTTTTTTGGACAGAGTATGAATTGAATAATCATAAATATTGTGTAAATTTTAAACAAATTAGTGTAGGGTTTTGTGTTTTTCTTTTCTTTTAACTATTTGGCCATCCATAATAATGACAGCATTATTTTAGTTTTTGGTCTTGGTCCATGATGACAGTTGTTTTTTTTCATGATAACGACACAGAGCTAATACACTATTTTAAGGCTAATTGGGTCCATTCCAAAAAAAAAGGAAAATTGGGTTAGAGAGATTTGGGCTTAGTCGGTGCCTAGCATTCTGATCCAGCCCACTTCTGAATGATCGTCACTTGCTCTAGTCATCCATCTTTAATATAAAAAAAAAAAAAAAAGAAGAAGAGTAACCGATGTTGAAAAGTTATTGTGTGCAAAATGTTAGTTGGTGTAGTAATTGTATGATTAGAAGATAGATCTAATTTAACTTGAATATACAGACAAGGATAATTAATCACTATTGTCATCCAGTCATGCTCACGATCTAATTAGAGATTTATTTGTTTTAATAAAAAATATAAATTCTGTTTTTCAACCAACAAGAAAAAAAAAAAAAAAAGAAAGGAAGAAAGAATAAAGTTAACTTAAATAATCATAAAAAACCTTTGATTTTGATTTGCTGCCATGTAAAATAATTTATGCTATGAAAATTTTATGTGCCCTGACGGTACCTTAGTGAAAAAATATAAAAATTAATTTTAAGTGTTTAAAATTAACACTTTTATAAAATTTAAAATTTAGAATAAAAAAAATTAACTAATTGGCTTGGCAAAATAAATGATGGAGAACAAGAGTATTAATTTGCTCTAGAACATAAAAGAAATTCTCATGATTACATATTTACTTGCTTAACTACGATTAATTAGTCATTGCAACCAGCAAAAAGTAGAAGAAAAAAAGTTGCTAGTAAAAAATAGTTGTGTTATATATATATAGGAAAAAAGGCAAATCCTGAATTGAGATCAACTGAGATGACAGTGAAGGGGTTTATTAGCGTTGTTGTTATCGGCGTGGTCTTTGCTACTTGTTCTTCTTCTTCTTCGCTCAATCGGAGCAGTTTTCCAGAAGGTTTCATCTTTGCCACATCCGCATCTGCATATCAGGTATGTATGTATCTATCCATCTCAATTATTTGAATTCAACTTCATTCAATTAATAATTAATTAATTAATAATTATTACATTCGATGCGCAGTACGAAGGTGCAGCAAATGAAGGTGGAAGAGGTCCAAGTATATGGGATACCTTCACTCACAAATATCCAGGTTTTTTTTTTACTTTCTTTCAATAATTATTTTATTTTCTTCAACAAAATTTATATAGATATTGATTAGACATTGTTTTGTTCAATGTTGATTAGAGAAAATAATGGACAGAAGCAATGCGGATGTTCTCATTGACCAATATCACCGCTACAAGGTATGCATACATGCATTTATCCATATTCGAATTTCAGCTTGTGTACGTAACAATTCAATGGTTAATATACTTTTAAATAGAGTTTAGATTTAGACGAATTATTAGTTATTGTTAATCTGTTGAATTGAAAAATACTATAGGAATAAAGAATTTTACTTCATGTAGTAATTTTTATATAAATGCAATTATTAACTATAAGTATCATGTATGTGCACTTAAATGTAAAATGAGTTGATTTGATTTTGATTATATTGTAGGAGGATGTTGGGATCATGAAATATATTAATTTGGATGCATACAGATTCTCTATCTCTTGGTCTAGAATACTCCCAAGTAAGTTGAACAATAATGTTGATCAATTCTTATCCAAACTTAACTTTACATGTAGGTCCATATTAACTCACCTTAATCAATTCTTATCCACAGAAGGAACGCTTAGTGGAGGTATAAACCAAGAAGGAATCAAATATTACAACAACCTCATCAATGAGCTGCTGGCTAATGGTTAGAGTTTGCATCTTAATTTCTCATGCTGTTTATGGTGGTAACGGTATATAGTTGATAATTGTTTCGGGATGACTAATTTTACAGGTATACAACCATTTGTTACCCTCTTTCATTGGGACCTTCCTCAAGCCTTAGAAGATGATTATGGAGGTTTTTTAAGCCCTCGCATAGTGTAAGCTAGTTTCCATATGTTAAAATATCTATTAATTATTAGTATATTTTTTTTATCGATTTAAATTTTTTAAAAAAATAATTTCTTAATATCATACTTTCTATGAATTAAAGATTTAAAATTGATCTTTTGTTATCATTCATAAGCTGTCCACTTATATTAATTTATTTAATTATGCTATATGTATATCAAAATCAACTACTAAAATCAGCCATCAATCTAAAATATATATTAAAATATAAATACATATTGAAAATAAATTAAACCATACATGTATTTATATACAAATATATTGATAACTGATTTTAGTATCTGATTTTGACGCACAAATTACATTTTGTAATTCATTAAACTTTTAAAAGGAATGATTTTGTGACATATTAAATTAAAAAAAATATAGGAAAGCTTGTTGTTTCAATTTTCCTAAGAAATTAATAATTATTTTATTACGATGAATTGGTAGAGATGATTTCCAAGATTATGCGGATCTTTGTTTTAAGGAGTTTGGAGATAGAGTAAAACATTGGATTACTCTGAACGAACCATCGACTTTCAGCACCGCTGGCTATGTAATAGGGATGTTTCCGCCGGGACGTTGTTCCGATTGGCAAAAGCTAAACTGCACCGGTGGTGATTCTGGAATTGAACCCTATTTAGTGGCACACCACCTTCTCCTTGCTCATGCAGCTGTTGTTCAATTGTACAAGGCAAAGTATCAGGTACCGTAACAGAATTTATATAAGGATTCCGTTAGGGAGACAATGCACTATTGACTTACAAAATGAACATTTCTCGTACTATCTAACCATCCGAGTAAATTATTTTGGGGTTCACCAAGGATCGAACTCTTAACTTTTCGGAGTTAGCGCTCTAATACCATGTCATAATACCACTTTTTCCAAAAACTTCAGGAAAAAGATAACACTAATGGTTATATCTCTAATACTTCCTGAATCTTCATTGTACAAATATTCCATTAACTTCTCATACTTTCCCTTTATATAATAATGCTATTGAAAGTTAAATAAAAGAAAATAATTTTAATAAAAACAGTATTTGTAGTTTTTCACGTACTAAAATCAGTTACTATATATTCTTATAAATATATGTATTATTTAACTTTTATTTTATACTAGTAGTTAATTTTGATATACACCTAACACGGTTATAATTTTAAATATTTCAAAAAATATTAGGTGTTATATTATTTCTAATTATGTTTTTGTATGTATATATGTATACTATACAAATATATAATAATTAATTTGGTGGTTGTTTTTCGGTGTGTCCATAACATTTTTTTATTATTTTAGATCGAAAGAGTAGTGTAATTAAAATGTATTGCAGGTACCATTGTTACTTGAAAGGCAAAATAAAACAACTACTCCTCCAAAGGGTTTGATAGGTATAATATTGATATCTCACTGGTTCGTGCCACTTTCGGATACCAAATTGGATCAAGAAGCTGCTCAACGAGCAATTGATTTCATGTTTGGATGGTCAGTACTAATTCTATTATTTTAATAATAAGCTTATATATACAATAATAGAAGTTTTTTTTCCTTTAAAATAATAAATTATTAATATATAAGATTGGTTACTTAACAGGTTTATGGAACCGTTGACCAGAGGAGACTATCCACTAAGCATGAGATCCTTGGTTGGAAAAAGATTGCCAAAGTTTTCAAAAGAGGAAGCCATGAAAATCAATGGCTCATTTGATTTTCTTGGACTAAACTTTTACACTGCTAATTATGCTGCCGATGCACCTCATCTTCAGCATGCCACACCCTCTTACCTCACAGATTCTCTTACCATTCTTACAAGTAATTATTAAGGAAGAATAAGGACACACTTCTATTAATATTTTGAATAAATCATATTTTTTTATTTTAAAAATACCTTTAAGTTTTATTTTGTTTTAATTTTATCTAAAAGTTTTCGATTTACACTAAATATACCGCTGATAGCTAAATTTTTAAAAAATTTAAGACTAATCCAGTAATAATACATGATAACTATCTCTAATTTGTTTGTATTAATGATTATTCTTGTAAAATTATTCGTTGTTGAATTAGTCCTAAATTTTTTAAAAAATTAGCCATCAGAAATATATATTTGATGCAAAAAAAAAGGATAAAATTAAAATAAAATAAAATTTAAAAATATTTTAAAAATTTTTAATAAATTTTAAAAATAAAAAATATACTTTATTCTAATAATTTTTTCTTTTAAATTGTATATATATAAAACTTGAATTATTTAACATTAGCCTATTTTATTATTTTTTGTGATGCAATATATATAGCTGAGCGAGATGGGATACCCATAGGTCCAAAGGTACATAGTACATATATATTATATGTTTATTTAATATACAAATTTAATTTTGATATACTAATTTACAGTATAAATTGACTGTATAAAAAATTTTACATTATTATTATTCACGCGTTAAAACTTAATTATATTTTCAGGCCGCTTCATTTTGGTTCTATATTTACCCAAAAGGGCTTTATTACCTGCTGCTCTACATCAAGGAAAAGCACAACAATCCTTTGATTTACATTACTGAGAATGGTAATAAATACATACTAACAATCCTTGTACGTATTTTCTTTAATTTTGGTATGTATGAGAGTATGTATTTGACATCATTTATAGGTGTGGACGAATATAATGATCCAACGTTATCATTGGAGGAAGCTCTTGCTGATCCTTACAGAATTAAATTTCACACTGATCATCTTTTTTATCTTCGATCAGCAATTTGGTAAGTTTTGTTTTTTCTTTCAATTCTCTGTATATATATATAGAGACCACTTAATTTCTTGATATTTATATTAATTTATACATATAGTTTGATTCATTAATTTTTCTTTTGAATAAAATGACAAATAAATTTTTAAAGATTTACGTTTCGGATAAATTGATCGCTGAAGAAAAAATATATCAATAAAGTCTTTCACGATAACAGATGTGGACAAATTAATTTAAATTAAAATTTTTTACTCTAATTATCTAGACTAATTTAAAGATAATGTGTCCACATCTACTATTATAAAAAAACTTTATTAATATTTTTTTTTATAACTAATTTATTCAAAGTGTAATTCTTTAAGAATTTATTTATCATTTTATTTATTTATTTATTTTTTGCTACATAAGGAACGGTGTAAATGTCAAAGGATATTTTATATGGTCATTATTCGATAATTTTGAATGGGCTGAAGGCTACACAGTGCGATTCGGAATTTACTTTGTGGACTACAACAATGATATGAAAAGGTGTGAAAAGCTTTCTGCAAAATGGCTTAAGAATTTTTTAAAGTAATAGTAAGCATTATTTATTATAGAGAAGTGTATGGAGTTCAATATTTTTATTATGAATATTGAAAATTTAGTTAATATTACTTTAAATATAAAGGAAAAATATTAGTCACCTAATGGTTCTTTAATTTTTATGATATATGTGTCTTGCATTGCCTCGGATAAATATGGATGAAAGTATACAATCATAGTTATTAGTTAATTAAGTGATTATGATATATCTGTCTTTTTAAGAGTATGTATTATTTATACTATTAGTTTAACTTATTCAAGTGATATATATCAATTTATTATTTATTAAATATACACAAATTAAAATATTAACCACCTCACGTGAAACGAATGATCTTTAATTATATTTTGTTAATTTTTTTATAATACTGAATGATCTTTAATGAACATTTAAAACATGGCTAATGTCAAATTCATCAGAAAATCAAATACGCGATCCAATAAAAAAATAAAAAACTGCAAACGTAGTCTTTTTCTTGCTGGATTTTGACTCTCAAATGGAATATAATCTTATGCATGACAAATTGACAATATTCAAATTTCAAAAGATCTTACGTGTAATGTATACAGTTTAGTGTGTAGTTGAAAAAAGCAACTCGGAAAATTACTCCCCATCTACTGCACTAATTTATTTAATTTGTTTTGCCCTTTTCCTTTGAGTATTAATGCTTCAATTGACTAGCACGATAGACAATTAGTCTTGACATAATTAAAGGTAAAGTACTATTTGATTATACAAATAGTTGTTTGATAATTATACAACATTATATTTAAGGAGATATCATTTTTATTATTGTCAAACTCGCAAGTTAACTCATAAATATGGAATCGAGTTAACTCGGGTATAAACTAGATTCTAAATAAACTCGGCTAGACTCGGTCAAACTCGCGAGTTTAGGACCGAGTTAGCGAGTTTGTGTTTTTTTTTTTTTTTCATTTTTTCTCAAAGAAAGCGTCATTTTGAAATAAAAAAAATTACTTTTTCTATTAGGGTTACGATAACACTCCCAAAAAATGAAAGAAAACTCACTCACAACTCACTCATCTGCATCGTTTCTCTCAATTCTCACTTTCTCCATGTTTTGCCACAGTTGTCGTTCTCTGTCGAGGTTCGCCTGCGTCTGCTACCTCTGCTCTGATTTGCGCCATTGTCTTTGTGAATTTTACCTCTGTTGCACTCTGCTCTGTATTTCTTCACATCTCCACTATCCGCAACTCCATCGTGCTATCATCGTTCACGAGTTCGACTACTTTTCCTACAGCTCTATCTCTGCTCTGGTTCACGCCATTGTAAAGTCCATGACTCTTTGTCGCCATCGTTTCGTGCTGCTGCACCCTTGTCATCTGTCCACTGTTGCTGGGACTTTGCCCCTTCTTTGCTTCTGCATCCTCTATTTTTTGTTTGTCTTTGCCACTTCTTTGAGCCTTTGCTTATTGATTTAGATTTTTTTTATTTTTTAAATTTTATTACTTTTAATTTTAGCCTGTAGCTTATTGTTTATGTTAGATAGTCAGATGGTTCATCCATTCATAGCTGTTAGTAATTAATTATTTTGATTAGAGTTAATTATACGTCGTAAACAGATTGTTGAAGTTATGTTGAATGTTGAATTGTCAAATGTTTATTATTTTAGTTATGTAGAGTTAAAGATTTATAATTTTTTTTTTTACTTTCATTATTGCAGCTTTGGTAAATTATAGTGTTAGTATAATTTATAATTTGATTAATTTTTGGGTTTCTAATTTGATTATTTGATATTGTTCAATGTTCAATTAAAGATTTAATATTACAGATTTAAAATTTTTAATTTTATCTGTTCTATGTTGTATTTGTATAAGAATAATTGTAGAAAATTTGAATGTATATTTTAAAGTATTTGTTATAATGTGTGCTATTATTTTAATTTACTATATGCTTTAAGATTGATATTATTAATTTCAAAGGGTTAGAATTAAGTAAATATACATTATGTATGATATATATATATATATATATATATATAAACTTCATAACAAGTGAACTCGTATATATAAACTTCATAACAAGTGAACTCTACGAGTTAACTCGCACGAGTCTACAAGTTAATTCGTAAGTCGAGTTTAGGTCAATTTCACGAGTTTACTTAGACTCCCAATCATTTTAATAATCATTGCTTTATAAGTTATATATATAATCAACCCTATGTAACTAAATATGAATAATAAATTCCTTACAAATTAATGATCTATCAAAATTATTCTATCTAGTAAGTAGTAAAACCTATTTATGAGTTTTTTTTTTGGGGTCAAAAAGGACAACCCAACTTACCCCAATATAAAACAGCGCGGCGTTTACCTTTTCTTATAATTGTAATCATATTAAATTTATTACTGTAATATATATGATAATGTTTATATACTGTAATTTGGATTTAATTTTAATATTTATAAGTTTACAAGTTTCGTATAACTATCCAATACTGTATTATTATATCATTTTTTAATTTTCTAAAATCTATCTAAAAATGATACAAATACTATAAGATAAATTACCAAAAATGTACTCGAATAATTTTATTATTGATAAAAATGCACTTAAAATTTTATATCAACAGAAATACTTTCAAATAATTTTAAAATTTGAGAAAAACAAAAAATAAACAATGAAAATATATTGAAAGATTTTGTTATCTTGTGCTGATATATCTTAAAATTATAAATTAATTTTTTTATTTTTAATATATTTATTTTGTATTTATTAAAAATTTTTAAAACCTTCTATTATTAATAATTTTATCATATGTCTTTAAACACATATTAACTAAATTTTATATATATTAAAATATATGTAGTAATTTTGCACCGGATGGAATTTCGTACGTAGATGGAGAAGCAATATAAGTCAAAAACTTAATTGGGGTGTTTTAGTTTCATATAAATAATAAAATAAATGACAGATCAGAGGATATAAGATTTATTATGGGGTATCCTAAAGTCATTCCCTTTTATATTTTATTTATGGATGACTCATGAGACAAATATTTGATTAGCTTATGTGAGAAAAATAGTCGCGAAACTTGACTAATTAAATTCCAAATCTTATCATGATCAAGATTCATGCCGAGATAGAATAGATAAAGAGGAAAGAAAAGGGGGGCAAAGTGCAAATTTCCATTTGATGAGTCATTTGCTCATTGTGAGGGGTTGGGATTTTTTTTTTTTTTTTGTTATTTGAGAGAATAAATCGTAATTTTTTATTATTAATTTTATAAATAAAAAATATAAAAGAAATTAACAAATTAAAGATTATATATTATTTCTTTAATTAAAAAATTGAGAAAATTTATTTTTGTCCATATGATAATATTATGCAATAAGCAGAAATCCTCATACTATTATTTTAGGGATAAGTATTGTTTTAGTCTCTAACGTTAAGGGTCATAATCGAAATCGTCTCTAATGTAATTTTTTATTTAGAATCATTTTTAATGTTGTATTTGATTTTAAAATCGTTCTTTATAATTTTTTCGGACATAAATGCCCTTTCGTTCATTATCGGTAGTTATGACAACAGAAAAGCATTATAAATATATATTTAATGGAAAAAAAGGGTAAAGTAATGTTAAAGTCACTGTTGCAGATTCTACAATCGTCGAACTCTTGGAGGGAAAACGCTATGGTTGTCCAAAGCTCAACCTCGTCTCGAAGCAAATCTTCCTCGCATGGTAGGTTGTTACTTTGTTCCCATGGTGAGAGGCTGGTGTTGCAAACCTCGGGGACCAAGGAGAACCCAGGTCGCAGATTCTGGGGCTGTGTCTACTTTGAGGTTTGTTTTTTTCTTTTCTTCTGAAGTGAGTCGTTTGGGTGATGGAATGGAGAGTAAACACGGTGGTCGGTGCATATGTGTAGGTACAACAAGACTGCAACTTCTTTCATTGAACAGATCCAGAGACAAAGGTGGAACACTCAGAAATTGCAAAAATAAGAAGGAAGGTTTCCTCGCTGAAATGAAGAATGAGAGCGGCAGAGTGGAAGCTGAAGGTCGTTGATGTGTTAGGGTTTTTTGGGTGGGTTGGATTTGTGTATTTGCTGCTACAGAATTTTTCTAAAGCAACGCAACAGTGTGTAATTCTATTGAACCTGGTATGAAAAGTGTGTAGGAGTATGCTGCTGTTGTTGTTGTAGATAAATTGGGCTAGGGTTTATTTATTAGGTGGATTTTCTAAATATGTTCTGTTGAATCTGTTTCAATATGTATGAATGACAATTATGTAAGCATGGTTAGTTTTTAAAATGATAGTAGAATTTTAGCTTGACAAATACATGGGTTCTATTACTGAACAATTCCATAACAATGTCATAAACATGAAACAAAGACAAACTTAACTCAACATGGTAAATGTCAGAATAACATACATAATAAACATAGTGTTTTACACCCATAATTAATCCCAAAAGGATTGGTTGGTCCAAGCCAATAATTCGTACAACATTCAGTAGCTCATAAAAAAAATATCACCAACAAAAAGTAGCTAACAAGTCCACACTGACATTACCAGAATCTAAACACAAACTTAACTCAAAATAAATCAACATACATTGTATACAAATATGATAATATGATACTAAGTTTTTCATTTTCCTAAAGCAATTCCCATTTTTTTGGAGGTGGTGCGGATTTTATAACCCACACTTACTAAGCGGCAAGTGCACCGGGTCGTACCAAGTAATACCTTACGTGAGTAAGGGTCGATCCCACGAGGATTGATGGATCAAGCAGCAATAGCATTTGACAGGATTAGTTAGGCAAGCAGAAAAGGGTGTTGGAAGTTCAAAAGCATTAAACATTAATGTTAGACTTTTCAGAAAGCAAAACCAGCAATGAGTTGGGAATAGAATATGTAGAAAATAGTTCAAGTTTCAGAGTTATCTATTTTTTCCGGATTAATTTTTATTACTAACTAATTTAATCATGCAAGATATAATTTCATGGCAAACTATATGTGACTAGGCCCTAATTCCTTAGACCTTCCTAGTCTCCTTTAAAATTCATTAACTGCCAATTCCTTGGTCAGTTAATTCCAATTAGAGGGTAAAATCAATTTTCAGTTTATATGCCACGAAAATTCTAATTACCCAAAAATAAGGGGATTATATGTCACGTATCCCATTAAATCCAAATAATTAAAATTTAGGATAATATGTTTCCAAGCTGTTGTTCAAGTAAAGAGCTTTTCCAAGTTTTACAAGAACTCAATTAGAACATGGGTCATACTTCTGTTCCACCCATGTTCATAAAATAAAGAGCGAAAACAATTATTGAAATATAAATCAAAGCATGGGATAAATTAGAAAGATCAAACGAATTAATCCATTACAAATAGACAGAGCTCCTAACCTTAACAATGGAGGATTAGTTGCTCATGGTTCAGAGAAGAAAAATAATGATTCTGGTAACAATCTGATACCTTTCTAAATGTACAGAGTTTCTATTTATTATTAATCCTAATAGGTTTGAAATAAAAAATTTAAAAAATAATATCTTTTTCTAGAAGATAAGATTTGAATTTAAATTCGAATTAATTAACAGATCTTCAGTTGATGGTTGGGGACCACTTGATTTGTCCATTCTGCAGCTTCTAATCTGTGTTTTCTGGGTTGGAAAGTGGGTCAAAACAGCCCAAAATTCGTAACCAGCGTCATTTGTATTTTTGCAGATCGCGCATGTGACGCGTCCGCGTCGTCCACGCGCTCGCGTCATTTGTGTAGATTCCAGTCCACGCGTTCGCGTCAGGCACGCGATCGCATCATTGCAATTTCTCCAATCCGCGCGGTCGCGTGAGCCATGCGTCCGCGTCGGTCTTCGCTGGTCATCTTTTTTGGTTTCTTCTTTTTTTCTGCAGAAACTTCATCAAATCCCTCCGAATGCTATCTAAAATAAATAAAATTGCGTAAAACTCAAAATAGCAGCCATAGTGGCTAAAATATAATTAATTCTTAATTAAACTCAATAATTTAGATGCAAATTCACTAGGAAAAGATAGACAAGATGCTCACGCATCAGGAGGCAACTTTGTCATTAACTTTAATTTCTTTGGAGAAATGTGAGGTGCTCCAGAAAGCATAACAGAGAAGTGTTTAATAGGTTGGCTTGAAGATGTGGCAAGGGTTGGCTGAGATGCGAGAAAAGTTCTGGTGGTTGGCTGTGCTGAGGATGAAGGAAGTGCTGAACTTATTGGGATGGCAAGCTTCTTGGGTTATGGATCATGTTGGGCTGAACAGTTGGGCTTAGTGGTTCCCTTGAGCTTGCCTCTAGGCCTTTTTGGCTGTGTTGCAGAGTTGGACTGGGCTGAAGATGGTGATTGTGTTGTTGAAGCAGCTTGCCGCTTGACACCTAGTTTAGGAGTGGGCTGTGAAGATGCAGTCTTCCTTCCTCCCTTGGCAGCTGGAGACTGTGATTTGATGCTTCCCTTCTTCTGCTTGCCTTTGCTTAACTTCTTTGAATGTTGGGCCTAAGAAACAATTTCAATTAACCACAACAATATTAGGTATATGACAAACTTCAGACAAGAAGCAAGAAAAATTAAAAAGCATACCTCATCCTCAGTAGAATTAGGGCATCTGCTTTTATTGTGTTCAACTGAACCACATATAAAGCACTTTTGTTTCTCCCCCTTCCTTGACAAGTGAGTGCCACTGCTTTGTTCTTCATCTTCAGCAGTTGGTCTCCTCTTTTTCATTGGCCTGTGACTAGGCCTTCTATACGGGGGTGGCATAACATCAGGATGTGCTGTTCTCTCCCAGAAATTAGGTCTGTTCAATGGGTGAATGACTGACTCGTAGCACTTCAAGTACGCTTCTTTCTTATAATAGTCAGCCAAAAAAAGGTTCCAAGTCAAGCCCCTTGAATTTGATGCAACTAATAGTATGGACACAAGGTATGCCACTCATCTGCCACCTTCTACATGAACACTCATAAGTGCCTAAGTCAATAGCAAACTTGTCTAATTCGTTAACAACCTCATATTTCTGAGTTGCAGACCAATATGGCCGCCACTCCCCAGCTGATCTAGACCTCCTCTCCAACCTAATTCTAATCCTAGGTAAGATTGTCCCTGAATAGTTCTAAGCAAGTTCTCTATTTTCTGCCCACCTAGTCATTAGTTTAACCCTGATCTCCTCTAACATCATAACTATAGGCTTCTCTTTAGCATCAATTACAGTAGAATTAAAGCTCTCAGACATGTTGTTAACCAGTGTATCTACTTTAGAATTAAAGGCGAACCTAGATCTAGACCAATACCTAGGAGGGATAGCAATTAAGTACCGAAAAGCTTCCTGATTCACAGCTTTCAGTTCGGCCATGTACCTCTCCCAATCCTTGCAGTGAGTCGCTTTAGCACACTTCCACATTAGTTGCTTCAGTTGTAACCATGGAAACCTTTTCCTGAAGTTGTTGCTGTATAAGTGTCTCACACAGAATCAATTGTCCACTCCTGATATAACATCCTCGTATGCTGGCAACAAACCCTACACTCATGAAATCAATGAGCATATAGCTAGGGATACTTGATATGCAGTAATTCACAATGTAAATGTGCATAAGTAAAATGTGGTGAAATATGCTTACTTTCTGTTGATTAGACATGAATGTGGATCTTCCCATATTCTTAACCCCAATGTCAGATGCAAGATGATTTAGGAACCAAGTCCATGAGTCCTTGGTCTCCGTCTCTACAATTGCATATGCAATGGGTAGTATTTGATCATTCAGATCCCAACTTATTGTAGTGAGCAATTGTCTTTTCTGGGGTGTCTTCAAAAAGCAACCATCTAGACTAATGAAGGACTTGCAATGCTGGAAGCTCTGCTTGCATGCTTCCAAGCACACGTAAATCTTTTGAATGATGCAGTAATTGGTCATGGATGAGGCTTGTGCTTCATTATCAAAGTCAAGGACCTTTGCACTTGTATGCGAACAGAGGAGCCTGGATTTGCCCTCAAGAGCTCATGTTCATAGTCATAAATCCCCTTATACTGCTCTCGGAAGGTTTCCTGAATTTCATCCAATGCAATCTGCTTAGTCCTCATTGCTATTGACTTAGTGACAGTCAAGTTCCACTTTTTTTGAGCCTTTGAAACCAATTCTCTTATCTTCACCTTGAGATTTGATTCAACCTTCTTCTTAAATGCCTTGCCAAGCCATTTCGAGCGTTAAATGCCCACCCTGTGTGCTTGTGTACATGTGTGAGTCAAATTCATGCTGCGAAGCTGGCAAGTATTCTCTTCTCCAATTTTTGCAGCATACAACTAAAAAGGACACTCTCCGGAACAAACAGGCCTAACCCTCTTTAGATCGCACTTCCTAAATGTAATTACCCTTGCGGTTTGTACAACATATGCAGTCACGTCTTTTTGTGCCTTGTGAACTGGATACCTCACTCCCTGATGGTCTGAATCTGACCCCTCAACTCCAAACTCGTGGTCCAAATCTAACTCATCATTGTTTGCTCCCTCATCATTATCAAAGTTTTCAATTGCCACACCCTTCTTTTTCACAGCCCTGCGTTTTTCAATCATGACATTCACATACTGAAACCCACTTCCATCGGGATCAAGCTCATCTTCGCAGTCGATAAAGTGCAAATCATCTTTATTGTCGTCCTCTTCTTCAGATGGTTTATACTTTGAATCGAGACTGTCACTATCACCAGAATTACCAAACTTAGCTTCCTGATTAACATCATCGTCATTGTCTCTAGTTTCTGCCCTAAAATCATCAGCACCTGGTTCAGATTGGTTTCGCCCTGCTTGTTCTCCACCATACACAACTAGCTCTTGTCCCTCACTTTTATCAACCATCCCATGATCCTCCTCAACATCAATGTAGCCAGCAGCAGGAAACACGTCTTCTTCCTCAACCTTGTGCACAACATACAACTCTACATAATCTCTCAACTCTGTTATTTTACACATGGCAATCGAATCTGCATCACCTTTAAACAACTTCAAATTTTCCTCCATGTTTTCATGTGTAGGATCCTTGAACCACAACGCTGAGATATTCTCCTCCACGTAACCAAACTGCTTTAGCTCTGCATAGGCTTCAAATACGGACAACCGATCACTATCAATCTCTTCTATCACTGTTGTTTCTCCTCCCACATACTGTAATGGCCCGTTCTAATAAGTAAATCATCCTTCATGGTAGACTTTCAGTTTAAAATAATCCATTGTCTTCTCCAACACCCTATGAGTAAATTACTATCAGAACACATTACCATATTGCAACAATAGAAAAAAAAATAAAAACACGAACCACACAGACCTCCCTATTTCACAGTGATGTTCAACCCTAGTCTCAACACACATGGCCTCCATTCAACCATCAACAAACTACCAAAACCTAAACTTCTAATCTGAAACTAACTACTATGAGCAGAACTACCATAGTCAATGGAAGGAGGGAATCATACCTACGCCAATCCTGTGAGTATTGCCTGACCGACTGTTCACATCCCTTCCTTCCAGTAACCCGAACTCGCCTGCTCTCTTCACTTCAAGAACATCTCGTTTCTGATTCTGGGTTAGGGCATGCTGCAATCACATTGATTTATGAAACGTTGTGATTAACGTTGTGGTTAATGTTGAGAGTTTACATGCAAATGAAGACATGAAGTATTTTGCGCAAAACATAAAAGTTGAAAAGGATAGCTTCGTCATTTACAAAAAAAAATTATTAAAAAGAATGATTTTAAAATCAAATACAATATTAAAGACGATTCTAAATAAAAAATTATATCATAAACGGTTTCGTTTCTGATCCTCAATGTTATGAACCAAAACAATACTTACTTCGTACTGTTATTGGATTTTGCTAACAATAAAGGCTCACAAAAATTCGTGGGCTCAAATTCAAACTACTAGCTAGGTTAGTTCGCTAATCACTACAAACGAAAAAGAATATTAATCCTTTTCTTAAAAAAAAAAAGTGTTATTTTTAACTTAAAAATCATTAATTAAAGTATTAATTAATGAATAATAGATCAAAGATTATTAGAGAGAGGAAAAATAATATTAGAAATCTTTATTATTTATCTTTTCAGTGCTTCATTGTTTTAAATATTAGTGTACATAAAAAAAATAATATAAAAACGGATCGGATATAAGCTAGTAGAATATTATAGGGGTCCATCTACTGTAAAGATGTATTTCTGTACAGATTTATAGATTTTTGTTTTATTGATTTAAAAGCGTATCACTAAAAGTGTTGCTTAAAGAGAAAGTATTACCCTTAATCGTTAACTTGGCTTTGATACCAATTTTTTATTGTCGACTTTTCTTTTAATTTCTTTTTCGAAATTTCTATTAACTCTTTATATTTTACTTTGAATAAGTTTATAATTTGTATAGATTTGATTGGTAGTGCTTTATTCATAATAAAAAATATTGATTATTACTAGTATTTATAATTCTGATAGTTTTTCAATCTTGTTTTAGTTTATAATATTTTTTTTTGCATGGATTATTGTATATAAAATCTTTTATCTGTTTGTCTTTTTCTTTAATATAATTTCTCAAATCCTCAAAAACTTCTTTTATTTCTACACTTTCTGTTGTTTCTAAATATCTTTTTAATTTTTCAACTTCATTCTCTATTTTATCTTTCAACAGCTTTAATTCTTTTAAGTCATAATATGATTTTCCAGGCATTTATAAATTTTTTAAGTTTAGCTCCAACTTGTTTATATTTATTTTTATTTCTATCCTTTTTATTACAGGGTCATTAATTTCAATATGAAGATTATTTAATTCCCTTTTATACTCTTTTATTTTACTTTTTAATTTTTTCGCTCTTTTTCTTTTTATTTTATTTTCTAGTTTTTCAATCTTTGTATGCTTCATTATTTATCTTAGAATTTCTGTAAATTCTATCATCGATTCATCACTATTTTCTAGAGATTCTATCGTTCTTTCTAACTCTTCAACTTCTCTTTTCAACTTGTCATAAATTATTTTTAGAGCTTCAAATGCTCTTTGATTTATTTCAGAAAATTGTAAATAATTCAACCGATTTTCTCTTTCAAAGAGCTATTGTTTCTTGTCTTGATAAGTTACATATATTTTTTCTTTATTTATTGTCATAATTTAGTGTTTAGGGTTTCATTTAATTTTTCGACCTTTTTTGTTAATTCTTTTATTTCAAAATTTTCTTCTTTAATCTTTAACTTAGATAACCTTAAAGGGCTATTAATTTTAGATTCTCTTATTTGAAAATTCGATGAAACTAATTTTTCTGATGGTTCTTTTAATAATAGAACTGGGTTTTCAATAGCTTTATATTTTGGTATTTCTGTTTTTACAATTTTCTGAAATAATTTATCAACATAAATTCTTTCTCTGTTTTTAAATATTATACTATGATGGCTATTTGTTAAAGCGTAACTTATTGCATATGTAATTGAAAATGGTTCATCGTCTTGTTCCATTAGATTTTTTCTGTGAAATTTATAAGCCAGACTTATAGATCTTCCAAGATGTTCAGTTGGTAAAGGTATAACATATCCAAGATGGGCATTGAATTTAATATTTACGTTTGTCAAGTTTCCATGAACAATTTCAATTATTTGATCTATTGGGTCATCAGTAATTCTTTTGTCACAGATTGCTAAGCTTATTGGTGAATTAATTCCTTTCATATATGTAGATTTGATTAAGACTTGTATAGTACTAATATGAATCCATCCAATTTTAGATCTTTTTTGTTGATCCTTAATTTTCTCAATCTGTTTACACAATTCTTCATCATTTATCAAAGCTATTTCAAGTTCCCCATTGGCGGATTTTATCTTTATAGGGGCTTCAAGTTGAATTTTTCCATAGTATATTATATTTTTTCTATTAAAAACTTCTTTTAAAAGATTTTGTTTATTAAAATTTTCATTTGATTTGAGATTTAATTCTGTTTTTAGAACAACCTGTTTTTCATTATCTAATAAAGCAGTTAATCTATAATAATCAGATTCTTCTGTTAATTCTAAACTTTCTAAATAATTCATAATTGAAAGACTAGGATGAAGATGTACCTTTCTGGAGAAAAAATTCCTTTATTTAGTACATTTTACATAAGATGTTTTTATCTCCAGAGGGGAGATTGTAGATACTAACTCCAGAGGGGAGTTTAGAATTATTTTTCCCTAAGGGGATTCTTCCTCAGATTATAGAATCGCCTCGGCAGCTTCCTCCTTGCTCTCCTAGCATATGAGTACTCTTAGCCTCCTGCTTTCCATTGTCTGATGTCTCTTACAATTGCCTAAGCAATCTATTTATAATGGTTGGGTCTGATGGACAATTCCCATCCTTACCCTTCTTATGACGTCATTGCTTACGTCATTGTTTATTATCTTGCACCAGCTACATTGTTGGTGCTCTATGACCTAAGTGCTTATGTCACTATGCAATAATGTTAAGAGATGCTTCAGATGCACTGTCCTCCTTTTTTATCATGTGACCCTCAGATGCATTGTCTTCTTCTTTCATCATGTGAGTTGATTCCGTTTCATTATTGCTTTCTTCAGATAACTCTGAGGCACATAGCTGGCACTTGTGGTCTTCTCTGTCTTTTATCAAATAGCAGAGATTCCTTTTTATCCCTTCAGGGAGCTTTTCTAAAAGTCCGGATAAGTTATAGAATGCTGATTCAAATTCCACCAAGAGTCTCATCTCTCTTTCCTCAATTTCATTTCTTTTACTGGACACAAGCAGAGTATTTCTACTTTTATAATTAATCCTTGTGTGAGATTCCTTCGTTATTCTTTGAGTTCTTTCAAAGACCCTTGCTAATGTGCTGGCTAGCCTTCCTTCATGACTGTAAATTGTTAAGTCTTGAATCTGATCAATTGGTTGAAAATTTCCTGAGAAGACGGACATGAATATTACTTGGTGTGCTGGAACCAAGCATTCTTCTTCTTCATTAAAAATAGGTTGACTGTTTGTAAATTTTAGGGATATATCCTTTGGATTTACATTGTCAATCATATTTTTAAATCTCTTTACTACATCAACGAATCCTGCAAGAAACTCACTAATAATTTTTAGATCATTAAAAATTAAAATTGTATCAATTAATCCATACTGGAAAAACTGATAGGTGTCCGATGGGGAAGCATCTGGAAATATAACCAGCTTTGTTAGCTGTTCTTTGGCAATAGGATAATATCCCAAATTGCCCTTTTTTCTTCAGTCCAATTCAGGACTATGTTAAGGGTTTCTCTTAGATTTGATCTACAGACCCTTTTCTTTTTCTTGATTTCAGCCCTTGTAGGAATGTTTCTTATTATCCCTGTTCTCTGGGTTTGAATTGGAGCTTTATCTGCTCTTTTTAGGGTTTGCTCTGGATGAAGAGTTTCATATTCCCTGAAGGATTCTTTTGCCTCTTCCAGTGTTAGAAACCCTCCTTTATAAATTATCCTTGATTGATGTGTAAATGGTGTTGCTTTTTTCCAGGCATCATATACTCCTTTCATGGGGCCATTATAAATTACATAATATTTTTTATCTTGGGTGGATTTTTTAATGATTTCAGCAATTGTTTTATTTTCTGAAATTTTTTCTTCACCTGATTTGTCCACCATGCTTAGCTGGTTGAACTCTGATGATTTTGCTTGTTGTGTTGATTTCATTGCTTCAATGGCCTTCTTGAGGGATTGGATCTGTGTCCTTATTTGCTGACAATGCTTGCATTTTTCGAGTTCTTGCTCATATTTTTTAATTTCTTGATCTAATGCGTTGTAGACGGACTCCATTCTCTTGTTAATGTATCTGCAATAACATTTTTGTCACCCTTAATATATTCAATTTTTATTGGATATTGTAACAAAAATAATTGCCATCTTACCAATCGTCCATGATTATAATCAACTTTTAAATTATATCGTATGAAACCTGTTAAGTAACTTGAATCTGTCCTTAATGTAAATTCTCTGGGTAGTAAATCAATTTTCCATTTCTTAAGAGATTTAATTGCTGCTAGAGTTTCCTTTTCATGAGTGGTATATCTCTGTTCTGTTGGAGTAAAAGTCCCTGAAATATACCTGCAAAGTAATTCCTTTGGGGAATATTTAGAATCTAGTAATTCTTTTTCTTGTTCCAAACTTTTTATAACTTTCTTAGCTTTTAGACATCCTAACCAGGTTATGTCTGAAGCATCTGTTTCTACTATTAAGTAGTCGTTTTCTTCTGGAATATAAAGTTCTGGAAGTTTTTCACATAATTCTTTAACTCTTTGAATTTGCATGCTATCATTTTCATCCCATTTCCATTCTTTTTTAGTACTTATTTTTGGAAATAAGTTTTTAGTGTATTCTGTTATATTCTTTAAAATCCTTGATCAGAAATATAATTTATACACCCTAAAAATCTTTGTAATTATTTTCTATCTTCTATTTTATTAGGAAATAAATTTACCTTTTCTAAAATATTTGGTTGAAGTTTTAGCTTTCCTTGAGTGGATAGAATTAATCCAAGAAACTCTATTTCTTGTTTTGCTATTCTTGCTTTCTTTTTACTAAGAACTAATCCTTTTTCTTTACATCTTTCTAAAACTATTAATAATTTTTGAAGATGATATTCTTTATTCTGTTTTGTAAAAATTAGTATATCATCAATGTACACTAAAACAAATTCAATTAATTCTTTTATATTTTCTTCCATAAATCTTTGATAAATACCTGTGGCTTGTTTTAATCCGAATGGTAATACATTCCATTCATAGAGCAACATACTTGTTGATTCTTTTGTTGGGCAAGTAAAAGCAGTTAATTTCTTTGTTTCTTCGTCTAAACGAAGTTGCCAATATCCTGATTTTGCATCAAGAGATGAAAACCAAGTTGCTCCTTTGATTTTTTCTAAAATAGAATCTTTTCTTGGAAGTTTATGAGCATCACCAATAGTTGCTTCATTCATCTTCTTATAGTTAATAACCATTCTTCGTTTTTTCCTTTTAATTTCATTATTGTTTTCGACATAAAAGGCTGGAGCCGCATGAGGACTTCTACTTAATCTTATAATTCCTTTTTCCAAAAGATCTTTACATTCTAATGAGAACTCTTCTCTATCTCTTGCAGAATAAGGAATTTTATTTGGAACATTTATCTCTTTCGTAGGATCTTTTAATTTAATGCTTACTAATTCGTTATTTGTATTTTTAATATCTAAAGGATTTTCAGCACAAATTTCATCCAAAAGTTCTTCTATCCTTATTTCAAGATTATTTTTTGGAATATTTATCTGAAAGTATAAATTTAAATAACATGTCTCTAATATAGAAAATATTTTGAATTTTAAGATCTTATCTATAGTAGTAGTTGGTATTTTTATACGTTTTGATTTTTGATTTACTGAAGAATCGTGTGGAGCTTTTAAAACTATATATGTTAATTCTTGAATGAATGGATGATATAGTTTTAAAAAGTTATTTCCTATGATAAAATCTATTCCAGAGTCTAACATATATATAGATGGAACAATGAACCTATAATTTTGAATAAAAATTTCAGCCATCTCTGCTTTTTGGTCAATTTTATGTATTGATTTGTCAGCTATTCTAACTCTTAATGGTTTCTTTAATTTTTTCCAATCAAGTTTTATATTTGTACTAGCAAAGCATTGTGTTGCTCCAGTATCTATGAAAACATTTATAAACTTTTCTGTTATTTTTATAGTAATGAACGTGGCATTATTACTCAGTCTCTGAGTCTGTTTCTGAGACATATTCAAAAATATAGTCAAAGTTATCATCAGATTCTTCTAATGGTTCCATGAAACAAGACTTAGCAATTTCTATTTGTTTGGTAAGATTCTTTTTATCCTTCTTTTTTGGACATTCATTTGCATAGTGTCCTTCTTCTTGGCAATACCAACACTTACAATTTTCTTTTTTATTTGGGCAATAGTCATTTTTTTGTCTTTTATTTTTATTGCTATTTTCCTTTCTAAAATACCTCTTTTTTCTCCAGTTTGGATAGTATTTTCTTTTTCTAAATTGATATTTTCTTTTTCTTTGAAGATTTTTATTAAGACCATATTTTTGAGGTATCTCTTCATTATCCTGACAGCAAATTCTAATTATATTTGCAAATCTTTTTTGAGTTGCTTCTTGCATACAACGTTCTTTTATTTCCTCTCTTATTGCAGAGGTTGCTCCACCAAAATTATTTTCAATTGTCCCTCTATTTATTTCTCTTATAAATCTTCCCATTATGAATTCATTAGCAGGATATGGAAGTTTTGTTATATACATACTAAGATAATGATTTTTATCTTCTTCTTTTAATTTGTAATAATGTATTCTATATTCACATATATAGGATTCCACATTACATAAATCATATATTTGAATATTGGCTAAATGGTTTTTTGCTTCTTGATATTCTTTATTATAGACTTCTTGTCTATGATCTATAATATTTTTTCCAAAAAATTCTTTATATAGAATCATCATTATATATAGTATCTTATCATAAGCTGTTGTTTTTGTTGCTAATTCTTCTATTATTTGGTTTTCTATCGATGTCATATAATCTCTTATAGTTTCTTTAGTATGAAACCCTATGTAATTCCAAATGTCTCTTCCAGACAATTCACTAAGTTTTGAATTGGTAAAGGCTTCTAATAAGAAGGAATTTAACTAGTTTTTGAAAATTTCTTTTTCATTCTTTTTACAGTCTAAATCGAGCATTCTATCTCCTTCCATTTCCTGGATTTTAGGAACATATTTTGATGGTATTTTTGTATATTTTGAATCTTTATTTATAAACCCTTTTTTAAAAGCATAATTATCAAAACCTGTTTCCCATTTAAATTGAGATTGATTATCCTTAGATGTTTCAGCTTTATTTTTTACTTGTATTGGAATTGCTGATTCTTCGTCACTTGAATAATCTAGGATGTGTTCTTCATTTTCTATATTTTCAGGATTTACTAATTCTTCTTCTATTTGAAATCCCTGTTCCATAATATTATTTTCTTGAGCCATTTTTAATTGTTTAAAAAGCATTGTAACTTCTTCTAATTTTTCTTTAATATTCATAATTTTAGTGGTGGTTTTACTTTTAAATCTGTTATGTTGATTATATTTTGAAACTTTTCTTCTTTGGGATTCTCTTTTTCCTTATTTCTTTGAAATTTTATGGATACTAATATTTCTACAAGCATGTCTACTATAGAATTTAATTGTGGGTTAAAGGTATGATAAAGATGTGGTGAATCATTTCCATGGTAACATTTTTTAGAAATTCCGTGTGAAAAATAATTTTTTTCAGGTTTTTGAAGTCCTTCAATAAAACTTATAGTAAAATAAAGATTTTGAGAAAAATCATTTTGTATTGATTTTAAAAATTTGGTGTCATTACAGTTAACATTAGTTAAAATCATTAATTTTTGATCTATTAATTTTGATAACTTAATTATTTCTTCTCTTAAATCTTCTAATTTACTTTTTTCTATTAGGTGACGCTTTTCTTTATGAAGAATAACGGTTTTAAGTGAAAAGTGTGACTTTAGAATGTGTAGTTTAGATTTTACCACATAGACATATCTTTAAATCTGTACCACTTTTTGCTCTGTACACTATAATTTACCTATTATAGGCTTCAGCTAATAATGATTTAAGAGATTTGTAATCTAAGAAACCATAATAATATATACGTCACAAAATGAGAGGCAACTATTACTTGGGATTAATATATCATAAAATGTTGACTCGCTCGCCTATATGACTTGGTATGGTCTTTTAATTTGCGTGTATTGAATAGTAATTTAGCAGAAAAAAAAATCTTACTAATGTGTCTTAAAAATATTTTTGAATTTATAACAAATAAAAATTTTGAATAAACATTTATTAAAATTTTTAACTTTTTATGCATTGAATATATTAGAATTATCAAAATTTTTTATTTTTATTCCTTGATTAATATTTTTAGAAAACTACTCTTTATTATTTAATAGTTATATTGAATTGTCAATTATTTTATCTTCTTTCGTTACGTTATTTAGACGTTGACGCATTATTTAACATGGACCATTCAACGAAGCATATGTAATAAATTTATTTTTATATGTTCCTACTTATTTTTTAACGTGGTCCGCATGGAATCCTATTATTAGCCATAAATGAAGATTGAAAACGTCTTAAGATCATAACTAGTTTCACAAGAATTCCTTAGTCTAACTAGTCTATCAAATCAAAAATTAATTCATCATATATCTAAATTTTATTTAAAAATTTATTATTAGTCAATAAATTATTATAAATATAAAATAAAATTTAAACTTCTAATATATACTTATTAAACAAATTATTAGAGTATTATTAAAAATAAAAAAAAAGTTAAATCAGAAAACAATTAAAATAGTTATCGTGACATTATTTAATTTTCTATACGAGTTCAATTATAAAGTCAATTTTTTTCGGTCAATATCAATTAAATTTTTTAATTTTAAATTTTGCATCTTAAATCTTAAATTCTATACTCTAAATCTAAATTATCCAATAATAAAAATTAAAAAATAATTTTATAATAAAAAATTGACAAATACTATCTAACAATGTATAGACAGAATTAAACTTTTAATGCACACAAGATTAAACTAAACATACACACTAAACAATTAGTTAGACATGCAAATGGATACAAAGTTACAAATTAAACTAACCATACACATAGAGACTAGAGTTGTGTGAGGCCAATTCAATACAACCAAAGAAAAGAAAACAAGTTAAAACATCGCAAACACTTGTTATAAATGTATATATGTACATTTGTAGGTTTATGTTTGTCATTTTTTTAATTAAGTTTTGACTTTAATTTTAACTTCATACATATAGCAATGTATGTATTAAGTTTTTATATAGTGTGGTCTATAGATACTCATTATTATTAAGGGGTTTCAGATGGCAATATCTAAAGATAACTTTGGATGAGGACATTTGTGTATAGGTTTAATTAATTTGTGTATTAAGAATACATCTAAAGTTAGTAAAAGAATTTAAACTTTTTTACTTTAATAAATGCATAAAAATATATTAAAAACTTAAATTTTTTACGTATTATTTTTATAAAAAAATTTATTAATAATTGATAATTTTAATATGGTGTCTTAAAGATAAAGAGTAGCTAAACTTTTTTTAAGTATTGAAGAACGATAAAACTATTTTACATATTAAATTTTATTTATATTATTTTCAGATAAATTGAAAGGGAAATATTTTATCGTGTTAAACTATTTTTCCAAAAATTTTAAAAAGTCAAAGATGATATTTTAAAATAAATATGTATTATTTATAATAAAATTTAATATAACATTATAAATGAATATAATAAACGTTAATTGTGTATACTCATTTATTTAAGAGTGATTCTTCTATGGATATAATTTTAGGTGGACGGTGTCTACAAATTTTTTGTTTAATTTGTCTAAAAGTAAAAATAGAGTAAAATGAGGCTTATCTTTTTAGGATTATGCTACGTATTTATATGTACATTAAAATTAGTCATTTATTAAAGTCAGTCATTAATATAAAATATATATTAAAATATAAATATATATTAAAAATAAATTAAATCACACATATATTGATATACAAATACATTAGTGACTGATTTTAATGTACAAATATTTTTGATATTTTTATTTTAAATTCTATGAATAAATATTAAACGTTATAAAAGATATCATCATTTTAAGCATTATAATTTTTTTTTCTTCTTAAATTAACCTACGTATATTTCAGGCTTTATTTGGATTTTTTTTTTTCTGGCTCTGAGAGTTATAAGAAATATAACTGTTTTTGTGTGGAGAAATGGTCTAGCTTCTTGTATAATTCGTCCACTCTTCCATGATTATTTGTAATTTTCTGATTACTATGAGTTATACTTTGTACTTCAATGTTTAAGTTAATATTTAAAATAGTTGGTATAAAATTTAAAATTGGATTTAAATAAAGCATACCTTCCTTCTTTTTTATAAGCTGAACATGCTTTATAACCATTTATCAAATATGATATTTAATAATAATAGATATAAAGTTCTTTTATCGGTTATGATATTAATTATATAGCAATTTATTCGATATTCGAATTATACGAGTTATAACAAGTGGATTAATAATAAGCAATAAAATATGGGGGTGGCCAATAAACTATAACTCAAACAAAGGATCTGTTTGGATGAGTTTTTTTTTTAAATTTAACTTATTTTTTTTTTTAAATTAAAGATTTTATAGAAAAATAAAAGTAATTTTATATTTGGATATAATCATATAAAAATACTTTTTTGTTTATTTATTACATAAAAAAATATTTTTAATATTTTTTAAAAAAAAGATGTAAATTATAGTTTTTCAAAAAAAAATTTTAATACTTTTATTTTTACTACTAGAAATTTATCAAACAAACTAAAAAATAAAAATAATTTTTTTTATTAATTTAATGGTCCACAAACAAACACTAAATGACATAATTTCTCTATCTTCACTTAGAAGTTCCGAATTCGAGTCTCATTTTTAATTTTAAAAAAAAAAAAAAACATAGGTGGGTGACAAGCTAGGTAGCTAAAACTAAAAGCCTAATAAAGGTTACCTATTTTTTGTTATAAAAAGGGTCACAAATTCTCAATACAATCAATAACCACGCAACTGATGAAGAAATATATGGCACCCAATAATAACAAGGGCATTTTGGTACTTGTCTCTCTCTTCTTCTTCTATGCTCTTATTATCACTTCCTCTTCTTCTGCATCACCAGTTTCCCCCATTCTTGATGTTTCTTCCCTCAACCGAACTTCTTTTCCAAAAGCCTTCATCTTTGGAACTGCTTCCTCATCCTACCAGGTATGCATAATGCATGTATACGCATATAAAGTAATATTAACAACACAATATTTAAAGTTATTTTATATAATATGATATTTATAAATATATTTATTATATTTAAAATTATTCAATTATTTTAACGATAATTAATGAATGCTAATTAAGACAATTTTTAAAGGGTCTCTCAAATATTATTGATATAGCGATGTGTGTAACTAACTTTTACTTAGTTAATTAACTTAATTAATTGCATCTCTAAACTACTTCCTAACAAAAGCTGAGAGCTAGCTGAGCTGATTATTCACACGAAAATTGTTATAATAGTTGTTTTCATATAAAAATATCAGCAGAAATGTCATTTTAAATTGTTTGAAATAATATGTATTTGTATATTAAATATTTTTTATTTGAAATTTATTTTAACTATTTTTTATGTTTGTACTTTGTAGTATTATGATATTATTTGTTTCAAAAATTTAAGTTTATAATTATATTTTGGTTTAATTATTCTCTTGACTTCTGTAATTTTACTAAATTTTTAATTAAATTTTTTTATTTTTTAATTAGATCACTATACTATTTTTAATTTTATAACTAAGTCATTTCTGTTAAAATTAACTAAATGTTTCTCTACAAATCGAAAGTATTTACAATTAAGAATTTAACTAGATCTTTAACTACATATTTTTAAAAAAAATATTCTATATTTTAATGTTTTTAACATGAAAAATATCTAATTATAAAATTAAAATCAATGTAAAGACTCAATTAAAAAAAATATAAAAATATAATTAAAAATTTAGTAAATTTATAAGTGCCAACAGAATAATTAAACCTTATATTTTTAATATATTTCCTCAACTAGATTTGAACCTTAATTATGCACAAACCCTTTTATTTCAATTTTTTTGTGTCTTATTTTATTTTTTCTTTTAAAAGTAATAATGATTAGATTCTAGAATTTTATTATACTTTATAAAATAATTTTATTTCAAAAATTTAAATTTTTAAAAAATATAAATAATTATATCTCTAGGTGTTTGTTTAAAGAAAGGTATGTAGCTAATTATGCATATAAGAAATACAGTATGAAGGTGCAGCAAAGGAAGGTGGAAGAGGAGCAAGCATATGGGATACCTTCACTCACAAATATCCAGGTAACTACTTCATATATATATGCCTTCTTAATTTGCTAACTCATTTCTTTAATTTAATCAAATTTTAGATGCACCAACTTTGAAATGGCCAACACTTTCAATATGCCGTTTCATCTTATTTAATTGAGAAATCCTTTCTTTAAAAAAAAAAAAATTAAAGACCAGACACCATTGTTTTCAATTTGATGTTTACTTTAATATAAAAAAAATTATGTTTACTTTTAAAATTGACTCAAGAAATAACATTTTGTACCGAAAAATAATTATGTTTTCTTATATTTTTTTGGTATCTACTATGTTTTTTTATATGTCTGGTGTTATACAAATTTTGAATGCACATATTTTTTGTGAGTTTAATTTTAATGTATTAATAATGTAAAAATGTGTTTTACACAGTCATGTAATTATATTTGGTCTTTTGGATGACAATCCACACCATCTATAAAAAGTAATTATTTTTGTTAATGTAGTGTTACATCATTAGATATAGAGTAAAGTATCGTTTTTGTCTCCAACGTTCGGGGTAAATCTTATTTGTGTCCTTAACGTTTAAATCGTCCTATTTGTATCCTAACGTTTGTAAAAGTGATTCAATGTTATCCTGCCGTCAATTACACATCATGAACACTTTAGTTTGAGTTTTAAAAATCTCTTCTTGAAGTTAGAATACAAATATTTGGGATAGAATCGATGATCCACTCCAAAAAATAGCTCATCAAAAGTTGAAATTAATTCCTACAACATTTACATAATTCACATTTCTAGGGACATAATTGAATCTAAACACAAATAGTGGGTATAATATTAAAATCGAACACATCCAAGTGAGACCTAATTGAGAATGAATACATCCAAGTGAGAATAATTGAAAAATATAATCTTATTTATTAGTATAATTGATAGTAGGATAACATTGAATCACTTTTATAAATGTTAGGGATACAAATAGAACGATTTAAACGTTAGGGACACAAATAGGACTTACCCCAAACGTTGGGGACAAAAACGATACTTTACTCTTAGATATAAATATAAAATTATTTTATACTAACACTACATTAAAATTAAATTTATTTTTAATTTTTTTTTATAACAAAAAGCAAAGTTTCTTATTACAATTTTCATTCTTAAAAAAATAAACTCTCCCAAAATATATATTCTCTCTTTTTACACTATAAAAATGGTAATATTACAAATGCTGTTTTGACATCAATATATATTTTTTAAACAATTAAATATAAATTTTTTTGTTTTATTAATTTAAAAAAATTTAAATATATAAATAATTAATAACAAACTATTTTTATAAGATGTCAAGAGTATGTGGTGTTTGAATAATATTTTTTTATAAATATCTATATATACCCAGAATAATATTGATAAATATATTGATATAATATTTAAATTAAATATATATAAATATTATCTTTAATTTAAATGTATATAAATACGTAAAGTTATATATTTTTTGTTGGTTAAATTATATAGATACATTTTTATATTTGTGAAACTGAATATATCTAAGTCATCAAAAAAAGAAGAAAAAAGGTATATATTAAAATAAATAAATATTAATAAATTTTTGTATGTAAAATTAATATTTTTGGAGAGAGAGTGTTCATTCAAAAAGTTCAAAGATAAAAAAATCATACAAGGTTCAATATTATCTTTAATAATTAATTAACCTAAATATAATTAGCCTATTTAATCAGTACATCATTTATATGTTACATAAGATAAAATACATTACATTTTACTTGTAACATGTCAAATTTTGTCTTTTCAATTACTCTCTTTTTAAACACTTGTCACACTATCTTTTTGATAACACAAACATATACATGTAGAAGAATCTTTCTTTCTATATTATAGAATGCACCTTTTAATATATTAAAAAACAATTTATTTAGATGCAAAACTAGTGTTAATATATTAAATTTTTAATATATAAAATAATCAAAGCAATAAAGAGTAGAAAATACCGGTAATTAGGGGTGTTTGTGGTGCGGTTTGGATCGATTTTAAATTAAAAACTCATTGGATTCGAACACTAATTTTATTTACGGTGCGGTTTGGATGGGATGGTTTTTTAAAAAAAAATCCCGATCCAATCCGGTCCAATTTCAAACGGTTTAAATTAGATTGGATTTGCGGTTTTATAAATTGAAAAATTAAATATATATAATAAATTAAATCTCAACATCAAATTTTAAATAATCAACAATGACATAACAAGTCTCAACAATTTTTCAAAAAGCCAATGATAACATAACAATAAAAATAAAATTATAGATTATTTAAAATAAATAAATAAATAATATTTTGAACATATATAAAATATTTATTAAATAATAATAATAATACATGAATAATATAAAAATGTATAACAAATTGAACATGTTATAACTATAATTGTAAATATAATAATAAAATAATAATGCTATATAGCATATTGTGCAGTTTTGATTGAATTAGATCGATTATAAAAAGTAGATCCGAAATCTAATTCAATACAGCAGTTTGCAAAAAATAAAATCCAATCATATCGAATTAGTGCAATTTTCTTCTTGTTGTTGTTGCTATCGTCATCGCGCTTCTTTTTCAAACATATGTACGTACGTAAGCGTTGCTATTATACAAAAAAATTGCTCTATAATAAATTTTTTATATTTTGTAATAAAATTTCTATGTTAAAGAAGTACAAAAATAAAGAACAACCTGATAAATGTATGCGATTTTTTTACGTTGATTTTTTACCAATTTAATTAGATTTAGTTATAAAAAAACGTTTGTAAATAACTGCTATAGAATAGCACGAAAATGCTTATACCCTTATTAATCCTCAAGTAGTTATACATGGGCCAAACGAAAATACCATATGGGCATATGGTTAACATTTATTCCAAGAGTAACAATGTAATAAAATCCGATAAAAAGTTTTACCTGAAAATTACATGATTAATATTTAATAATTGAAAGAATAACTTGGCACTAATTAGTTAAGCGTAGTATATATGTCAATATATATAGGTCAAGGAAATATTCAAATAAAATCTTATAATGGCCGCTCTCTGGGAAAAAAAAAAAAATATAATATAGAGAAGCACTGTCTTATTATTGTCCGTGGCCTTTATCGTTATAGGCTTGTCTTATTTTTTTAGATCATTAGTATAAATTTGACTCAAATAGAAAAAATTAAAAACGTATCAATTAAATAATTTATCTCTTTCTTTTAGTATTACCATATCATCAAGAATACACGAATCACTCAATTGATACAAAACAAAGTATACATATTCCTTGTGCACTATATATATTTAACATATTACTACCATGCATTATATTTTCACTTTCTACAAAAGAATCACCAAATACCCTCTTTGCCTCACCTCATTATTATTCTTGTGGCATTGCTTAGTATATATGAGAAAACTCTAAATGTGTATTATAAATTTTATGTCTCTCAAAAATAAAATCTGTAAATAGTTTATAAGCTAAGTATAAAATATTTTTCTATCTCATGAGTTAATTTTTGAAGTTGAGTTACATCTATTTAATCTCAATTCTAATATAGTGTAAAATAATTTATCTGGTTCAATATTGTTAGGTTATTTATCTATAAATAAATATTTGATAAGACATTTTTGGTATAAAGTTAGGTACATTTAATCTCAATTCTAATAGAGTTTATTTGATATTATCGTTATTGTTTTTCTCTCTTCAAAAAATAAATATAATATTTTTATTAAAATGGTAATAGTTGTATTTAGTAAGATAAAATAAATATTCTTAAAAAGTATAAATTATAATAAAATTTTTTGGTAAAATTGTTGTTAAATTTAAAATGACCATGATATATAATAAATTGTTTCTATTTATTAATATACAATATCATGTTAGACCTTTCAATTTAAAATTCATAACTTATATTTCTTTTAAAAATTATAAGTACTTTAAAATATATTTCTAAATTTTAAAGTCACAAAACATAGATATAAAATTTTAATTTATCAAATACAAAATACTAATCTATACTTTTGAAAAACTAATTAAGTATAAGTATATCTTTAAGTATAGTTAAATCCATCTTTATTTAGTACATAATTATAAATAATATATCTATATTGTTAGTAAGTAGTCATAATGACATGGAGACCTGGAAATTATTTTCGAGTAATTCTCCACGTACAAGTAATTTTCAATACAAGTCATACAAGTCATTTATATTCATGCCATTTTACGTTTTTTTTTTGCCTCTTTTTCTTTTTCTTTTTTCTCCGTGCTTCCTCTTTCTCTTCCTCCTCCTCATCATCATCTTCTTCTTCTTCTTTTTCTTCTTCCGTGTCTCTTTTTCTTCTTTTTCGTAATTTTTCTCTCTCGTTATCATCGTCATCAATACCACCTCTTTCTCCCTCTTTTTTTATTGAAATTCCTTCTCCTCTTTTCGTTTTCTCTTTCTCCTTCATCAAAATCATCAGAAAAAATGAAGAAACATTATTCAAGGTACTATTTTACTGTTTTTCTAGATTTTTTTTAGATTGTCTCTGTCATGTGTCTCATCTTTAACTAGCAAAACATTAAAAGATTTCAAGAAGAAATATACTGTCTCCCCCTATATTGGGTGTATTTCTGTAATCCTTTGGGTGTATTTCTGTAATCGTTTGGTTTATTTCTGTAACTGTTTGGGTGTTTTTCTGTAATCCTTTGGATGCATTTCTGTAATCGTTTAGGTGTATTTTTGTAATCGTTCGGGTGTATTTTTGAAGTTCCAACATCTTCAAAACAATTTCAAAACTTGATTTCAGAAATCGTAAAAATCGAAAAAACAGAAGGAGATCGAAGACAAAAAGAGAATGCTTTTCCATACAAATCATATAAGTTATTTATATTCACATCATTTTTACATTTTTTTTGTGCATTTTTTTCTTTTTCTTTTTCCGTGCTTCCTCTTCCTTCTCTTCTTCTTCTTTCTCTGTGTCTCTTCTTCTTTTTCGTAAAAAAGGAAACGAAGATGAAACACGTGAAGATAATTCAATAACACGCGTGTTAGGCCTAACTTGTAAGACTTATAAATAAAAATGACTTATATGTGTAACACTCATCATTATTTTCTAAGCTATTAGCTTCAATATATCGTCAGATACTTTATCACTTTAGTATTATATAAATAAACTTGTAATGAGATTTGAATATATATGAATCGTATGATTGATGATTCTGTTCCCCATTGTAGAATTATTTTATCTTTTCACATTCTTTAATAGGATGATTGCACTTGACTACTGTATAAAATTAAATTAGGAAGCACTTGAATCCATGATTCTCTCAACATATAAAATAACCTCTTCTCCGTAGACTAATTAGGTAGATGAGAGAATAGAAATAAACTCAATTTAAATTTTGCTATTCATTACTGATTCATATTTATCCTAGTGTGTATATATATACCTGCTAAGAAGTACGGATATTTATTTTATTTGTCGTTTTAGAGACATTTTGAATTCAACACACATTAATATTTGTTCAATACGTGTGATTTTTGTATTTAATTATATCTTAATAAATTTTTTTTTAAATATATTTAAATACTATCACGAATCAGTATCCAATCTTATTTTTAACATATATTTTTAAAATAAATTTAGAAATAATATATATTATATTAAAACAAAATATATTTTAAATATTAAAAATAATTAAAAAATTTAATTTATATTTTAATATCAATAAAATATTAAAATATCATTACAATTTATCTAAAAAATATTTTATATTTTATAATATATATCATATCTTCGTCTTTTATAAAAATTTTAAATTTGTGTGTTTATGTATTTCATGTCATGTCCCGTATTCGTATTAGTGTCCATACATTATAACATAATTATATTACGTACACGTTAAAATACATACAAAAAAAAAATCTTTAATATTAAGAGTTAATTGTAACAATAATATTTAAAATAATTAAAATATATATCATGTTATATCCGACAAACTTAGTTGGTTGATTAATTTACTCGTTAGGTTAAACGGTTAAATAATTCAATAAATTTTTAAATAAAATTTAGATTCATAATAAAAAAAAAATTATTCTATCCAATTAGAGGATCCCATAAAAAAAAAAAATCATACTCATGATGTGTTAAAAACGTTTGAAAGATATTTATTTTAAATTTATAACGACAACTGATCTCGTAATTAAAAATATTTGTTTATAAACTATTTTTCTTGTGTCTTGATTATTATTATTATATTAGTGGAGTAGTACCTTTAATTAATCGGCATATCATATCTGACGATTATTGCATGCAACACGCAGAAAGGATACAAGATAGAAGCAATGGAGATGTTGCAAATGACCAATATCACCACTACAAGGTATCATATATAATATATTAAATTCCAAATTACAGCAAAATTAAGGAGAATATTCAAAAAAATAAAATAAAAATAAAAATCCACATTAAAATAATAGTGATGAATCGATTGCAACATATATATATATATATAAAGTAACACACTATGATATAAATATAGAGTAAAAAGAAAATCATCACATTAATTCCTACACATATATAGGTTTATTTTTTCTTTGATTATTATTATTTCATTAAAAAAATTGAATCTTGTCCATATATGCACAGGAAGATGTTGAGATAATGAAGGATATGAATTTAGATGCTTACAGATTCTCTATCTCTTGGTCCAGAATACTCCCAAGTAAGTCATCATATGTACTTCAGTTAGCTAGTTTCATTTAATTTCACTTGATTGGATCTTTCATGTTATTAACTATTTTAAATAAACTTGATGTGAACAGAAGGAAAGCTTAGTGGAGGCATAAATCTAGAAGGAATCAAATATTACAACAATCTCATTGATGAATTATTATCAAAGGGTTAGAATAACTAAAGTTTTAGGATTAAAATCAAAATAGTGCTTTATTCAAAGATTAAATGTGTATTAATTTAGTTTTTAAAATATTAAGTATTCTAAATTAATCTTTAAAAAGTATAATTGTGAATTAGATTAGTCTTTTTATTTCTCACATAATGATATGTGAAATAATCATTATTATCAACCAATTAGCAAAAGAACTAGTTTAATACATCATTGTATTTTCAAAAATCAATTTAAGACGTCTATTTTTTTAAAAATCAAATTATCAAAAAACATGATTTTTTAGTTATTATTTTGATTATTATACCTACATTTTTTATTTTTGTAACAGTTGATATAAATCTATGAATAATAATCTCAATAAAATTATATTTTTGCAGGTTTAAAACCATTTGTAACTCTTTTTCATTGGGATCTTCCCCAGACATTAGAAGACGAGTATGGTGGCTTCTTAAGTCCTAACATTATGTAAGTGCTACAAAAAAATAAAATAACATAATTTTCATCCAAAATAATAAAGCAAGCTATCATATATTATTATAATTTCTTTTTAGAAATGATTTTCGAGATTACGCGGAGGTTTGCTTTAAAGAATTTGGAGATAGAGTGAAGCATTGGATCACTTTGAATGAACCATGGACATTTAGCCAAGGTGGCTATGCAAGTGGCATGCTTGCACCTGGTAGATGTTCAAAATGGGTGAATCCAAATTGCAGTGCTGGTGATTCTGCTACTGAACCCTATTTGGTTTCACACCATCAACTTCTTTCTCATGCTTCTGCTGTGCAACTCTACAAGAAAAACTATCAGGTATTATATAGAATTTTTATGATCAAAAGTTTATATTTTAATTGTTGTTTATTCAAAAAAAAAAAAAGAATAAAAATAAGATAAAGATGAAAATTTTAAAATATTTACTAGATATGGATTGAATTTTAGTTTAATTACTTTATTTGTCTTTATAGTTTTATTAAATTTTTAATTAGATTCCTATATTTTTTTTCTTTTCAATTAGGCCTTTATACCATATTAGATTCTGTAACTAAATATCTACCGTGACAAAAATTCTAAAATTAACGAAATATATTGTTAAACTATATAGAATATTCAGTTAAGTGTTAGATATATTTGTTTTGCTTAATGAAATATTCTGTTGATTCTAACGTTTTTATCATGGTAGGGACTTAATTACAAAATTTTATATGCTATAGGAACTCAATTGAAAAGAAAAAACCGTACAAAAATCTAATTAAAAATTCAGTAAAATTATAGGAACTGACAGAGTAATTAAACCTTAAATTTTTATGATAAAAATCTATAATTTAATTATTGTTTATCGTAAAAAAAGTTTACATGAAGATAAATAAAAAGAGAAAAAATAAAAAAAATTATACAAATTAAAAGATAGACTCTTGCATAAAATAATGTATTAAATATTTAATTATTTATGCATTTTTTATTAGTTTATATTTTTTGAGAAGAAATTTTATGATATTATTTATTTATTTATTTGTGCATAACTCAGGAATCTCAGAAGGGTGTTATAGGTATTACTTTGGTGTCTCATTGGTTTGTGCCAACTTCAAATAGCAAACTTGATCAAATGGCTGCAGAGAGAGCAATTGACTTTATGTTCGGATGGTAAGTACTTGCAATCTTGCATTTAATATATATATATATATATATAATAGTTTTAATTTGTTCTCTTTATTTGAAAAACATTGGTGCTTTATCGCTAATTCTTTTTCTAGTAACAAATTACACTTTATTACTTTATGACTTAAATAGAATAATAGAATTAAATATAAAAAGTACATCATTTTGTCATAAAGCATTCATAGTTTTCAATAATTGGTCGGAGAATAATATCCAGCATCATTATTCATGTAGAGAAATTAAACTTTAATTTTAATTAATACTACTATAATTTTCCTAGCTCATTGAGTATGTTTCTTCAATGGTGGACAATAAATAATGGAACAAATCAGTCATATAGATTTAAATATGAATTTTGATTTATAAAGAGCGATTCTACTATCAGATTACCAACCATTTTCAGAAAAACCTTTCATGTATATATCTTTCCCACTGCACCATTCTAAACAATGTTTTTTTTTTTTTGTCAAACACTGTTCTCTACTAAACTAAATTATAATGTTTGGACTTCTCTTTTAATCTGTATTAAGTGTTAGATTTATAAAAAGTTTTTTTTTTAAAAAAAGGGAAGAAAACTTTATTTGCCTACTGACCTTGCCTTAATTTGTTTTGTTATATATTTATAATTTTTTTTATCTTACATAATACACATTTACTTACCTACACTACTATAAATTTTTTATAGATTTTTAGTTTAATTCGGAATTTAAATCCGGTATAACTTTTTCAAAAGCCAAAAAATCCTCTATTATATTATGACATTGCTTTATCTGCATTATATTGTTGACGAACTTACTAATACCATATTGATGAACTTATATTGATTGAATAATTAGTTTATTCGTTCACTTAAATAAATATTAAATATTTAAATTTTATTATATATATATATATATATATATAATTTTTTTAGATTTAAAATTCAGTCTTTTACTTACAAAATTATATTTGCATGTATAGGTCATCAAATATATTTCCAAAAGTTATCTATATTTCAAAAATATGTTTAATAATAATATGTATTTTTTAAAAGTTATTCTTATGAAAATGTATTTGCTACAGGTTTATGGAACCATTGACAAGAGGAGATTATCCTAAAAGCATGAGATCCTTAGTAGGGAAAAGATTGCCTAAATTCTCTGCAGATGAAGTTAAAGTAGTGAAAGACTCATTTGATTTTATTGGGTTAAATTATTATACCACCAACTATGCTGCTTACTCACATAAGCTCACAATTGCCAAACCTAATTACCTCACTGATTCCCATGCCAATCTTACAAGTAATAAGCACACATTAATTTTATATATTGTTCCAATATATAATTAATTAATTGATTACCATAATACATATTCAATTTCCAAATGTCACCTCTTTATTTTTTATTTAATTAATGGCAGCTGAACGCAATGGAGTTCCCATAGGTCCAAGGGTATGTATAAATAGTCTCATCAAATAACTGAAAAAGCTACGTATTATTTATTATAATTTATTATTACCTAGCATTATATTTGTAATTATTATTTTTTTTTACACGTTTGTAGGCTGCTTCCAATTGGTTATATGTATATCCAAAAGGAATTCAACAACTATTACTTTACACCAAGGAAAAATATAACAACCCTTTGATTTATATAACTGAAAATGGTAAGAGAGAAAAGTCAGAAAACCATTAATTTTTTTTTTGTTACCTTTAAATTATCGTTTTTTTTCTTAATTTTTATATATGCTTGTCTTAATTTGTAGGAATAGATGAGTTCAATGATCCAACACTATCACTTGAAGAAGCTCTTATAGATACTTTTAGAATTGATTATTATTATCGTCATCTATTTTATCTCCAGTCCGCAATAAGGTTAGTAGCTTCTTATTATTATATAATAATTTAATTATTCTGTTAATCTCTATAATTTTATTCAATTTTTAATTAGGTTATTATATATATATATATATATATATATATATATATATATATATAGTAGCAGAACTTGAAACAAAATTTTGGGGGGCCATGATAGAAAATAATTGTTAAAAAGCTTTTGATATAAATCCAATTTAAGATAAATTCGTCTAATTTCATCTCTCTGATTTGGATAATATTGTCAAATTTAAAGCCGTTTTTCAATGTCTCGTTCCAAAAAATTAAGGTCAAACTCATCAGATGTAACTTTTAAACTTTTGAAGGTTGTATCTTACTTTTTTCGTGATTCATTAAAGTAGAAGAACTATCTACATGTGTTGATATTGTAAAAGTTATATGTTCTCCTTCTTAAATATTAGCCTTCCTCTTAAAAAATCATCAATTCTTTGAATTTTTATTATTATTTTATATAAAAATTGGAATATATATCCTATAAAATATGTAAAGAAGAAGTTAGAAGGACAAATATTAAAATTTATAATATTTATTGAATTTTTTATCAATTTATACAAATACAATAATATTAATACTTATTGAATATTCTATTATTTTTTATCATATAAAAAATTAAATTAAATAAATAGTAAAATATAAAATAATATTAAATTAAATAAATAAAAATATCTAATTTTTTATATTTGAACTTAAAGGTAGAGAAAGTGTTGCTTATTGAACTTATTGATTACTTTAAGTCATAGTAAAGTATTACTAATTTTTTTATAAAAAGTTTGGGGGGCCATGACCCCCCTTGTCTGAACTAAGCTCCACCACTATATATATATATATATATATATATATATATATATATATATATATAATAAATCTTTATATTTTTTTAGTTTTATAATTAGATTATTTTTATGTCAAAAATATTAAAATTAACGAAATATTTTTTTTAAAATATATATGATAACAAATTTAATTAAATTTTTAATTATAAATATTTTTAATTTACAAAAAAATATATATTCAATTAATTATATTCTAATATATTTTACGTTAAAAAAAATCTAATTATAAAATTAAAAAATATAAAAAGTTAATTATAATTTTAATAAAATTATAGTGATTAACAAAATAATTATATCTTATATATTCAACGTTCAATTATTTTTCTTTTAAAATTCTAATTTTGTTCAATTTGTTGGCATTATAATAATAAGGGATGGCGTAAATGTGAAAGGATACTTCGCATGGTCATTATTGGACAATTTTGAATGGGCTTCAGGATACACAGTGAGATTTGGAATAAATTTTGTGGATTATAATAATGGTTTGAAAAGACATTATAAACTGTCCGCAAAATGGTTCAAGAACTTTCTCAAAAAATATTAGACTTATATTACAATTCTAGTGATTCCAACAAACAATATTATGTAAACCTTGAATGATTATATATCATAATTGCTTGCATGTAATTTTCTTTTAAAATTGTTTTACGTTATTGTGTCACTGTATGTAGATGTATCTTTTCAATTAATTAATTAATTAATTATTACTTTTGTTGTTGTATCGCAATTAGTATGATAATCAAATAAGATTAAGATCCTCTTATTACTGTCTAGAGACTATAGCTATAAAGATAAAATAGTGGCATGAGGTTATTTTCTACGCCGGAAATTCTTCCTAGACAAATGGATATTGACTTGCATTATATAATGTATATAGATGGAATTAAACTTTCAATGCACAAAAGATTAAACTAAACATACACATTTAAACATATAAAATTTAGAAAGAATATTAATATTATGATTAAAAATTAGAATTAAAATTTAATTATTTAAAAAAAATTTGAGTTAATTTTATAATTATTGATATAAAATTTTTTATGTTAATATCCAATTATATTTTTATATACATAAAGAGAAAAAATATTATTTTTAAATAATAAATATAAAAATTAATTATTTCTATTCATGCAATAGACTTAATACTTAATCAAATATAAAAGTATATACATTAAATTCTTTTAAATTTTAGATAATAAATGTTAAAATTAATTATTACTTTAGAATTAAACTCTTTCACATAGAAATAATAACTAAAAATTTTATTATTTAATTTTTTTATCTACGAAGTTTCAGGTCTTCTCAATCTTTTCAACCGATAGAAACTTTTGTCTCTTACAATTTTTTTGTAAAAGTAATTTGATTTTATAAATTTTTTGTAATATAATCTATAATGTCATGATAAAATCGACATAATTTTAAAAAATTTACATTTTTGTAATGTTATTACGAATAAAAATACTAGTTATATAATATATATATAGACGGAATTAAACTTTTAATGCACAAAAGATTAAACTAAACATACACATATAAACAATTAACTAGACATACAATTGGGTACAAATTAAACCAACTATACACACAGTAAAACTTCAAAGCACACAAAGCATGAAAGCAAACTTTTCAACGTTATTAAATCTGCAACGTTAAATTGGGTAATAGAATTGTGTTTATAACTAACAAACGAACGGATTGATATCTTATTAAGGGGAGGAGGCACACGCTGGCAATAAAATACAATCAAAGTAGGAAACATCGTAAGATATTTATTAAAAGGGTAAAATATATTTTTTGTCTTTAAAGTTTGATAAAAATTTAAAAAATATCTCTAAATTTTATTTTGTTTTAATTTTGTCCTAAAAGTTTTCGATTTGTATTAAATATACCTTCGATGGCTAAATTTTCAAAAAATTTAAGATCAATCTAATAATAATACATGATAAATTTTTTAAAAAATAAGCCGTTAGGGGTATATTTGATGCAAATCAAAAATTTTTTGGAACAAAATTAAAACAAAATAAAACTTATAGATATTTTTAAAATTTTTGTCAAATTTCAAAATAAAAAATATACTTTAATATATATGTATTTTTTTGTAGTTTTAATTTATATTTGTCAATTTTATTAATTATTTTTGGATAAATTGAAAGGAAAATATTTAATTGTGTTAATGAAAAAAATATGTATAGACGACAATATAATTAATATTTAGTCTTACTTAAACTATTTTTTCTAAAAAAAAATTAAAAAGTCAAAGATGATATTTTAAAATAACCATGCATTATTTTTAATAAAATTTAATATAACATTATAAATGAATATAATAAAAGTTAATTATAGTAATTTTTTATGGATATAATTTTAAGTACTATTTTTTTTTCAATTATTAAGTTACAATCTCGATCCAAAATAGGGAGAAACTACGAAGACTGATCTTTAATTAATTAAAATTCTCTTGAGAATTGCCATTAAAGATAAATAGTCAATCAAAAACTAATCAAGTCAAAGTCAAATACAAAAAACCTTACACCAACAACAGAAAATTCAAATCTTAAAGATTACAAAAAAAACTCAAAAAAAAAAATATCAATTAAATATTTACTCTTAGAGACTAACATAGCTAGACTTTCACTTTCTAAAAAATTCATAAACTTTCAATGATAAGTGCCAAACCAAAATTCATGCTTCACCTTTCCCCAAAACTCAAACTCATAATAAATGAACCTATTCACGTCAGATGTATTATCTCCTCTTAACACTCTTCAATGACATCTTTTTTATTAATATCTGTTACGATGAGTAACCGGCCTAATCACTTGAAGGAGATGTCCTCTGACCGAATTCGCGTTTGAGAGCCTCCGTCTGACTTGTGTGCGTCTGAATGAACGGGGTGGTACCTGCAAAGACATTTCGATGCCTAAGTCAGCAAGGATCTAAGCAAGTTTAGAGAATATGGAAAAGGATACTTAAAGGGTGTCAATATTTATAGGGTGAACCCACAGCCACCGTTGGAGTAGTTCCACCTTTTAAAAAGAATAACTGTCCCTTTATCTTGCGAAAGTTGAGGTTTGACTCCTAGAAGTTGGGTGGGAGATTTTAGAGGCAGTTACTTATTTAAATGAGCGTTATCTGCCAGCTAACCCCCTTGTCCGACTTTCTTGTGATGGAGCCTGTGTCGATCCCGATCTCCTGCGAGGAGGTCGGTTGTGGAAGAAGACCAATTTTATGGATTAGACCTTTTTATATTATTTGGATATGGACCTTGGCATTGGACTAGGTATGAACAATACCAAACAACACCCTATTCTTCAAATATATATCTCTTCAATTTCATTTAAGTATACTACCTTTCTTTGATAAAATTAAAAATTATTGTACCCTGTTATCCTCGTAGTTTCTGATGTTCTTAATACTTTTGACGTGTACCCCGATATACTCGGCCAAGGAATCAGCACTGACTAACCGAGATATACTCGGCCGAAGAATCAGCTCTGAATAACCGAACACAAGTCAAAGATACCAATAACAGCACTTGGCAAACAAACCGGAATTCCAACACAACTTGCACCTATAAAGCCAGGCCCCATACGCCACAAAAGGACAGGTCACAAAAACTTGCTCTGATATTATTCTTATTATACCTTATTACTCACATACTTACTTGAGCGTCGGAGTGCTTTGTGCAGGTGCTCCCGCCGTTGTGTTTCGAGTGACCGAGGTCTGTTCCTGATTCAGCCCCTAGACGACGTATAGCTCCACCTGAATCTCAAGTAATCCTTCGGGGCTTTATACCTCAGCTCAAGCAGAACGGAACATCTGGCGCCCACCGTGGGGCCCGAAAGTTACGCTAACCCCACTCTTGTTTAACCACATATTGCTTTGTATTCTTCTACGCAGGATTTCACAGCTCCTATCCATGGCGGACAATGGAGTCTTTCAACCCACTCAGGCCGAACTCATGGCCCAGATAACTGACCTGCAGGCAGAAGTAAAAAGACTTGCCGAATTATCCACTCAGAATAACGTCAACAAGCAAGAGGACAATGGACACAACGGAAAAGGCAACACGAGCCTACTGAGCATCGACCCACCAAAGGAGAAACTGACCTTGGATAACCCATTTTCCGAGGAGATTACCAATTACCAAATGCCAAAACATTTTACATTACCTTCCTCACTCGAGCCATATAAGGGGATTGGTGACCCCCGAGCTCACATTAAGAAATTTCAGTCTATGATGTTCTTTAATGGACCTAAAAATGAACCTATTCTTTGCAGGGCTTTTCCGACCTACCTCGACGGTGCGGCCCTCCTTTGGTTTTCAAAACTACTTGAAGGATCAATCTCTTCTTTTGAGGAATTGGCAAGATCCTTCATAGACTACTTTGCGGCTGCACGCATTTATGTGCACGGGTCAGATTACCTCGGCACCATCCGCCAAGGTCCACAAGAAAGCTTGAAGGACTATTTAACCAGATTCGCTGACGCAACAATGGAGATACCCGATCTAGACCCTGCTGTCCATCTTCACGCCATAAAAGCCGGCCTCAAACCCGGAAAATTCAGAGAAACAATTGCCGTCACAAAACCGAGAACCCTGCAGGAATTCCGAGAAAGGGCCGCAAGGCAGATGGAAATTGAAGAACTCCGCGAGGCCGAGAAAGTAGACAGAAGGCAACCCCAAAAGGAAGAGAACCGAACAATCAGATCAGGGGACAACAGAGACACCAGAAAAACGTTTAAACTTACACTGAAGTTTGACAACTACACCAGGTTCAACACAAAAAGAGAAAGGATCATCAAGGAAATACTCAACGCCAAAATCATCAAACCCCCTGTTAGGGCCGGAAGCTACCAGGACCAACGATTCGTGGACAGGACCAAGCACTGCACCTTCCATAAGAAATATGGTCATACCACCGACGAGTGCATCATAGCCAAAGACTTGCTGGAAAGATTAGCCCGACAAGGACTCCTAGACAAATACATCGAAGGCACGAGGCACAAAGGAACAAAGATAGATCAAGATGAACAACAAACTCCGAGGAACAAAGAAACCGACAAATGGCCGAGCAACAATCCCCCGAAAGGAGTCATCAATTGCATATCAGGAGGATTCGCATGTGGCGGAGAAACAGCCTCAGCACGAAAACGAAGCTACCGCACCATGCTAGCAATCGAAGGAACAACTCCACACAGTAACAAAGAAGTGGATGACCTTGAGATCACTTTTAACCAAGCAGACATATGCTCGGCCACACCGCACGCAGACGACCCAGTGGTAATTTCCATCCAAACAGGAGAGTTACTGGTAAGAAAGGTCCTTCTGGACCCAGGTAGCAGTGCAGACGTTCTCTTTTATTCTACCTTTTTAAAAATGAATTTATCTGAAAAACTCATACAACCCTCCTCTGAAGAACTAGTAGGATTCTCCGGAGAAAGAGTACCAATAAAAGGCTATATATGGCTAAAAACGACAATAGGTGAAAATCCATCATCCAGAACCCTCGATATACAATACCTGATAATTGACTGCATTAGTCCTTACAATATTATTCTCGGGAGACCTGCTCTGAACATGTTCAGAGCAGTGATATCAACTTTTCACCTATGTGCTAAGTTTCAGGCACAAGACGGCAGAGTAGCAACAATCCACTCAGACCGACAACAAGCTCGGCAGTGTTATAACTCAAGCCTAAAAAGGTCGGATACGAGGAAGAAACAACACGAGGTCAAAGCAGTACAAACTATGGAGGAAGTCTTACCCCTAGCCGAACTTGACCCCCGGGGAGACGCACAAGAAAGACCTCAACCAACAGATGAGCTTCAGAAAATCCAACTGACATCAAAACCAGAACAGATAACATACATCGGTCAGGCGCTACAAGGCCAAGAAAGGTCGGATCTCATAAAGTTACTACAAGCCAACTCTAACCTGTTCGCTTGGACCCCAACGGACATGCCTGGAATAAGTCCAGACGTCATCTGTCACAAACTTGCCACGAACTCAGCAAGCCGACCTATAGCTCAAAAGAAAAGAAACCTAGGAGCAGAGAAATCAAAAGCAGCCTTAGAAGAAACCAGCAAACTCTTACAAGCCAACTTCATCAGAGAAATCCGCTTCACCACATGGCTCTCAAATGTGGTAATGGTAAGAAAAAACTCAGGTAAATGGCGCATGTGCGTCGATTTTACAGATTTGAATAAAGCATGCCCTAAAGATGCCTACCCTTTACCATGCATTGATAAGCTTGTAGACAACGCATCAGGTTTCAAAAGTTTAAGCTTCATGGATGCATACTCTGGGTATAATCAAATACTCATGCATCCTGAAGACCAAAGCAAGACAGCATTCATAACGGAACATGGAAACTTTTGTTATCGAGTAATGCCGTTTGGCTTAAAGAATGCAGGTGCAACCTATCAACGCTTGATGGACAAGGTCTTCCATCACCAAATAGGACGCAACATGGAAATCTATGTAGACGACATGGTCGCCAAGACCATAAAAGAAAAATCACATTGTGAAGATCTCAACGAGATATTCAGACAAATCCGAGCATATAATATGAGACTAAACCCGGAAAAGTGTGCTTTTGGGGTAAAAGGAGGAAAGTTCCTCGGATTCATGCTCACCTCACGGGGAATCGAGGCAAACCCCGAAAAGTGTTCGGCAGTACTCAATATGGCGAGCCCTAAAACAATAAAAGAAGTGCAACAGTTGGCATGAAGGATAGCTGCATTATCTCGATTCATACCCGCGGCGTCAAACCGAGCATATCACCTTTTTCAAACAATATCGAAGAACAAAAAATTCCAGTGGACAGAAGAGGGCGAGAAGGCTTTCTCCGAGCTCAAAGCAATCCTATCAGCACCACCCGTGCTGCAAAGGCCAGAAATCAGTAAACCTCTATATTTATATTTTTCTGTTTCAAATTATTCTATAAGTTCGGCTCTTGTCCTCGAAACAGGGAAAATACAACGGTCAGTGTACTTCATCAGTAGAGTCATGCAACCAATAGAGCAACGATATCCGAAGATAGAACAACTCGCCCTGACACTAATAATCGCAGCGAAGAGACTAAGACACTACTTCCAAAGCCACACAATTATAGTAAGGACGAACCAACCATTAAGACAGATACTGACGAAACCAGAGCTGGCCGGACGTCTCACCAAATGGTCCATTGAACTTTCAGAATTTGACATTCAGTTCCAACCCAGGTCGGCCTTAAAAGCACAAGTACTGGCCGACTTCATCTCAGAGCTAACGACCGATGAACGCGACAAGTTTTAGGAACTGCACGTCGATGGAGCATCAAGCCGAGAAGGAAGTGGAGCAGGGGTCATCCTCAAAGAAGGAGACAAGGTAATAGCCGAACAGGCACTCCAGTTCCACTTCCCAGCAAGCAACAATCAGGCCGAATATGAAGCCCTCATTGCAGGACTCAAACTCACCCTGAGCTTCCAAGTACAGAGCTTGACAGCACATTGCGACTCCCTCCTCGTGGTCCAGCAAATCCGAGGAGAATTTAAGGTAAAAGATCCGTTGCTTGAGCAATACTGGCTCATAGCAAAGGATCTCATTTCAAAATTCAATTCATTTAGCATACTGCATGTTAATAGAGGAAAAAATGTGAGAGCAGATGTACTATCCAAGCTCGCAGCCACTAGGGCAGACACACAAACATCCACATTAACACAACTCTCACTAGAAAAACCAAGCACCAAACATTACATGTGATAAATATTAACCACCTCCATGATTGGAGAACTCCTTTCCTTGAATATATTAGTACAGGCGCCATACTAAGAGACGAGCTCAAACCTCAACATTTCAGACAAAAGGCCAGTCTTTACATAAGCATAGGAGGAAAACTCTATAGACGAGGATTCTCACAACCACTGCTAAAATGCCTAAGCAAAGACGAAGCAAAAGAAGTAATGGACGGAGTACACGAGGGAGTTTGTGGAAACCACATTGGAGGACGAGCACTTGCAGCTAAGATCGTCCGAACTGGGTATTACTGGCCAACGTAAAAAGGGATTGCATAGCAAAAGTCAAAGCATGTGACAACTGTCAGAAACACGCAGCTATATCTACAAGGCCAGCCGAGCTATTACATAGCATGGAGGTAAGCTGGCCATTCTACAGATGGGGGCTCGATATACTCGGCCCATTTCCAATAGCGCCAGGCCAGGTAAAATTTCTCTTAGTAGCAGTAGACTACTTCTCAAAATGGATAGAGGCACAACCATTAGCAAAAATAACGGCCGAAAAGGTACGATCATTTATATGGAAAAACATTATATGCCGATTTGGAATACCTAGGGAGATAATATCTGATAATGGTAGGCAATTTACAGACAATAAGCTCGGTTCATTCCTAAGAAACTTTAACATAAAGCATCATTTTAGCTCAGTCGAACACCCACAAACCAATGGGCAGGCTGAAGCTGCTAACAGAGTTGTATTGCAGGCGATAAAGAAAAAACTAAATGATGCTAAGGGAGAATGGGCGGAACTGATCCCAGAAATATTATGGGGCTACAACACAACAATACAGACCACCACGGGCGAAACACCTTTTAAACTAGTCTATGGGTCCGAGGCACTGATCCCTATTGAGGTCGGCATCCCCACCCTGAGAACTGAGCTATACAACGAGCAGCACAACTTGCATGCAAGGAATGCCGAGCTTGATCTAGCCGAAGAAGACAGGGAACTAGCAGCCATTAGACAAGGAGCAATAAAACAAATAACCGAAAAGAAACACAACAAGAGAGTATCGCCGAGGACATTCACAGAAGGTGACCTAGTGCTCAGACGAACAGAAGAGGCCAGACGTCCCCCAGCCCATGGAAAGCTCGCCGCTAACTGGGAAGGTCCATTCCGAGTAATAAAGGTGCTCGGCATAGGGGCTTATCAATTACAAACATTACAAGGCAACCCAATATCTGGGACCTGGAATATCTCCTCTTTAAAGATGTACCAATCTTAAGTTGTACAAATTGCGGATGAGGGTACTCTTTTTTCTCCTTAGAGCCTTTTTTCCCAAAAGGGTTTTTGCCTAGGGAGGGTTTTAACGAGGCCTGACGCACAATATACTTCATCATCAATATTCAAATTTAATCAAACACTTCATATTTCATCATCAAAATATTCAAAATATAGATTCAACTACGAATGATACCGTTACCAACTATCATACTTACTATAATAATAAAGTAAGATCCCAAACACAAAACATAAGCCGACCTAAACATGGTCGGAACCAGCAAATAAGTTCAAACTAGCTAACACTTCGTCCACAATTACATAAGTTCGCTTACAAAGAAAACAAAAAGAACAACATCCAAACTAAGAAGGAGGAGGAACATTCTCATCATGCTCCTCTACAGTCCCATCCACAACCAACTTCCCATTTACCACTATCTTCGTCATATCAAGTCGATCAATATCAAATTCAGGAGCCAATAAAGAAATCTGGCTCACAGCCCGTTCAAAGCCATAGGAGAACATCTCCATACCGTTCTCTTCCAACTCATGAATACGAGCTGTGAGCCCTCCCTTCGCAACATCACTTTCTTTCACTTCAGCTTGCAATAGCCGAATCTGATCCCTCAGCCGAGCTACCTCCTTTTCTGACTCCTTTGCCTTCGCAATAACATCATTCTTCTCTTTTATTGACTTCTCCAATTCTTCCACCTTTGTCTTATACGACTTCTCCACAACCGCAGCCTTATCCACGACCCCCTGTTGCTCAGCACCTATGAGTTCGGCAGTGCGACCGACACACATCAAGCGGGAACCAATGATCTGTAACCACCACACCAAAATAAGGACAAAACTCTAAAGAAAGAATGAAGCGGACTTCAAATAACGTGAAACAAACCTGAACGAATTTGCTAAGTCCTTCCATACCAATCCGGCGAGTCATAAGCATATCTCTTGGGTATTGAGAGGCCCGATCAGAAAGTTCAGCAAAGTTGAACTACTCGCTCCAAAGAGAATGAGAACTTGACTCCGCAATAAAGCCATGAAATTTTTTCTGTCGTTCAAAGACAGGGTCACCACCGCCGAGGACTTCCTGGTCAGCCTCAGAAATAACCTCCAAAGACACATCGCCCCTCTTCCTCTTGAACGAAGAAGCCGGACAACCAACAGACGAAAAAGCTTGATCGCCACCTTCCTTATGCTCGGCAGGACCAACAATTTTCTCCTTTTTCTTGTTTAAAAAGGATTGCAACTTCGAGGGGTCCAGCAGAGGTACTCGCCCACCTACAAAATAACCAACAACATCAGTAGAACCAAACAAATAGTGGTATGGACGAAAATCAAACAAAATATTACCTATATATACTTTCAAACCCTCAATGTCACTCGAATCATACAAACGCAGAATGTCAGAAATAGATATACACTCCCCAGCGGCAACACTCTCAACCAAAAAATCCAACATAAACTCCTCCTCCTCATTCCGCTCAGATGCCTCAAGAATCTGACTCGGCTCAGAGCACTAATAAAGAGGAAACCTTTCACTAAGCTCATCGTCTAGATAAAATGGATAGTCGGACTCAATGGACCGGACTTTGACAAAAAGGAATTTGAAGTTTTTAAAGGAAGATTTGTAAAGAAGAAATATAGAACGACCAGGAAAACTGCTCAAGCAAACCCACAATCCTTTTCGAGTACCTTTCACTTGAAAGAGTGAGAAAAACAACGTCAGGGAACAAGGAAAAGACAGATAATCCATTAAAATCTGAAAGGCGCGAAGAAACGCCCAGGAGTTAGGGTGTAACTGCGAAGGGGCACAGTTCAGTTGAATAAGAACGTCGCATTCAAAGGATGAAAATGGAAATCTCACACCAAGTTCAATCATGCATGGGGTATACATATAAAAATATAACCAGTCCCCCCTTCTCTCAAAAACCCTATCATCACTAGAGCACGGGAGAAGTTCAATAGTGACCCCAGAACCACTCCTTACGAAATTCAATCATCTCAACTCAGAAAGGGAGTCAACACTAGTAAAAGAAGATGACCGGGTTCTAACGTCTTCATTAACCCAATGGTAAGGATCATCCTCCCTAACCTCAACAGCCTGGAGCTTCTCTTTCAATTTTTCCCCTGCCATGAACTCACAGAGGCAGTAACAGTAAAAGACGAAGAGAGAGAACACTAACCTTTCGAAGACATAGCAAGGATAAAACGGTGAGAAGACAAAGCAGTAAAGCGTAAGTTCCAAAAGATGTGATTATTGTAAGCCCACTATTTTAGTGGGCAAAACTAAAATCATACCCATTACAAACGTGGGAAACCAAAACGACATTAATGCGCAATAAAAACGACACGGTTTACTAAAATGAAAGACCAGCTACAAAAAACCCCTCAAGCAGGCCCACCATATATTTACCGCGCAAAAAGAAAAACTAAAAATTCAAAATTCTCAAAAGCTCAGCTGCCGTTCCTAGCACAACATACACCAGCCGAGCTTGGGGGCTATGACGTGTACCCTGATATATTTGGCCAAGGAATCAGCACTGACTAACCCCGATATACTCGGCCAAGGAATCAGCACTGACTAACCGAGATATACTCGGCCGAAGAATCAGCTCTGAATAACCGAACACAAGTCAAAGATACCAATAACAGCACTTGGCAAACAAACCGGAATTCCAACACAACTCGCACCTATAAAGCCAGGCCCCATATGCCACAAAAGGAATGCTTTGTGCAGGTGCTCCCGCCGCTGTGTTTCGAGTGACCGAGGTCTGTTCCTGATTCAGCCCCTAGACGACGTATAGCTCCACCTGAATCTCGAGTAATCCTTCGGGGCTTTATACCTCGGCTCAAGCAGAACGGAACAACTTCAATGCTTAATTTCTTAGTTTTTTTTTGTTTTTTTTACTTCGTGACTTGGATATGGCTTCCTCTTTGTTTCGGGTAGGGGTGGTGAGCGGAAAAGCCCGCCCCGCCCGCCAGAAGCTCACTCTTTGGCAGGCTGGCGGGCTAAAGACGCTAAATATTTTTTTAACTATTAAATAATATATATAAAGGCATAAAAAATCTCTTTTATTTTTTTTTTTACTTTTAATTATTATAATTTTTAAAGGTATAAAAAAATTATGATTTTTATATTCACAAACATTAAAGTTTTTGTAATTATAAATATCTAATAAATATAATTATAAACTAAGTTTTTATCCAAAATAAAATAAACATAACCCCGAACATAATTATAAATATTGTCTCCAAAATAAAATAAACATAATTTAAAACACTCAATTTTCATATTTATTTTCTTGTAAGTTGAGTGGGAAGAATTGGGTTTTGACAAACAAAAATTACAAAAATATTCCTTGTAAAAAAAATATTAAGCTTGACGGAAAAGTGGTATGAATTAGACAAATTTTTACTATTTAGCGGTCTCAATTTTTTCAATCCGACGAGTTTAAGTCCGTTTGTCACTTCTAATTTAGGATCTATTTTTTTCTTTTTCTTTTTTGAACTTCCTTTTTTCATTGTATTGATCTCACCAGTGAGACTTTGTTCTTTCTTTATTCTTTTGACTTTTCTTTTGGGAGGGTTTTCTTCTTTCTTTTTGTTATGGGTTCTTCTCGATCCTTGCCTCCATGAACGGCAACTGCCTCCATTCCTTTCATTAGAAGATATGCACGAATGTCATCCACATGAGCAGTTGGCGGTGAGACCAGTTTATATAAAATAATAATAATTTTTATAATAAAAATAGTATGGGTATATAAAAAATTAAATATTAAATTATTTATTCATCACTATATATTGTTTAATTTATTTTCAATGTGTATTTTATATTTTAATATATATTTTATACGAATAATTATTTTTTATGCACATATAGCATGATTATAGAGTCACCAAAAAAAATTAGCATGATTATAGTTACGATTATATTTTGTAGGGCTATTAAAATGGGCTAAACTCATTGTGCCAGTCCATTTACCCGTTTAAATAGACGGATTTTGCCTCTAAAATTAAGCCCGTTTAAATTTCGGGCTAAACGGGCTGAGTCCGATTAATCCGAAAAAAATTACGGGTTAAACGGGTTAGCCCACAGACTAAACGGATGGTCTGTTTAATTTTTTTTAAAAAAAAAGTTACACTTTAGCTAATATTTTTTCCGATCCAATCCGAAAATCCGACCCATCAACTAAAAAGAATATTTTTTAATTGTTTTTGACCTAAAAGTGATTTTTTTCTCAAAATATTTTTTAAAAAATAAAATAAAATGATAAATGGGCTGGCTCGTTTAACCCATCAGACTGACCATAAACGGTCCAGACTAGAAAATTTTGACCCGCGAATAAAGCGGGCTTAAACGGGCCAGCCCATTAACCCACGGACTTAACGTGCCGGACCTAAATGGGTTGGGTTAACCCGTTTGACAACCCTAGTATTTTGTTATTGTAAAATACAATTAGTCTTTAAAATATCTAATATATAAATTAAAATACTAAAATAAAAATTTAAATAATAATATATTATTTAAAATTTTATTATTAGGTTTTATATTTTTAAAAAATTAAGTAATTTTTTTCTTAACACTACCATCAAAATTTCTCTCTTTCTATATATATTACTAAACAATTATTTAGAAATTCACTTTCCAGCACAATTAGAAATCGACTCTTATTGATATTCATAGTTAAAAAAGTTGTTTCAATTAATATAGTTATTACTTAAAAATTAAAATTAATTTTAAAAGAAGATAAATAATATTCTTTTGAGCTGATTTTTAAGAAAGAACACTAATTTCGTTTAAATTTGAGAATTGCTCATTCTAACAAATATCTAATATGAAATTTTTTAAATTGACAATTAAGTACTAAAAGTTGAATAAAAAATTAATATAGAGTCAAATTTAATAATCTAACAGAGACAAATAAATATTATTATTATGTACTATTCAAAATATTCCAAATTATAGCGAGACGCTTTGCCCCACAATACTACACTTAGAACCATCCCTGCACATCAGCCTTGTTTTCGCAGAACACCAAAATAGGTGGTGGGGTTTTCTGGAGGCACTCGAGGAGATTCACTATCTTAGCCTCCTGCTTGACATACTCTACCTCCTGAATCACATCAAGATTTGCAGCCCCTGCCCTCCCCACATTCACCATAACTGGCTTCACCAAAGCGCTCCTTGCGAAGTTCTGGATTTTGGTTGGCATGGTGGCAGAGAAGAAAAGGCTTTGCCTCTGAGCTTTCAAGTGATCAAAGACTTCTCTAATGTCATCCTCAAGCCCCAAATCCACCAACCTATCAGCCTCATCCAGAGTCAAGTACCTACAACTATCAAGATTCATCTTCTTCTTTGCCAGCAAATCCTTCAATCTTCCAGGAGTGGCAACAACAATGTGAACACCCTTCTTCACAATATCCACCTGTGATCTCGTGTCCATCTCACCAAGACAAAGCAACGGCCTCAGCTCCGGATAACCGGCTTCCCTCAAAGGTTTCAAGAACTGCTCAACCACTTCATAAGTCTGCCTTGCAAGTTCCCTGGATGGCAAACAACCAATCCAAAAGGGGCTTATCGGGAACAACGGGCATCATAATCTCCTTTCTATATTGTGCAATTAAAAGAAAAAATTGCTTGTCTCTCTCACTTCCATCCCCTTTGGTTTCATTTGCCATGAACAAAAATTCTTTGTTGTTGAAGACTTAACATTGCATATGCTGAACTGATTTCCCTCTAATGACAGATGCAGGGAGTGGTTAACTTTTTTGGTCGGATATCAATACTTATTGACCAGAATATACGGATGAACTGATTTCCATTTGTTCACGACAATATGATATGATTGATTTTTAACTAGTTTATTTAAGTAAATTATAGAAGGTATGACATTATGAATTCAAGATTTATGGATGCCAGTTTTAGTGGATTCACAAAGTAAAAAAAGTAAATCTTATTAATAAAACTATTATGAAGATTTTTAATAAGAACAATGCTATATGACTAATAAATATTATCATTTTTTGTCAGCACTTAATCAATAATAATTTATACCCATATTTATAGAGATTTTGTACACAATAAACATACAATTTACACCTATGTTTATTAAAATTTTGCACATATGAATCATTATCATTTGCACTCAAAATTTTCAAAATTTGAACACATATATTAATAAAATTTATCTGTTAAACATAATTTAGTATTTATATTCACCAAAAGATAAACAAAACAACTAAAAAATACTAATTTTCAAAAATTTCTCTTTTAATAATAATAATAATAATAATAATAACAAAAATAATAATAACTATGATAATATCAACAATACTATTTAATAATTATTTTTATTCAAAATAAAAATATTTTCTTATAAAATTTTAACAATTTATAAATTTATACTCTCATAATTTCATGCCACAAATACATTAATAGTAAGAGCTCACATAAATATTACATGATTTAGTTCTTGTTTTTTTTTATTATTCTCATTATTAATAGTTCATGACTACTTTAATTTTATTGATCTAACATTATAATAGATTTTCACACTAAACCACAACCATTCAAATTTTAAATTTATCAACTCAAAAAATACTAACAGATTTATTTCCTTCAAAACAAATGTCCATATGATATACACATCATTTTGGTCAGTTTATTTAAGCTTGGTTTGGTAAAGCTTTTCGAAGAAGTGCTTGTCTTTTTTAAAAGCTCAAGCACTTCATTTTGTGTTTGGTAAATAAAAAAGATTATGTGCTTGTACTTGTAGCTTTTAAAAGATCGGAGTACTTTTGAAAGCATTTATGATAAAACTTTTTAAAGTTGGCTTGTACTTTTCAAAATTTAAAAGTCTAATATAACCTCATATGTTAACTAATTTTCAAATTTAATGCTTTCATTTATGTCTATTATAGTATTTTTAAATTTTAAAAGCTATTTTACCAACGGAAATGTTTGGTAACCAAAGAAAATCAGCCAAAAACACCCATAACTTATTTCATTTAGCATTCATTAATTGTTGCGACAATTAATGAATGCTAAACAAGGCAAGTTCTGACTGTTTTTTTTGTCTCCCTAGCATTATCCTTTACTAAATGCAATTGTTGTTACTTATGTTTATTAAAAGTAATTTTTAATTTGATTTACCAAATATAAATGTTACAACTTTTAAAAAAGTCATTTTTAAAAAGTAACTTTTATAAGCTATTTTTAAAAAATAAAAATTTTACCAAACTAAAAACTTTTATTTTTCAAAAGTAGTTTTTTACCCTACTACTCACTAACAATAAGGCCTATCACTCTAACTAATAACTTTCACCCAACTCTTCACATGTTATGTGTTCATTAGTCAGTCAAAGCTTAGCCATTTTTAGTTACTAACTTACTATAATGTCACGGTATAACATTGTCCATCACTTCTCAATTTGTGTATCCACGCAGCCACCCCAGGTGCTCCTCCACCTTCCACCTTCCACCATTATCGTTTTGTTTCTCTTTGGTGATCATTAACTCATTCTTTCCTTCCTTTACAGACATATCTTTGACTTATTCTTGGTTTAACATCTCCCAAGTTTCGGGCATCTCCATTCTGATGAGTTAAAATCCACAAGTACTTAAATTAATACTAACACCAAAACACTTGCAAGTTGCAACGATAATAAATACATCAAAGAACTACAGTAGGATGCCACTCCCCTTTCGAAGGAAAGGGAGCAGAAGAAAGTATACACTATGGTATAAATAAGAATGGTATATTCATCTAGATAAACAAATTTCAAAAGATGAGCTGCAAAAAAACAGACCATTCCAGCCATAATAGTATTGTCTGAATTAGTATATATCAACCTTGATATCTGTCTTGGTAGGGATAGAGGTTATTAGATTACTTAGTTTGAAGAGGGTAAAGGGGGTTAGAAGAAGGAAACTCGAGGGAGGGCTTGTAGCATTTAGAAATAAGCTCAGAGATATGCCCAAGTCTTAGTAGTTTTTTTTATATGGAAAAGTACGAGAACCAATGTATATTTTATACATTATATATAATGGAATTAAATTGAAATTAAAATTAAATGAGAGACAATTAATTAATTTTAAGTAATTTTTAATTTAAAATTTGAATCAAATCATGATTTTGTTAGTTATGAAATCAAATTAGGATTATCTATATAAAGATAGGGGTGTACGCGGATCGGATCGGATCGGATATGGCCAAAATTTCGATCTGATTCACATTAAAATTATCGGATCGGATCGAATCCGATATCCGCAGTTTTTAAGGTTGGATCCGATCCGCAAATGTGCGGATCGGATCCGATATCGGATATATCCGCAAAACACAAAAATATTTTTAAAAACTTATTTTTATTAAAAAAATATCAATAAAATTTATTTTTTCTATTCTTTTAAATATGTTTACTTTTAAAATAATATTAAACATACTTTTCTTAAATAATAAATTAAAATAATATAACATATATGATAATTATTAGTTGAAATAAAATATAAAAAGAATATTTATTTATTTATTTATTTATTTTTGCGGATACACGGATACCAACACAAAATCCACAATTCGATCTTATTAGTGTGCAGATCCGATCAGATCCATATCCGCAATTTTTGGATCGGATTCGGATAAACACCGCAGATATACGGATCGGATCCGATCCATAGATACGCCTATATAAAGACATGCAGCGCTTCCTTATTCACTCCGACTCCTTAGAAATTGTTACCGTTTTTTAAATCACTTGCTAGAGTTCTGTCTGTCATCAACTATGCGAGTGGGAATCGATCTCCCTCTAGGCTTTTTTAACTTAACCTTCTTTTTCAACTTAACCTTTTCATGGGCGTTCATAGAAGACCAAGATCTTCCGTTCTTCTTCGGCCTATTGTTCGGAGTTCTCGTTGCGGTTTCTTTCCTTGCATTAGGAAGACCTAGACAAGCAGCAGTCACCACCCAGAGGTGTTCCCCCTCACCCATGTGTAGATGAGTTTTTGTTCTTTCTTATTTTGTTTGGTTATATTTCTTTCGTTTTTTGACTTCTTGTTTTGGGATCAGTTTCGGGTATAAAAGCCCGTGAGTATGGTTTTTTTTGTCGTCTTTTTTTGTTTTTTGTTTTTTACTTCGTGACTTAGGTATGGCTTTCTCTTTGGTGTGGGTCTCGTTTTTTTTTTCCTTTTTTTTGAACTTCTTTTTTTCCCCATGCTGGCAATAAAATACAATTAGAGTAGAAAACATCGCAAGATATTTATTAAAATATATATGTGTTCCGGGGCTTACCTAGAACCGGACGGTGGTTGGACTTGTTTGAGGCCCAAGCGCTGGAGGAGTGTGGTCTCCGACTTGGTTTACGTCTGGGAGCCGCCTCCGAGTTGTGTGTTCCAAGAGATGGGGGGTGGTACCTGCAAAGACACTCCGATGCCTAAGTCAGCATGGGGTAAAGCAGGTTTAGAATGTATTGGAACTTAGAGATACCTGAGGGGTGTCAGGGTATTTATAGTGGTGATCCAATAACCACCGTTGGAGTAGTGCCACCTTTTTAGGTGGATAACCGTCCCTTTATCTAGGGATTGTTGGGATATGGCTTCTAGAAGTGGTTAGAGAGATTTTAGGGACAGTTACTTATTTGAATAAGCGTTATCTGCCAGCTATCTCTTGAACCCGACTTCTTTGGAAAGAAGTCTGTGTTGAGTCCGACCTCTTTTGAGGAGGTCGGTGAATAACAAAGGCCAATCTTTGGATTGGGCCTTTTGGTGTATTTGGACCTGGGCCTTAGTGTTGGGCCAGTGTATGAACAGTGCCCCTACTCGAGTTCAATCTCTTTTTCTTAAGAGTTGGATTCGAGTATTTAAACTCGGGCTTGTAGGCTCTGTATAATTGGTTTTAGCACATCTTACTTAACCAAAGAATATTTCTTGTCCTAGTTTCATACAACTCGTTCAATTCGAGTTGTTTTGAGGATCCATGACTTGTTTTAATACAAATCACCTTTCTGAAACTTATTCTGATTTCTTACGACTTGTTTTGATACAAATCGTTTATTTCAAAACTCGTATTTTTTAGTATAACCTCATCTAGCTCGTTCGATGCGAGTAGTTTTAAGGTCTTACGATTTGTTTCATTTCAAATCGTTTAATTAAAACGTGGCTATTTCTTGATCTAATTTCATACAACTCATTTGAATTCGAGCTGTTTTTTTAGGACTTCACAACTTGTTTCAAGTACAAATTGTTTATTTTGAGTCCCTTTAAACTATCAGATCATCTTTATAACCATCGGACTTCGTTGCTTTATCCATTATGCCCCTGCTCGAGGTCGAGCTTTATGAAGTCGGACTCGAGCAATCAAGCAGAAAGGATTTTCGAATGAAGCCTTTTTTTGTTGAACTCATTCATTCTGAGTTTTCTAGATGACTTGTTTTTTATACAAGTCACTTTTTTGAAGCACAACTCGTTATATATCAAGTTGTTTTGCGCAATTTAAATTACTTAGATCATATGGTTATTTTCTTACTCGATTTTGTTCAACTCATGGGCTTGAGTTGTTTTAAATCATCAAGCCGTATTATAACCATTGGACACCAATTTATACCTCGTCGCTTTATCCGAGCGACCATTGAAAAGGCCAACTCGTGATTTTTGCGTTTTGTCGAGCATAAATTGGCGCCTTAGGTGAAGGGATTATATGCTTATTCCCTCCCCTTTCTAGTTTTTACAAGGTTGTCGTCCTTGTGTATGATACAACTTGTTTTATCCAAGTTGTTTTGGAGGATAGTTTTTACGTTTCGATTTTGCTCAAAAACGTTTACAATCCTTCCTTTTTAACTCGTTTCTATACGAGTCGTTTGAAGTGATTCATTTTGATACAAATCACTTTTAAAGCTTTGCTTTTAGATAGACACGACTTGTGCTTGACACAATTTCGTTGAAAATATGGTTGACTGGCATAACTCGTTTTATCCAAGTTATCCTTATGTTGTTGTGAATGCTAGAACGAGTTTTCTTGGAACAACTTGTTTTTGTGAAAGTGTTCCATTTTATACGACTAGGTCGTTTATTTTTAGAACTTGTAGAGATGAGATTCTGGGCTTGAGATTTTGTACGATCCATTTGTTATCCGTGTGGATCGAGTTGTTAGATCGTATTTATGCCTCAAGGGGCATATTAAGTTACTTTTGCGACTTGTTCTAAACACAACTTTTCAACCCGTTTGGCCCGAGCTGTTTCGAGGTGTTTTCTTTCCAATTCGCATATGTAACTTCTTTCCACCAATTGGTTCTTCGTCGCTTCATCCAGGCGATTTCTATATGATCGGCCCGTGACTTTCGCGGTTTATCGAGCTTCAATTGGTGTGTGTTAATTGTAGAAAATCAATTTTCATAAGGAATTGTTTTATCTCCTTATGTTGGAGGTGTGTTGCGACCTGGATAGTTTTTCACCTTCGAAGTTAGACACTTTGTAGTAGCCCTTTTCTAAGATTTCAGTAATCTTAGAAAAAACCTTTTTGATCTTTGTTTTTGGAAAACCTTTTACTTGGCTGACTGTCCCTTTCTTTAAGTTTTCTTTAACAACTCGGGACAGCCTTTTGCCTTAGTGCTTTCAATAGGTTTCCTAATCTCTTTTGGTATTCCTTACACTCAATTTTTGATTTATTGAGCTCTTATGATTTAGGTTATTTTTGCGATGCGTTTCTTTTTTTCTCGGTTTTTCTGACTTGTAAGTCAGATAATTTTCGAGTTTATTACGATCGACTTTTATAACCTCTTTACACCGACTTGTACCTCGTCGTTTTATCCTGACGACCATCTAGGTCGGTTCATGGGATTTTCACGCTTTGTCGAGCTTAAGTCGGTGCGTTTCGTAGAAAGAAAGAAAAACGAGAAGGAATTTATAAGAGATTAAAGATCTTTATTTATTTGCGAAGGTACTTTTATTGCTACTAAGGGTTTTTTACTATCTATGATCCCTTAGTCTCTACTACGATGCCTCGTTAAAAACCCTTCTTCAGAAAAAATCCTTTAATTTTGGGAAAAATCATGAAGTTGGAAAAAGAGTACATCAGGGAGTAGAGTTCGTTTTTAGTACCTTTTCATGCCACGACCTTGGTAGCTCGGTGCTGTTTAAGTCAGTCACCTTGTAATAACCTTTTCCTAAGATCTCAGTAATCTTGTAGGGTCCTATCCTTTTTGTTGTCAGCTTTCATTCGCCCGAACTCAGTAGCCTGATATTTTTCTTATCAAGATGAGGTCTTTTGCGGCGAATCTCGTAGCCATCCTTTGTCTCAAGAGCTCTTTCCTTATCTGAGTTTGCTCTCAGATTTCTGGAAGGGGGCCACGTTCTTCTTTCGTGCTCTAGCATCATTGTAGAATGTTGTCTTTAGTTTTTAATAATTTTGGACTTAGCTTTCATGATAAGCCAGTGCCCCTACTCGAGGTCGAGCTTCATAAAGTCGGACTCGAGTATTCAGTCATGCCATTCTTTGAATCTTACTATTGTTGCTATGTGACTTTTACAAGTTATTTTGGACTCTCTTTTTGGGAGGTCGGATAACTTGTTTTATACTTGTTGTGTCAACTTAGCAAGGTTGGATACTTATCTCTTGGCTTGAGGAGGCATCCTTATAAATCGCCATCCTTTCTCAATTTGTTTTAAACAAATTGTTGTGACGTCGGGTTTACATCCTCTTCGTGTTGATGTTTGATTATGATCACGTTGCCCTTAAGTTATTTGTGCAATTCGTTTTAGGCTTTGCCCCTTGCCAGTTTGATTTAGTACAAGTGGCTTAATGGGGTCGGACCACGATTTGCATTTATAACTTCTTATGCCACTTTGGATCTCATCACTTCAAGTCAGAAAAAGTGTGCATTAAGGAGTAAGGTGCACTTTCTAGCTGTAGTATCCCTTTTGTTGTAAACATGGCACAATCTAGGTAGATTGTTTTCGAATAAGTTGAGTATGTTGTAGTAGTTCTTTTTCAAGTCTTAAGTGACTTTGTTGGATCTTTTCCTTTTGGTGTTGGCTTTTCTTCGTCCGCTCAAGAAAGAAGTCGGACTTTTCTTTGTAAGCTCTTAAAGGAAGTCGGATTTTTATTTGTAGACTTGAATCCTCAGAGGAGGTCAAATTATCTTCATAAGCTTGGATATTAGAAGAGGTCGGATTCTTCTTTCTAAGCTTGGAAAGAGGTCGGGCTTTCTTTCTAAGCTTGGGGTTTTTTGACCTCATTGTAGACTCTGATCTTTAAAAGAAGTCGGAACCTCTTTCTGATATTCTTCGAGGTTTTTGACCTCATTGTAGAGTTGATCGTAAAAGAGGTCGGATTTTTACAGACTCCAAAATGAGGTCGGATTTTTTCTTTGTCGGATACTAAAGAGGTCGGACTTTTCTTCATGAGCTCTCTAAAAGAGGTCGGATTTTCTTTGGTGAGCTCCCAACTCATCCGACTTTATTGTAAAGTCTGACCTTTAAAAGAGGTCGGACTTTTATTTGTGAGCTCTCTAAAAGAGGTCGGATTTTCTTTGGTGAGCTCCCAACTCATCCGACTTTATTGTAAAGTCTGACCTTTAAAACAGGTCGGACTTTTATTTGTGAGCTCTCTAAAAGAGGTCGGATTTTAAAGTCTGACCTTTAAAAGAGGTCGGACTTTTCTTCATGAGCTCTCTAAAAGAGGTCGGATTTTCTTTGGTGAGCTCCCAACTCATCCGACTTTATTGTAAAGTCTGACCTTTAAAAGAGGTCGGACTTTTATTTGTGAGCTCTCTAAAAGAGGTCGGATTTTCTTTGGTGAGCTCCCAACTCATCCGACCTTTAAAGAAAAGTCTGACCATTATTCCCTCCAATGAAGACTGGGCCTTTGTCGCTCCGACTTTCTTTTTTCTTTGGATCAGATTCCAGTTTTCTTCCTGGAAGACATCCATCTTTATTGGTGTGCAAACAACATCAAATTCTACCGCAGGAATATTTCTTTCCATATTCATTGGCAGTGATGTAATTTGTGAGCAACCAACGAAAGATGTACCATGTGAATTTTTCGTGTTATTCACTACTCTGTTGTAATTGATATGTGAATCCAACGAAGAAAAAACTGGATTCATCACTTCATTGTCGGATTGGGTTGCATTCAAATGGATTGATGCTGCACTTTTTGGCATAAGTTGAAAAGAAAGGTTTCATTGTTTTTATCAACAACGTTTTCCCTTCTTTCTTCAATTACTGACTATATGGGATATTTTATTTATTTATAAAACCTGTGAATTTGGAACATGCAACTGCTCCATTCCATGAGTGGGTATCATGGACTTTTCCGAGATTGTAAGTCGGCACAGATGTCATTGTCCATCCTATTTCACGAAGAGGTTGGGATTAGTCACGTTCCCTTTTCCTCTTTTTTTTTTTCTTCACGTAACTTCTTTTGCCAGTTGAATTTTCTGAGTTGAAAATTCTTTTATTCAATTGGCTTTCGAGTTCATTTTTTTTTCAAGTAACTTCTTTTGCCAATTGAATTTTCTGAATTGAAAATTCTTTTATTCAATTGGCTTTCAAGTTCGTCTTTTTTTTTTTTCACGTAACTTCTTTTGCCAATTGAATTTTCTGAATTGAAAATTCTTTTATTCAATTGGCTTTCAAGTTCGTCTTTTTTTTTTTTTTCACGTAACTTCTTTTGCCAATTGAATTTTCTGAATTGAAAATTCTTTTATTCAATTGGCTTTCGAGTTCGTCTTTGGTTTGCCTTCTACAATGGCTTGGGACGGTGTTTTCTTCTCTTTTAATCCAATTTAACTGTAGAAGTAGAATCGTCATCCCTATTTGATATCCTCTGCCCATTGGGAGAAGTTTTTACGGAATTTCTGGTATCCATAGAAGCTGTACTCCAGCTTCTTTTTAACATGCTTTCATCTTATTCATGTCGAGAGGTTGTCCGACCATCTTGTTGATCATCCGCCATTATCAAGGATTGAGCTCCGGGTCCCCGGCAACGGCGCCAATGTTCCGGGGCTTACCTAGAACCGGACGGTGGTTGGACTTGTTTGAGGCCCAAGCGCTGGAGGAGTGTGGTCTCCGACTTGGTTTACGTCTGGGAGCCGCCTCCGAGTTGTGTGTTCCAAGAGATGGGGGGTGGTACCTGCAAAGACACTCCGATGCCTAAGTCAGCATGGGGTAAAGCAGGTTTAGAATGTATTGGAACTTAGAGATACCTGAGGGGTGTCAGGGTATTTATAGTGGTGATCCAATAACCACCGTTGGAGTAGTGCCACCTTTTTAGGTGGATAACCGTCCCTTTATCTAGGGATTGTTGGGATATGGCTTCTAGAAGTGGTTAGAGAGATTTTAGGGGCAGTTACTTATTTGAATAAGCGTTATCTGCCAGCTATCTCTTGAACCCGACTTCTTTGGAAAGAAGTCTGTGTTGAGTCCGACCTCTTTTGAGGAGGTCGGTGAATAACAAAGGCCAATCTTTGGATTGGGCCTTTTGGTGTATTTGGACCTGGGCCTTAGTGTTGGGCCAGTGTATGAACAATATGTATTTTTTTATAGTTTTAATTTATATTTGCTATTTTTTAATTTATGTTTATCATTTATTAATTATTTTCGGATAAATTAAAAGGGAAATATTTGATTGTGTTAATGATAAAAATATGTATAAGCCACAATATAATTAGTATTTAGTTTGGCTTAAACTATTTTTTCAAATAAAATTAAAAAGTCAAAGATGATATTTTAAAATAACTATGCATTATTTTTAATAAAATTTAATATAACATTATAAATGAATATGATAAAAGTTAATTGCAGTAATTTTTTATGGATATAATTTCAAATATTATAAAAAAATTATTATCTTTTTTCTTAAATTAACCTACCTATTCTGAGGTTTTAGTCATTTTTTCTTGCTTTGGTAGTTACAAGAAATATAATTGTTCTTGTGCGCAAGATTAAAAAATGGATTTAGAAGGTATCTTTTTTTATTTGTTTTATTTTTATAAGTTAAACATGTCTTATAACCATTTAGTAATAACAGATATAAAATTCTTTTATCGGATATGATATTAAATTATATATAGAGTAGTTTTGATACCCAAATTATTAGTTATATAACAGCTACGACTAAGTTATAACGGGTGGATCAACAAGAATGACAAATAAAACCTATGTAGCTAAAACTAAAAGCCTAATAAAGGTTACGTATTTTCTTGTTATAAAAATGGTCACAAATTCGCAATACAATATTCGAAGCTAAGAAATTATGGCATCCAACAATAAGCTGTTATTGAAACTATATTGAAACTATAGCCATAGATATAAAATTCTTTTATTTAAGTTGTTATTGATGATCACTCTTCATGCTTCTTCATTCAATCGGTAAAAATAAATTTGATTTTTAGTTCACAAAAACCGAGGAAAAAATTTTAACCATGAATTTATATATATGGATATAACAAATACTGTAACACACTGAAAATTATCTACTAAATCAATTAATATATATATATAATGGTTAAGTACGATTTTTGTATCTAAAGTATATGTTAAAAATTTTTTTGTCCATAATTTTTTTTGCATATAAAATTATCCCTAAAGTTTAACTTAATTTTAAAATCGTGCTTAACTTAGAAATCAAAATATACCAAGGTGACGACGAAAGCAGAGGCAAGGTGAATCGTGGATAGCTTCTTTTTCTTCTTTCCTTCTCTCTTCGGAGGAGCAGAAACATTCTCTTTTTCTTATTTTTTTTAATTTTATAATTTTTTATTTTGAATAATTTGGTCCAAAATTTTAATATTTAAGTAAAAAGAACAATTTTAAAACTTGATTTTAAATTTTAGAGACGATTTTGTATAAAAAAAAGGTTAAAAATAAAAAAAATTTTATATCTACATTTTAGAAATCAAAATCATATTTAATCTTATTTTTAATGTATATTTTTATTTTAATATATATTATATATTATTGGTTAATTTAGAAGCCGATTTTGAGTATAAGTGCTAAGCATATGTAGATTGATATTTTCCAACATTATGTACATGTGGGTTACTACCGGTCCATCACCACATAATACCATTGCATGAATGAAATTCTAACTATTTATATACATATATACTCACAAAAATAATAATATCAAAGTATATCTTAAATAAATTTGATTTGTTTCACAATTTTTTACCGTAAGTATCTAAAAGTGTAGAAGTGTTAACATTGTATCCATGGAATGGAAGAACAACTTCATTCTCTTTTGGTTATGAATGTAAATAATTTCAACTTCACTAATGACTCTAAAGATAAAAACAGAATATACAAAAGTGCACCAAATCAAAGTAAACGTGAATCACATAAAGTTTGACCTCGAGTACAGTATAACAGTACTATAATAATTAAGAAAGGATTCTCCAAGTAGCGTGAATCACATAAATTATTAAAAAAGAAAAGCTGATCTATATATATAGATAGAGAGACCCTAGTACTCTTTCAACTTCCAAGTTCCATAAATGTGATCAAGCTGAACGAACAGCTGGAGCAATTTGTTTGGCTTTTGAAGAATTTTTTATGTTAACGTGGGCACTAATCCAGTAATCCTTAATAACATGAGCTAATTCAATTATAATGATGAACTAATTCAATTAGTTATACTACATTGTCTTAAGGCTTTTCTCATTTGATAATAGACGGATTAATAGTCTAATGTAAATTATATAAATCTCTGTGTGTATGGAATTGAAGTATAAAAGTGGATAATTGTATTTTTCACTTTTTTTTTGTTAGGACCTGTTTTTAGTTTTGACATCATTGAGACTGTGTTTGAAGAAAGACTAAAATTGAAAGATTAAAATTAAAAGATTGAGATGGGGAGATAAAAATTAAAAAAATGAAATTGAATTAAGTTTTAATATTATATTTAGTATTATACTGAATTAAGTTATGTCTCAGTATTATGTTTAATTTAAATTAAATATAAAAATTGAGATGTAAATTTAGAATTTAAAAAATTAAATGAAGATATTTTTAATAAAAAATATTATTAAAATTTCAATCCTTTATATCTTCACTTTTTAGAAATATTCAAAGAATTGAAATTTAGAAATTGAGACTGAAATTTTAATTTTAATTTCTGACTCTTAATTTCAATCTCCCTAACCAAACCTATTTTTAGTTTTGACTTGACTAAGATGATGTGAATGTAAGGAGGGTGATCCACCACTTCCATAATTGATTATATAAAGGTAGAGGCTTAATAATCACACACATACATAGTTACATACACCATATGGAATTCGACAACGTTTTACTTCTCCTCTTTGCTCTTTTAACCACTTCTTCTTCTACTTCAAAAATAGCTCCACCGGTTTCCGCCATTCTTGATGTTTCTTCACTCAACAGAAGCAGCTTCCCACCAGGTTTCATCTTTGGAGCTTCATCTGCATCCTACCAGGTTTTTATGGGATCAAAATTCATATTTAGTTAGTTAGTTAACTAAAATAATGCCAAGTAAACGGCTGTTAAACTCGCTTAGCCCGACTCGACCTGAGTTTATCCAGAAACGAGTTTTAAATAAGTCAACTTGATTCCATGACCTGGATCCATAAATTCATACGAGTTTAGGAGTTGACTGGAGAGTTTGACAACCAGTGAGATTATTTTTATAGTTTATTAAAATGTGTAGGTAACTGGCTAGCTATGATTCAATAGTTTAGCAATCTATATATTATGCCTTTTTCCAACAAGTAATTAAATTCCTCCAAAAACAATAATCTAAAATGTTCTAAATTACAAGTAATGTTGTCCAATTAAGTTACTCATAATAATAATAACAATAACATTATATTTTACAGTATGAAGGTGCTGCTTTTGAAGGTGGTAAAGGCTTAAGTATTTGAGATACCTTCACCCATAAATATCCAGGTAATTTAACAACTCTGTTTCTCTCTGTATTCATTACTCGATTTTCTTCTTTCCTATTGAATGAAAAAGGACAAGGTTATGTGTATAATAATCTTCTTGTGTATTTTGAAGATATATATTGTTAGTCTGTAATTTTTCATATTTAATTACTTTACTAAGCATATAATTAACTTACTGTGGAAACAACGTGCAGAAAAGATAGAAGATAGAAGCAATGGAGATGTTGCAAATTAAATGACCAATATCACCACTATAAGGAAGATGTTGGGATCATGAAGGATTTGAATCTAGATGCTTACAGATTATCCATTTCTTGGCCTAGGATACGCTCAAGTGAGTCATCGCAGTTAACTTCACGCGAAGTTGATAGTTAAGAATCGTTAGATATACAACTCAGTCAAACTTGTCAAATCATTTAACTTTAACTTCATATTAAGTTAACTGCACTTGAATTTCCACCAATTAGTAAATAGCTGATGTTTATTTAGTTAGTTAATTAATTAGTAATTAATTACTCTTTTGCATTGATTAACCATTTCACATTTGCCACAAACAGAAGGAAAGCTTAGTGGAGGGATAAGCCAACAAGGAATTGATCATTACAACAGCTTCTTTAATGAGCTACTCTCTAAAGGTCATCATCAAAATAATTCCATCCAACTTCTTTTTAATTTTCCCTAACAATTTTCTTTCTCTTTTGCAGGCATAAAACCATTTGTTACTCTTTTTCATTGGGATCTTCCACAAGCTTTGGAGGATGAGTATGGTGGCTTCTTAAGTCCTCGCATTGTGTGAGTACCGTAAAGTTTCAACATTCACAAAGAATCAAAGATACTATATACTATGCAGATTTATTTGACTCAAATAAATATCAGGTTCATTTTTAGCCTTACAAGTTTGAAATAATGATTATCAAAGTTTAGCCATATTGGAAAGATAAAATCTGTTTGACAAATGCAGGCATCTCAAAAAGGCACCATAGGCATAACCTTGGTGTCTCATTGATTCATGCCATTTTCAAATAGTCCACTTGATACAAGTGCTGCTGAAAGATCACTTGACTTTATGTATGGATGGTAAGTACTAATACTAATATTAATACTAATACCCCTGCTTTTAAATTATTGATTGGTTCTTAGAATCTAAGCAAAACAGTTATTTGTTATTTTATATAGGTTTATGGAACCTTTGACAACAGGAGATTATCCAGAAAGCATGAAATCTATAGTTGGAAGTAGATTGCCTAAGTTCTCTAAACAGCAATTCGATCTAAGCAACTCATACATTCATATGATTTCATTGGATTGAACTATTATACCACCAACTATGGTTCCAATGCACCTAGGCTATTGTCTGGAAAACCAAATTATGCCACTGATTCTCATGTCAATTTTGCAAGCAAAGACACTTTTCTTTATCTTTCAATTAATCTCAATATATATGTGTTAGACTTTACTAATGGTGTGTAAATTGTTTCTATAATAATGGCAGCTGAATGCAATGGTGTTCCTATAGGTCCAAGGGCATGTATATGTTTCATTTTCAATAACATAAGATTGACATTATCATATTTATGTGCAGGCTGCTTCAACTTGGTTATATGTTTATCCAAAAGGAATTCGAGAACTATTGCTTCACACCAAGAAAAAGTACAACAACCCCTTGATTTATATCACAGAAAATGGTAAAAATAAACTTATTACATTATTGCATTGCATGTTTTAATTTGTTCTATGAATCATAGCATAGTTGAATTTGTAGGTATTGATGAGTACAATGATCCAACACTGTCACTTGAGGAGGCCCTTTTAGATACCTTCAGAGTTGATTTTTATTATCGTCATCTCTTTTAACTTCAACATGCTATTAAGTAAGTTATTGCTTCTCATTATATATATTTGTTCAATCTTTTCTTTCTTTCTTTCTTTTTGAAGTATCTGTTAAACTTAGATTTAGATCCTGTAAATTTTGAATTTCACTCTAGAGAGTAAAGTGTGATTTCTCACCATTTATTTCATAGATGAGACCAAAAATAAATATGAGAGAGAAATCATTCAAGGGTAGAAGATTACACTTTACCCTCTAAAGTACAAATTCAAAATTTAGAAGATCCAAATCCGTTAAACTTTACCATTTTCATTTGTAAGGGATGGTGCAAATGTGAGAGGATATTTTGCATGGTCATTGCTGGACAACTTTGAATGGAGTGCAGGTTATACTGTGAGATTTGGACTAAATTATGTGGATTACAAAAAATGGTCAGAAGAGATATAATAAGCTTTCTGCAAAATGATTCAAAAACTTCCTCAAAAGATATTATTAGACTGTTTTTGTGTTCACCTTGAATAAATCATGTGATGCAATGTAAAACTTTAATGATATGATCATTGCTCCATTTATGTTTATCTATTTTCTAGTTTGCTATTTAGGTTCACTTCAATATCAACAGAATGAGTTCTAAATTTACTCCGAAGGTAAAATTAGGATTACCTTTCATAGTCATAAATTTATAGGATCGGGATATGAAGCTGCAGCGAGTCTCTTTGTATTGGGTCGGCATCTCTAAAAGTGTACCTGTAAGAGACTGTAACGCTTAAGTCAGTAATAGCTTAAGAAATAACTTAAGAAGTATAAGAATTATGGTAGATATTATATTTTGAATATGCGTTAAACCATTTATTTATAGTATTTGAAGAGTAAATCTGAGAAAGATCCGAATAACTCTTATGTGAACATGATTCAGATTATGTTTTTTATGGACCGTCGGCATGTCCTCAAAGAATGTTCTTTAGCCGGACACAACTTTAAATCCAACATGAGACCATAACAAAACTTAAGAGTGAGTGTGCTATCAGAAGTCACATAGTGTCGAGTCACAGACTCCTATTTTAGTATTTAGTATGTAAAGTGGTCGTAATACTTCTTGCTATCAGAATAGCGCATCCGGAAGCGTGACTTCTGATAGCGAGGGTATTACAGTGAGAATGAATTAAAATGGCAAATAGATATACTGCAAGGAGCTCTCATTTCAGTCACCCCTAGCTTTGAGAAACAATGGCATCTCCATTTTTGAGAAACAATGGGGGTGTAACAATCTACATAAGGCTCACTCAGAAAATGAATTCTTAACCTAAAAAAGAAAGGAAAAGGAAAGAAATAACAGCTACTTAATTGTAAATTCCACAATTCCACAAAGACTAATAATGAACATAACAAAGTGATGTTAGCAGGAAGATACCAATGACTAAGAAAAGTCTCTTAACAATTTCTTAGGAAACACTGACTGAAAAAATTGATAAACATGATATTCAAAGTTATATACAATGCAATGCAGTTATTTATATGAAGTTGATATTTAAAAATAGTTAGATAATTTAAAATATTTGACAAAATTAATATTTAATAATTTTTAATTATTAATTTTATATAAAAATAATTGTATATAAATTTTTATCATTATATATAATTATATATATATAATATTTATAATTATAAATTTATTATATTTAATATTATTCAATTATTTTAGTAATAATTAATAAGTATAAAATAAAATAATAAAATAAGATAATTTTAGAATGCTTTGTATTAGTTTTTATTTATTGTTTCTCAAACTTTTTTCAACTTACAATTCATAATTCATTGATACATTAACTGTACTCAGAATTTCTACCATAAAATTTCACGTAGATGATTCGAATTTCGAAGTAATTGGCTTCTTCGAACCGAAATCTATTTGTTAGATATATTTAAAAACATGTGACGAGAAAAGAGAAAATGAATTGACGAATATAGAATGTAAAGAATTGACCATGCACCTACACGTTATTCCGTCCAAATTCATTGTTTTTTCATTAAATTGCCTAAATACATTATTACGGTATTTTAGTATTTTACTATTTTTAGATTTTCTTACATATCGGCCATCTCCATATATTTATTACATTATATAATATTATAATTTTCTATTTTTATTTCAAAATAATACTGTAAGGTCAGATTTAATCGGTATGAATGATAACATAATTAATTAATTATCTACATATGTGAGGACAAAAAAGTAAAATAAATAAATAAATAATTATTCATTACCACGTTAATAAAATTTATTAATTTAGTTCATTATTTTAAACGTCCTATGAATATAAAAAATATCTATATAAAAAATTAATGATCAAATTAGTTATATATAATTATATATATATATATATATATATATTATATATATATATATATCTTATTTTACATATTTTTAATATATAGTTTATACTAATAATTAATTTGATAACTAATTTTTTTACATATAATATAGTTATATGAATATACATACAGAAAGACAATATCAATATCTAATTAAATAACGTTTAATTCCAAAGACAAGTAAAATATATAAAGAAAAGTAAAGTATATAGTTCAACTATATATAAATAACACTAACATTATAAATGTACATTGTCAATATATATAAAATAAAGTTATTAATTTTTAAAATAACCTACTTATTTAATTTATTGCAATTGACTCTATAATTTAGAAATTAAGTCTTTTAGATACCTCATTTAAATTTAGAATAATAATATATATAGCCTACTATTCTCCCTTTTCTTTGATATGGGAAAAAAAAGAAAATAAAAGAAAAAATAACTTATAGATCTATTAAAATTAAATATATATTGTGGAACACAATTTTAAAATTTTGTTCCCTGTTAGAATTCAAAAATCTTTAACTAAGAAACTAGTTTGCAAATTTGGACATGGAAATAATTCAAAGTGCAGTTGGGGAAAAACTTTGTATCTGTATTCACGTGTGGAAAACCATGGTTCATGAATCAAGCAGTAAAAAAGTGATGGCTTTCTTTACATGCAAAAAAGCATATCAATTGTTCTTATTATTTATTTATTATAACAAAAACTAATATACCGAATTACAGATGCAGAGAAATATCAAATCAAAACAAATAAGTATAAGGCTTTTATTTTTATTATTTTTTTATTGATAGGGACTTCCGTATAATTATTTTTATGTAAAATTGATAATTAAAAATTGTTAAATAATAATTTAATAAAATTTATTAATTCAAAATAACTGCAAGTTTTTACTTTTTTTTTTAATTTTATTTTTATAAGTATTATATAAATTTTATTGTTTGAGGTTCAAAAAATAAATAAAATAAAATAAAAGATTGAGGTTTGAAAGGAGAGGGGTGCAGAGTGGATAGAATGGGCGCAACACAGAGGATCGAAAACATTGAATGGAACACTTTGAGCTAAATTTGTCATCTCTCTCCTCTGTGTCTGTGTCTTTGTTTCTGTCTCTCTCATCATTTCCTCTCTCTCTCTCTCTCTCTCTCTCTCCGCAGAATCGTAGCTTAGCATAGCATTCAATTTTGGGCAACTTTGGGTAGCGAAAGCAAAACCCTTTTCTTGGGTTCTTATTGTTTTTGCTGAATTCGCTATCTCTCCATCATAATCAATAATCATAATCAAAAAGCAAAAGGAACCTAAATAAAAATCGTTTTTTTTTTCTGGGTATTTACTTTCTCCCTCTCCTTTTGGGTGATTGCAACCAGCAGATAATATCGCCAACCACGTGCCTCTAAGTATTTGTAGATGGGAGAAATCGAAGAAATTGCAATTGATGTTTGGTATGTCTTCAAATTCCTTTTTTTCCTTTTTTTTTTTAAATTGCCACCCACAACTTCAATTTTTCATGCGTGCTTATATATATTTTTTTTTGTGTGGGGTTTTTTAGTACTATAATATTTGGTGAATCATATATTTGCTCTGTGAATCACTATTAGCTTTAACTGTGTTGGTGTTGTTGGGATTCATCCTATAGATATGTCCAATAGTTGCTGAACTATAAATTCCATATTGAATATCAGTTAGTTTTCTTGAATTTCAGTGAGGAATATATCTCATCAGAATAGAGTGTTCGTTGGGGAGTTTATAGATTGAAAACAATGTCTGCTTCAGTGTATTACTTTTGGGGAAATGTTACAGAATAGAGAAGGGAATGAAATTTTGACTGTTAATTAGTTATACTTATTCCGGAACTAACAAGCTAGATTTTATTTGCTATATATGCAATGATAATTTGGCACATGCGATGTCGATTCGTGGTTTTGGAGGGACCAAGTTAATAGAATCCTTTTAAAAGAAACCTAACTGAGCGATTTTGTTTTGTTTTGTTTTTTCTTTGGTGCTTTTTTTTTTCTTCCCCAATTTATTGAATAGAGCATCTTCTGATATTATGACATGTTGAACTACAGCTCAGATATAGATGTTGATGATATTAGATGCCATAATATAGCGGAGAAAGATGTCAGTGATGAAGAGATTGAAGCAGAAGAATTGGAGAGGAGGATGTGGAAGGATCGAATTAAACTCAAAAGACTCAAGGAAAAACAAAAGATTGCAGCACAGCAAGCTGCAGAGAAGGCAAAGCCGAGGCATACCACTGATCAAGCTCGGAGGAAGAAGATGTCCAGAGCACAAGATGGTATTCTTAAGTATATGCTGAAGCTTATGGAAGTCTGTAAAGCTCGTGGATTTGTGTATGGAATCATTCCTGAAAAGGGAAAACCGGTGAGTGGTTCCTCCGATAACATTAGAGCTTGGTGGAAAGAGAAGGTAAAGTTCGATAAGAATGGCCCTGCTGCCATAACAAAGTATGAAGCAGAGTGTCTTGCTATGAGTGAGGCTGATAACAATCGAAATGGGAACTCTCAGAGCACTCTCCAAGACCTGCAAGATGCAACACTTGGGTCACTCTTATCTTCTTTGATGCAACATTGTGATCCTCCTCAGAGGAAGTATCCATTGGAAAAGGGTATTCCCCCGCCTTGGTGGCCAACCGGGAATGAAGATTGGTGGATCCAATCAAATTTACCCCATAATCAGAGTCCTCCTTATAAGAAGCCGCATGATTTGAAAAAGATGTGGAAAGTGGGAGTGCTAACTTCTGTTATAAAGCACATGTCACCTGATATTGCAAAAATAAGGAGGCATGTTCGCCAGTCAAAATGCTTGCAGGATAAGATGACAGCAAAGGAAAGTGCAATTTGGTTAGGGGTATTAAGTCGAGAAGAAGCTCTTATTAGGCAGTATAGTACTGATAATGGTACGTCTGGAATTACAGACGTGCCGCCTGCTGTTCCTGCTGAAAATAAGCAACCAGCCGCTAGTAGTGATAGCAATTATGATGTTGATGGCGTTGATGATGGTGCTGGTTCTGTTTCTTCTAAAGAAGATAGGAGAAATCAAGTTACAGATGCTGAACCATCAGATAACTCGCGAAGGAATTCTATTCAAGAGAAAGATCAAGCTGAGAAACAACCCAGGAGAAAAAGACCTCGATTGAGGTCAAATACCACTAACAAATTACCACCACAACCTCACAATGAAACTTTACAAGTTGAGCCAGTAAGCACTTTGCCCAGTGAGAACCAGACAGAAGCTCAGGTGGTTGGGCAGATTCATGGAAATGAACACGGTAATGATACAGATACTTCTATGAGACTAGTGGATAGAGGACCTGAGGTGCCAGCTCAACTACCGGCAACTGGATTTGATCATTTCTCTTATCTTCATTCGAACAACTTAGTTCCCTCGGAAAGCATGTATATGAGTGGGAGGCAATTGCACTATCCTGAGGTGCAAAACCCCGACATGCATCAAGGAACTAATTACAATATTTATAATCCAGTGGCAGGGTATGACCCTAGTCATGATGGACAGCAGTTGCAGCCCGGAAATGATGAACCAATGCAGCCAGATAATGCAGTCTCTATGCAACCAGAACATAATATGAAAGGAGATGAAATTACTGGAGATTTGCAATATTTTGGTAAAGATGCATTCCAAAATGAGCTTGACAGACCTATAGATCATTCTTTCTTTGGATCGCCAATCAGTAGCATGTCGTTAGATTTTGGAGGATTCAACAGTCCACCATTCCATTTGGATGATTTCTTGGGTGATGATGAAATGATCCAGTACTTTGGAGCATAGATTAATGGAACTAGTGACTCGGCAATGATTGTAAGTGCTATTCCTCTCTTAAATTATGCTTTCTCGGTTATCCTATGTATCTTGACTTTGTACTGCGGCTGTTTCATCGTTTTCCAGGTATTATTCAAATCCGAAAACTTGTTACCCAGCTGCGTGAGGGTTCGCAGATTGTTGGTGGTAGTATTTATGAAGTTGGAAGTTGAGGAATACAATCTTAACAATTGACAACTCATCAATTCATATACAGGGAGAATCATAACATAATTTTGTTCTCTTGATTGCCCCATTTTCCACAACAATAAATATATTTTGGGGTTTTGTGTATAAATGTGACAATTGTTGGAATAGCTAAAGTATCACGGATATTTAGGTGAATTTCTTTGGAAAAGGGTTGCCTCAAGTTTAATTCATGATCAATGTCTTCATGCTCCCTCCTGTGCTCTTTGTAGGTTGGGAAGATGTGCAACTGTGTATATTTCAGAGGCTGATTGATGCATGAGAAATTAGAACCGTTGTTGTATTCTTACTTTCTTATATCAATTTGGATATTTTAAGTAGAACCATGGATGTTACTCCCATATCATGTCTTGATTTTGAAAAGCAAAGGCTCCGTTTCTGTGAAGCTTGTTTGCAGGCAAAGTGCTTCAATGGAAATGTTCACCACTTATTCAAATGTTTCTACAAAAATTCAGATAAAATCTACAAATTATTTATTAAATAGAAAAATCATTTACTGTTTATGAAAAGAATAGCATTTTATTTTATTATTTTTATGATATTTTTAAAGCTTTTCAAGATATCTTTATCATTTTAATCTTATAAAAATAATTTTGAGGAGTTTACCTTTTGTTCAAATATGAAACAAGTTGTACATAACAATGGAAGTCCCTGTTACTAGATTCATTCAAGGTGGAAGCAGTTACATACGTAGTATTATTGATGTTTATGTTTGATCAGGTTACTTCCTCTTCTCTGTCTGACATCATCATTAAATTCGATAAAGTCGGCTTTCCGATGGTAGCAACTTGTTTCGCCTCATCCACTTGCACACGAACAGTCTAAACTCTAAACCATAATAAAATTATGATGCCACATGGTAGTTTCGTCACCAACCCACTTTGAAATGTCCTCTCCGACAAAGATAGCATTTAAATAAATTAAAAGGAAATGAAAGAAACAATGTCCAGTTGATATTTGAATCTTCCATGAAAGTAATTTTGAGGCCTATATTGACATACTGTTTCACCTAGTAGATGTCACTATCAAAGTAAGATTGCAAAGCAAAATCAAATGTGAAGTGCTTCACCTAGAATTCGTATTGCTCTAAGAGACCGCAATAATGAATTGAAAATTCATGCTTTCTCTTACTTCTTGTTACAATTGGCACAAGACTTCTTTTTCTACCTCTGGTGAGTCTGTAACTAAATACTTCACTTGAAAATACAACTTTATTTACAAACCAAGTTTCTTTGGCCTCAAATATGTGGAAGAGCCCTTTTTCAAACCTGGCATGGAGACTTGCTGTTGCTGCTTAGCCAACTTTTCTTTCTCCTCCTGCTTCTGTTTTCTCTCAATCTCTGCTTGCATCTTCTTCAAATTCTCCATCTCCTCCTCCATGGCCGTCTTCTCTTGTTTCTGTTTCTTCTTATGCTCCAGCAATGATGTATCAGACTCCTTAACAGAGAAAAACATGGGTCCAAGCTCAGCCAACCACTGGGGCTCCACGGCTGTAGCACATTGCATATACTCCTTCGTGGTTAGGATTAACTCATGATAAACCACATACTCCGGAGTTGCACCCATGCCATAGAGTGCGCTACTGGGGTGTAGATGACATGGCATCCCAGTCCGGCAGTTGACATACTCTCCAACACCCTTTAATCTTGCTGCATTGTGGAAGTATGCTGAGCAAATTGCTTTTCTGACTATGTCTGTATCAGGCCAACAGGTGGTTAGAGAGATCTTCAGTGTCTTGAGAATATCAAGCAGCTGGGATCTCACCTCTCTGGCTTTTCTTAGACCTTTAACATGCAAAAAATGATCATTACACCAGTCACCTCTGTAATCATGCTGTTTCCATTGCTGATAGACATTGTACAGGGTTAAGTGATCAGATTCTGGCACAAAAAATCTTTCGCGTGCAGCATCACTCTCCTCTGCTCGGTCCTTGGGTCTAAAGAAAACTGACGGTACTGAAAGCATGGAAACAATTGTCAGAACCTCCTCAAGGCACCCTAGCTGTTCACCCATCAAAAGCATCTTGGCAAGTGGAGGGTCCAGTGGAAACTCAACCATTTTCCAGCCAAGATCTGTTAAGGCACCCACATTGTTAAGGGCACCCAATACCCACAACTGGTACATAGAATTGAGAATATTATCTTGCGGAGGTGGGTCCATGAAATCAAAATCAAGTAAATTCTCAACTTTAAGAGATTTCAGCAACAAGACCACATTGCCGAGGTTAGTCCTTTGAATCTCGGGGACAGGACTGGGCAACATTTCATTTAGGTAAGCACTCTCTGTGTACAGTCGATAACATGTACCAGGCCCAGTTCTACCAGCTCGACCAGCACGCTGATCAGCAGCAGCACGGCTGACGGGGAAGACTTGGAGAGCATCCATACCCATCCTTGGGTTATACACCTTCATTTTACCATAACCTGTGTCTATGACATAGAAGATACCGTCCACAGTCAATGATGTCTCAGCGATGTTAGTGGCAACGATGCATTTTCGGGCTCCATCTTCAGCTCTCTGGAATATCTTAGCCTGCAAATCAGCAGGAAGCTGAGAGTATATAGGTAGAATCAAGAGTTTAGGGACTGCTTTCTTTGAAGAAGAGACCATCTGCTCCATTCTTTCTGCAAGGGCGTAGCAAGCTGCCTCAATCTCATCTTGGCCAGTCATGAAGATAAGAATGTCACCTGGAGGACTAGTAATGTGAATTGTCATGGCCTGCTTCACTGCACCTTCAACATAATCTTCAACTGGAGTTTTACTCCATAATGTAGTCACAGGAAATGTTCTCCCAGGAATATGATAAATTGGCACACTGCAAGAATGCCCTAATTAGATCGTGAACCAACCAAAATGTGGAAAACGAGATATTAGACAAGATTGAGGAGCTGAAACTCACCTTCCGAAGAAATGTGAAAATTTCTGTGCATTCAGAGTTGCTGATGTGACGATCAACTTAAAATCACGACGTCGAGCAACAACTTTCTTCAATATTCCAAAAAGAACATCCGTGTTTAATGATCTTTCGTGGGCTTCATCCATGACAATAACCCTGCAACAGTTTCAGATACTAACGTTATTTTTTTTTTGCAGAAACACCATAAATGTCATTGTTGAGGGTGAATTTTCTCAATATTTTCATACCGATACTTGTCTAGATCAGAGTCTTTAAGTGTTTCTCGTAGAAGAACCCCATCTGTCATGTACTGTAAAATTCAACAATTTAAGTTTAGAGTATATAGCAACAAAAGTTACTAATGTGTCCACATAACTAATGCATATGTTAGACTTGTGTATGCTCAAAGGATAAATACAATGAAAAGAAACCACACTCAATAGCAAAATAGTTCCAGTGTTATAAAATAAGTGTTTACCTTTATAATGGTATTTGGCCCAGTCACATCCTCAAACCGTATAGCATAGCCAACCTTCTCACCCAGCTCTGTCTCCATCTCCTCACTGACTCTCTTGGCCACACTCATAGCTGCTACACGCCTGGGTTGGGTGCAACCTACTATACCTTTTATAGTGTAGCCATCCTCATGCAGATACTGTTCAAAAAACTCAAATGTCAAATTTCTGTCTTGATTGGACAAACATGATCATGTAAATAATTGAAAAGAAAAGGAAAAGGACAATGCACCTGTGTCAATTGGGTTGTCTTTCCTGAGCCAGTTTCTCCAACCACTACGACGATCTGATTTTCTCGAATTACCTACACAAGTGTATATCAACAAATTATTGCAACATATATGAACCGCTGGCTCTATTTGCTTCTCACTTTCTTCACAAGTGAGAGGGCAAAACATTTTTTCTCTTAGCTGATTATGAGATACACATACAATAAAGAAAAAACCAACCTGTAATAGGTCATCTCGCACTGAAAAAATGGGCAGATATTGCCTTTGCTCTGCAATACTCTTTGACTTGGCAAAATCACTCACAGCCTCTTCCTTTTTCAAATGCTGTGAAAACTTAGCTTCTTCCTTAAAATCTATTTCACCCTGTTCACCCACTGTAGCAGTGTCTGCATCAATCTGCATTTGAAAGGATTTTTAAAAAGGATAAGTCTTTATACACCAGTAAGAGAAAGCAAAGATCACAACTGTTCCAGAAGAATACCTGTTCTGCTGTCTTTTCAACACCTAAGATATCGCCAAGTTTTGAGCCTGCAAGCTCCCAAAAACGTTGGCGAGACTTATTTGAACTCTGTTTCTCACGTATTTCTCTGACCAGAGTAGATCCTTTACGAGAAATTATAGCCATGTCAGATGTTGGATCCTTTATTGGCATAATTGGCTCTGCCTGCTTAGTAAAAACAACTCTGCCATCAAGGAATGGAGGTTTTGTATCTGCGAATGTCGGTAAAAATAATCAGTTTAAAGAGGTGTATGCCATACAAACTGCATAAAACATCAATTAGCGAGATGAAGATTTACCATGCACCAGAAGAATAACTTTGCGTTCTTCCTCATCATCAAACTCAGTCTGAACCTCTGTACCTCTAACGGCTCCTGATCTCAGGAGTTGTCTGTCCTCCCATTGAGCATTATCAGCTGTGAGCTGAGACAACTTCTTGCTCTGAGCAAGGGACATCTTGGTCCCATCTCTTCTAGTCTGTTATTTGTTAACAACAACTGATTACTTTAACAAGATAACTAAATGCAAGTTGCTAAAAACCATGCACAATCCATGCTGCATATATAAGATATATAACGCGGTGTATAGAACATCTTCATATGTGACATTTCAGTTTTAATATGTATCAGTTCTACTTATGACAAGGAACTATCTTTAATTTATCCAAGAAAAATTTGCAAGTAACAAGAAGCTTTGTATGTATAACAGTTTGCAGCAAATATTAGTTTACATATAATTAGAATTCTTAATATTTAGTTATTTACCAGTCTTTTGGCAAGCTCAGCCTCTTTTTTTTGAAAGGTAGCCTCGTCTCCAAGAAAAAGTGATGAGTTATCTCCTCCATCGAACATTGTGCTACCTTCCTCTCTATCATACCTACACAAAGATAATCTTAATCAGATTGATGTATTATACATCAAGAAGTGAAAGTTTGAAAATTACACAATATATGTTACGGCTTAAAAGGTCATCTATAACTTCAACCCTATCACAGGTCAAACTTGTATGATGAGTCAAAATCTCAAATTTTGGATCTATTCAAAGAACTAAATTTTAACCTAAATTTGACCGAGCACGTATTATAGAAGACGAGCATAGAAAAGGAACCAAATTATTTTCCAAGAACTTAACACCACACATGTCAAATACAAGGATTTAACACAACATCAAAATGGATACTTCTCAAAATGAAGTTTAATTAGCATAATTACCATGCCCGGTCAGCATCATATTCCATCTCTGCACGCATGCTTTCAGTAATCTCATACTTGTGTTCTTCGCCAAACTCGGACTTATCAGTCACTTCATCCTGGACACATGACAAGATGTACATGCATATTATTAGAAACGACCATAATGAAACCATGGAATCTTTCTAGACATTTTGTTAGTGATCAGCTTAAAATCATCTATTTAAAGCATCTCAGATCAATTATCAACTAAACAAGGGCAAAACAGATATTATTAAGCACAAGATATACCTCATACGAACTTGAAGTTCCTGAAGAAAAAGTAAGTTGATGGGACCTTCCACTATGTCTAGAAGTAGAAGATTTAACTGAAGATCCAGAAGCACGTATTGGAACAGGAGATGGAGACACATGGTCCCATGGAGAAGAAGAATAAGGAGTATTGCCTCCTGACCATGGAGAAGCCAATCGTGCATCAGGTGAGGCACCAAGAAACATAGGGGATGGTGAAGGTTGATGATGTCTAGAACTAGAGACACTGTCCCTTCGAGGAGTATCTTCCCATTCCCATTGCCCATCATCCCAGTCAGACCTGCCTGCAAATAAAACACTGGTAACTCAGAAGTAATAATGATGATGATAATGATGATAATACTAAGACAGATTTTACAAATGTGTTGGGGATTACTTGCATATTATACTCTGAAAATGATATTTTCTTAAATTTCTGTTCGGTATAACGATACAAAATTAAAAATGCAGAAAGTTTTCTAGCATTTCAAATTTGGATTAATTTACTGCATATCTGGCTCCAGTAATTGGATTAATACGGGAAATTACAAGAAGCAGAATAATAACAATAACATACCAGGTGTTCTCCTGGAACCCTCATATCTGCTTCGCTTTCTACCATATTCATGGTCATACCTACTACGGGAATCCCTTTCTGAATAAAGCTCCTTACTTCTACCGTGCTCATGGTCATATCTACTACGTGAATCCCTCTCAGAATAACGCTCCCTATTCCTGTTGTATTCATGGCCATACCTACTACGTGAATCCCTCTCAAAATAAGGCTCCTTACTTTCAAAATTGTCTACATGTTGCACTCTTCTGCTACCACTTCTTGACTCATCTCTGTGATGCCTCCTCTCATTCCTATAATTCTCCCTTTCATATCCAGAAGGTGAAGCAGGGACCTTCAAAGTTGAAATATCATAATGAGACATGCAGCAAAACTTCAAAATATTAAATTTTAATTGAACAAAAATTGCTAACTGATGAAAGCAACAGTAAGAAGTGATATAATATTGAGCAGTGAAAATGTAGGAACACTTATTTTGGACAGAAAAATATTGTATTGATTTTTTATTGCAGAGATTAACAAAAGCAATTATTAGCATATTCAATAATGACTCAAAATATTCTTCATGTCCTTCATAAAACAAATATACACTGTCAGTTTCATAAAAAATATACTAGGCACTAGGACAACATCATGGCAAACTAAATATTTCTCCTAAAAGAGCAAAAGGAATAGGGCCATGAAATATGAAAGCAAAAACCCAGAAAAAGAGAGAATAATCTTACATCTGAACCCCGATGCTCCTTTGAACGAGTCCCATGTGAATCAGCATCATGATCTTCAGTCACAGAACTTTCTGCATGTACAAAGCCAGAGAACCATCTGAGATAATTGTTTTTATGCATACTAACAACCCATACACATTCATATTTTATCTAAGACAGCTTGAAATAATCATTCTGCATAGATTAAACATGTTGAGTTTGAAAATTTTCCTTTATAATAACTGAATTAGCCCTTGTAAGTACAACAACGCTTTTCACATTTTCCCTTTGCATTTCCAAAAAGCTTTATAAGGACCATTTTATCTATATCTCCCCCTTCAATAACTCCCATACTGACCCCCCCCCCCCCCCCCCGTTTTCTTTTTTCCAATATTAAGCAAGACACAAAATCCCCTAAATAGTAGCAACTATCTTAATGAGTGTCAAGTGTGACACCTTCATAAACCATGAGTACCCATTACTAAAATAAAAGGTCCACCTTACTGCTACCAAATGCATTCATTTGCATCAAATATGAATATAAGAACAAAACTTCCAAACACATGCCATGCGTTTGCAACTTCAAACACGGCACCATTAACACAACACAATAACATGAACTTCCAACATTAGTATGAGTTTTGAACAATATCTTTTTTCCTACACATTGATCTTTCACAACTGAAAAAACCTATCAATAAATCCAAACGATAGCAAAACGAAGAGATATTGGTTTTTAAAAATTATAACCTGCTTGTGATGATTCATTGGTTGATTTCCGGTATCTCGTATTAGCTCGTCTGTCTTTACTAGCAGTTCCACCAAGCCCGCTTTCATCCTCAATGACAGTAGACTCAGACTTATCTACATCTTCTGCAGATGCTGCAATAGAAATGGTCCTTGGTTTCGGGACCTTGAACACTCCATCATTTTGAGATCCTTCACGTTTTGCAATCGCAAGGGCATCTAGTCCTATTGAAGTCATTCATTAATACCAAACAATTAATCTATGCTCAATGGAACTAAATCAGAAACATACCTAATTCAAAATGCATAAGAAACTACAATACCTAAACGAGATTTTCTTTCTTGAGGCACGTACACCACTCTGTCCTTGCCGGGAACATAAAGTCCACCACCAGTGGACTTCTCCGGTTCCATGGTCTCCGTGGTCTTGTCAATGTCAACAACTCCATTTTTCTACTCATAAACAATAACGAATAAATTAGAAACAAAAATCTCGATCCATTTAGCTTGAAAAACGGAAATAACCATGAATATGATACTAACCTCCATGATGCAAGTTGGATTTGGATAAGGAGCAGCTCCAAGCTCAATTATGAATTAAAAAAATCCCTAATTGTGAAGTTCAGAGCAATTTAGGGGAAAATACGAAAGTGAGCTTCGATATTAAAAAATTAGGGGGACGCTGAGGCTCAATACGTTGGAATCGGAGAGAGAGACTTGAAGGACGACGCCGTTTTGCTTCAACTGATCAACTGGACCTTGCGACCAAGGTGGCGGCACGCAGCCCTTTCTAACTTTCTGATTGTTTTCCGACCGACTTATGGAGGAGAAGGTTCATATCAGGTTTACCCCCAAAAAGAAGAAAAAGTATATTACTAATGTTTAAGGGTTGCTTATTTGGTAACTCTTTAAGAAAATATTTTTTTTGAGTTATCTTTTTTAAAAGATTTTATAAAATAGTAAAAATAATTTTATGTTAGAATATTTTATATAAAATTATTTTTTTATTTATTAATTATATTTTGATATAATAATATAAAAATATTTTTTTATTTATTTATTATATAAAAAATATTTTTTTTAAAAAAATATAAATTATAAATTTTTAAAAAAATATTTTTTTATTTTTTTAATATTTTTATTTTTATTATTAAAAAATTATTAAATACATTAAAAAATAAAAAATTCTTTTTATTAAAAAATATTTTTTTTATTAAAATAATAACACTAAACAAGCACTAAAATTGCTTAACAAAACTTATGGAATTGAATTTAATTTTATTAATTGAAATTATTATTTTGATGAACCAAATTTCTTTATGACACGTTTACCCTTCATAACGCTATAAAATAATTTAAACCCAATTAATTTAAGCAGAATATTAACTCTGCTCCTTGAAATATAATTAGACAAGTTGCTCAATTTAAAAACTAAAAGACTAGTTTAATCGCCATATAAAAATCAAAATATCAATTTAAGGATAAACTCAAAAAATTTACCCAAACTTTTTGTTTACTGATAATTTTTAAATTTTATTATTAATAAAAATATTCTTAAATTATTCAAAAATATTAAAATATGTATATTTAAATTAAGACATTCTACATTAATAAAAAATAATGATATAACAAATTAAGTTTTTTATGCGATAAGTGAGTTATATTATACTTTTTTTATTAACAAATTATATTTTTAATTACAGTTAAACATTTTTGATATAATTTTAAATTATTTAAAAATATTTTTATCAATAACTAAATTTAAAATATTTATATGAGAATCAAAATAATTGAATACATTTTCAACGGTTCACCCTTAATTTAATTATCTAATAAAATTAAGAATATTATATTTAGAACTTCTTTCTTCTTTACAACTATCAAAATTATATGAAATATATAAGAGTTAATAATTAAATTCGTCCATAAAAAAATACTTATTTTTTAAATTAGTTATCAAAATTCTTTTTTTAATCATATTAGTTCTTAAAAGATAAAATGTAAGTCAAATTGATCCTTTCGTTAGTTAAATGATAATGGCATGATGACGTGGTAGGTTAATGCTATGTGTCACAGGATGATTGGTTAATGCATGAGGTCAGTGACAATCACTTGACATGAAAAGAAATTATTTATAATAAAAATAGTCTTTAAAAATTTAGTTGTATTAATTTTTAAAATTTTAAGGATGAAAATTACTTATGTCTAAACTTTCGAGACTATTTTGATTATAAATAATTTTTTTACACGTAACATGTTAAGTGTTACTAACATAACATGTCAACCAATCATATTATGATATGTGATATTAACCTGCCACATCATCTAACTAACGAAAAGACTAATTTGACTTACGTTTTATCTTTTAAGGACTAATATGATAAAAGAAAATTTTGATGACTAATTTAAAAAATAAGTGATTTTTTAAGGATGAATTTCACTATTAATTCAAATATATAAACATAAACGAAGTATTATATAATATATACTAAAATACACAAGATATATTCTCATATTATCCACTGCAGCCAATCTGAGTCTAGTATGTAAATCTGAACTACATATTGCGTGCTTGCGGCAATTTAAACACGGGCTTTACTAGTGTGTAGAAAGAAAAGATCTTTTACATGTGTAGAAGACAGATGTCACTTCCAGACTTCTTTGATTAAAGTTTTTGCAAAAAACAAGTACTCTGAAGGGACATTTGCTGCAGTGGTTCAGTTCATACAGAAGGTAGCCATACGAATTAGTGCTATACCCATGGTTAATTAATGTTTAGTTTTAGTGTTTAATATAATCAATACAAATTTTATATTTGTAAAATATATATGTGGGCCGGGTTTAATATGATGTGTTGGGTCTAATATAAATGTTTATCTTAAAAAAAGACTTTGATGACTTTAAGACAAAACTATAATATAATTTAATGATTTTTCTATAAAATATTAGAATAAAAATTAATCCTATTAACGTTTAAAATTGCATGAATAAAAAATATTATTAAATAACTAAAAATACTTAACTAATAATTATTCAATTGTCTTAACTAAATTTTTAATATATAATTTTTTACTTATAAATTTTTTTTAAATTTATTGTTTTTTATTTTTATCTTATTTGTTAACTTAACTTTTTAATAGATTAATTTTTTATTAAATTAATTTTTTACTGTTTTTTTAACATTTAAATTGAAATATTATATTAATTTTTTTATAGTGACCAATCTCCAATAATACCATAATAATTACAATATTAATTTAATTCTTAAAATTTTTCATATTATGATTTAGAATAAGTAAATTGATTTATTTTTTAATTTATATATATATATATATATATATATATATATTATTTTCTATAGTACTTCTTAAATATGTGGCTTTTATATATTAATATTAACTTAGATTTATCTTTTTGGACGTAAATTTTGTTAATATACAACTATATAGCAATATCTATTAGGATTATTTTTTTTATAAAAAAATATTCAAATAATAATATTAGTAAAATAATAAAATAATATTTTAATTTTTTTAAATTTGTAACATTTATTATTTGTGAGTCTCATTATTTTAATCTAAAAATAATTAATAATATAAATTAATTCATTTTTTATATTAATAGTAAAACAATAATGATGCAGCAGCTACTTTTAATGTTCAATTTAGGGGACAATTTCCACAGTTGTACAAAAATTGACATAAAATAATATTAGATGAATGTTATGGTGTCTAAAAAGTAGTGCCTATTTACTAAAAAGAGTTAAAAATTATTATTTAATTTAAAAGATATAAGAATAAATAATTTTTAAAAAATTAAAACTTACTACAAAAAATAAGTTAAGCAAAGTTTAGGCAAAAACTTATAAGCAATATAAAATTTGCCATAATGTTAAAACAATGATTAATTAATCTCTTATTAGTCTTTAATATAAACATGCAAATTTAATATTTATATAATATATATAAGTTTGGTTTATATATTATATATTAAAATTATATATTAAAAATTTAGTTAAGACAATTGAATAATTATTAGTTAAATATTTTTAGTTATTTAATAATATTTTTATTCATGCAATTTTAAACCTTAATAGGATTAATTTTTATTCTAATATTTTATAGAAAAATCATTAAATTATATTATAGTTTTGTCTTAAAGTCATTAGAGTATTTTTGTAAGATAAACATTTATATTAGACCCAACGCCCGGCCCACATATATATTTTACAAATATGAAATTTGTATTGATTATATTAAACACTTAAACCAAACATTAATTAACCATGGTTATAGCACTAATTCATATGGCTACCTTCTGCATCAACTGAACCACTGCAACAAATGTCCCTTCAGAGTACTTGTTTTTTGCAAAAACTTTAATCAAGGAAGTGACATCTGTCTTTTACACATGTAGAAGATCTTTTCTTTCTACACACTAGTAAGACCCTTTAAACACACAAGCATTTGCTCTAGTTAGTTAAAGTACCATGTAGATCCTCATTCAATATACATACATAACATAACCGCAAAAGCAATTATAAAACTTATTATCAAGTAAAAATGAGAACTCTATTCATAAAGTTCCATTAGTGATGTGCTGGGTGGAGAGTGCAGCAGCTGCTAAGAACTCATCCATGGCCCTAACAGAAGAACCATCATCTTTCTTTGCATCCCTAATCAAATCTCTGATCTCAAGAGCTTTCTTCCTCATCCCAATGCCTTTCTCACTCTCATCCATAACCAACTGAATCTTCGCCATCAAATCCTCCCACTTAACCTCACACTTCTTCCCTCTCGCAACCTCAACGCAAACCCCAACCTCTTCCTCTAAAAGCTTGCAGTTAAAAAACTGCTCCGCCGCCATTGGCCACCCTAAAATTGGAACCCCCTCACTCAGCGATTCCATCACCGAGTTCCATCCGCAGTGGCTCAAAAATGCCGACACTGCCGAGTGCGACAGAATCTCCACCTGCGGCGCCCAATCGTGAACGATCAGCCCTCTTCCACTTTCTAGAACATTCTCCGTGAACCCTTCCGGCAACCACTCCTCCGCCCTGAACTCCGAGTTTATGTCGAAGCCAATCGGAGGCCTCACCACCCACACGAAACTCTTCCCGCAACGCTCCAATGCCGTTCCAAGTTGCATCATCTGCGATGCAGAGATCGTGTTCATGGATCCGAAGCAAACAAACAGAACGGAATTCGAGGGTTTCTTGTTGAGCCACTCTCTGCACAGCTCCGGGTTGATGCCGCCCCCTTTCCCACGTGAACCGTTTCCGGTCGAGAGGAGAACCGGTCCGATCGACCATACCGGCCGGTTTAAGATTCTTGTGAAGTAGCTGAATCCGAACGCGTCGAGTTCGCGGACCGAGTTGAGGAGTAACCCGTCCGAGTTAACCCAGTGGTAGAAATTATCCTCCCTTAAGTAAACTGACCACGGGTCAGTCCCATCCGCTTCCGCTATGTTAGTTGGTAGCTGCGTCACGTGAAGAGAACGCGCTTCTGGAAAGTCCGGGAGCGTGAATTCGCGTGAGTCCACGCGCTTGTGAGGGAGGTTCATCCAGAGGGAATAGTAACACGCGAGGCCGTAACCGCCGCAACCGCTGAAGACGACGTGGAAGACGCCAAGCTCCTTAGCCACAGTGGCGGTCCAACCGAAGAAAATATCAGCAACGATGCAGAGTCTTTGGGATCGGAGGTTTTGGATGAGGTTCTTGAAGGGTTTCTTGAGGGAGGTGGAAGCTTGGATGAGCTTGATGACGAGGTTGTAGGGGACAGTGTCGGTGTTCTCAGTGTTGGGAGGGAGGCCGTGTTCGGTGCTGGAGAAAGGGAGTTCGTGGAGGGTGACGGCGGAGTGCGGTGGGAGAGAGGATCGGAGCTTGTTGATGTTGAGGGCAGTGTTGACGATTATGATGCGGTAGTGATTTGATCGCTTTTCGAGTTGGAGAGCTAAGGCGAGGAAAGGGATGATGTGGCCTTGCGCCATGAATGGGAACATCACTATCGTTTGTTTTTGATCCGCCATTGCCGTTTCAGAGTGATTATGGATGGAAAGTTGATTTTATGAAAAAGCGGGGACCGTGGTCAAAGTTCAAAGTAGTAGTTGAATCTCCCTCAATTATCGTGGAACCCATGCCAATCCTATTTTCTAACCATTCATTAACTGAATTCTTCTTTATTAAATTATTATATTATTTTATAACAATTTTTGTTTTTTTTTTTTTTTGAGATTACGTGTATCCTGTAAATTCGGAAATAAGATCAAATCAAAACTGACCAAATAGTTCCAAGATTATAGCAGAAGAGCTCAATTATGTAATTTGGTTGCAGTTATAAATTAGTCAAACATTTTTTTTTATACTTTACTCATCTATATAAACGAGCCAATAAATTCGGAGAATGACAGCTCACACAATTCACTTTTTTTTTACATCGTTTTCTTAACGTTTTTTTCTGACTTGAGTGTCGGAATATTTTTTGCAGGTGCTCTTGCCATGGTATTTCATTTCGCCGAGATGTTTTATCCTTCACCCAGAACGACGTATAATTCTCCACCAAAACCAAACGTTAGTAGAAAGAATCTTCATACCTCGGTTGCTCACGAACAGAACATTTAGCGCCCATCGTAGGGCCCGAGTTTATCTAACCCCACTATTTTCTTTGCCTGACTTTTTACTCTTTTTTACAAGATTTTCGATCCTCAAGCATGGCCGACAATGGAATCCAACAACCCATAGAGGCAGAGCTCCTAGCTCAGATTACTGAGCTTCAGACAGAAGTTCGAAGGATAGCCGAATTGTCATCCGCCAATAATGCTGGAAACTCCAAAAGCTCGGCTCAGGGCAATACAGACCCTCTGAACATTAGCCCGCCAAAGGAAAAGTTAACTTTGGACAACTCTTTCTTCGAGGAGATCACCAAGTATCAGATGCCGAAAAACTTCGTGTTACCTACCACCCTTGAACCATACAAGGGGTTTGGCGATCCCCGCGCTCATGGTAAGAAATTCCAATCTATGATGTTTTTTAACGGCGCTAACAATGAACTTGTGCTTTGTCGAGCTTTTCCTACTTATATTGATGGTGGTGCATTACTCTGATTTTCCAAATTGTCTGCAGGTTCAATTTCTTCTTTTGAGGAGCTGGCGAGATCTTTCATCGATTACTTTGCCGCATCAAGAAAATATGTGCACGGATCAGACTACCTGGGCACAATCAGACAAGGACAACACGAAAGCCTAAAAGATTATATGACTTGGTTCGCTGAGGCAACCATAAAGATTCCAAACTTAGACCCGGCAGTCCACCTACACGCCCTTAAAACCGGCATCAGACCTGGTAAGTTCCGGGAGATGATTGTAATAACCAAACCAAAGACGCGGGAAGAGTTCTGAGAAAGGGCTGCAAGGTAAATGGAGGTCGAAGAGCTCCGTGAAGTTGAGAAAACAGAAAGACAACCGCCCAAAAGAGAATATGAGAAGACTTTTAGATCGCCAAGCAACAAGGAATCAAAGAAACCTTTCAAGCTCACACCAAAATTTGATACTTACACCAAATTCAATACAAAGAGAGAAAAAATAATCAAAGAGATTCTCAATGCCAAAATAATAAACCCCTCTGCCTGAGCAAGAAGTTATCAGGACCAGCGATTTGTAGACAAAAGCAAACACTGTGCTTTCCACCAGAAGTATGGACACACAACAGAGGAATGCATAATTGTCAAGGACTTATTAGAGAGATTATCCCGACAAGGTCTCCTAGACAAGTATGTCGAAGGACGAAGAAATAAGGAAAGCACTCGGGACCGAGAAGAGCGTCAACGAACCTCGGAAGAAAAAGATGACAACATATGGTCCAACCCTAATCCACCAAAGGGAGTCATAAATTGCATATCCGGAGGATTCGTTGGAAATGAAGTTACAGGTCAATGCTGGCAATTGAAGAAATAGTACCAAAAAGAAAGGTGGATACAGCATAGCCCAAAATAACCTTCAATCAGGTTGACCTATCTTCTCCAGGCCCAAACCTCGACGACCCGGTAGTGATTTCCATCCAAACAGGAGAGTTGTTGGTAAGAAAGGTCCTCCTGGACCCAGGTAGTAGCGCTGATGTCCTATTTTATTCTATTTTCCAGAAAATGAAACTATCTGAAAAAGCCATCAACCTTCGTCCGGAGAACTGATTGGTTTTTCTGGGGAAAGGGACCCAATAAAATGCTACATATGGCTAAAAACGACAATGGAAAACACCCCATTATCAAGGACTATTGATGTCCAATACCTTATAGTCGACTGCCCTAGTCCTTACAATATTATCTTTGGAAGACCCGCTCTGAACACATTTAGAGCAGTGGCATCTACTTTACATCTATGTGTTAAGTTTTAGGTACAGGATGGCAGGATAGCAACAATACCCTCAGATCGCCAACAAGCTCGGCAATGATACAATGCAAGCCTAAAAGGGGCCAACACAGGGGGAAAACCTCAACAAGAAATATAGGTTGTCCACAGCACAAATGAAGTACTGTCACTAGTAGACCTCGATCCTCGGGAAGATTCCCAAGAAAGACCTCATCCAGCAGATGAATTCCAAAGAGTTCCTCTGACCTCAAAAGCAGAACAGTTTACATATATTGGCCGAGCTCTAGAAGGAAAGGAGCAATCAAAACTAATAAAGGTATTACAAGACAATGCCAACTTGTTCGTTTGGACCCCAGTAGACATGCCAGGGATAGACCCGAGCATCATTTGCCACAAACTCGCCATCGGCAGAACAATACGAACTGTGGCCCAGAAGAAAAGAAACCTCGGAGCAGAAAAAGAGAAGGCAGCCTTGGAGGAGACCACGAAGCTCTTTAATGCCGACTTCATTAAAGAGATCCGCTTCACCACATGGCTTTCAAATGTGGTAATGGTAACAAAGAACTCAGGTAAATGGCGCATGTGCGTCGACTTTACAAATCTTAACAAGGCATGCCAAAAAGATGCTTACCCATTGCCTTGTATTGACAAACTAGTAGACAATGCTTCTGGGTTTAAAATCTTAAGCTTCATGGACGCATACTCTGGTTACAACCAGATTCTTATGCATCCAGAAGACCAAAGCATAACAGCTTTCATAACAGAACATGGAAATTTTTGTTATAAGGTAATGCCATTTGGCCTAAAGAATGCAGGTGCAACATATCAAAGACTAATGAACAAGGTATTCCATCAGCAAATAGGTCGGAATATGGAGATCTATATAAATGGCATGGTCGCCAAGACTCCATCAGAAGGATCGCACTGTGACGACCTAGAGAAAATATTCAAACAGATCCGAGCATATAATATGAGACTCAATCCAGAGAAATGCACTTTTAGGGTACAAGGAGGAAAATTCCTCGGTTTTATGCTGACTTCACGTAGGATTGAGGCGAACCCCAAAAAATTTGAGGCCATACTCAATATGGCAAGTCCAAAAACAATCAAGGAAGTTCAACAGTTAGCAGGAAGGGTGGCCGTACTATCACGATTCATGCCTGCAGTATCAAACCGATCATACCACTTCTTCTAGACGATCTCCAAGAATAAAAAGTTCGAATAGACCAAAGAGTTTGAAACAGAATTTTCTGAGCTTCAAGCTATCCTATCCTCACCACCAGTATTACAAAGTCCAGAGATCGGTAAACCTTTGTATTTGTACTTATCTATTTCTAATCATTTTATAAGTTCAGTTCTGGTTATCGAGACAGAAAAGGCACAAAAACCAGTATACTTCATTAGTAGAGTCATGAAACAAACCGAGAAAAGGTATCCCAGAATAGAACAAGTGGCCCTAGCATTGGTAACAACAGCAAGGAGGCTAAGGCACTACTTCCAGAGCCACACAATAATGGTAAGGACGAACCACCCATTACGGCAGATACTGACAAAGCCATAATTGGCAGAACGGCTGACCAAATAGTCCATCGAACTTTCTGAGTTTGACATTCAGTTTCAATCAAGGCCCACACTGAAATCACAGATCTTGGCAGACTTTGTTTCCGAACATACAGCAGATGAGCAACATGATGAATAGGTTTGGAAGTTACAGGTAGATAGAGCATCAAACCAAAGGGGAGTGGAGCTGGGATAGTACTAAAGGAAGGAGAAACAGTAATGGTCGAACAATCACTTCAATTCCACTTCTCGGCAAGCAATAATCAAGCCGAGTATGAGGCACTCATAGCATGTCTAAAGGCCCTCAGTTTCCATGTACACCGCCTAACAGCATACTGTGATTCCCTATTGGTAGTTCAGCAAACAAAGGAGAATTTCAAGTAAAAGATCCTCTGTTAGAGCGGTATTGGCTCATAGCAAAGGATCTTATTTCAAAGTTTGATGAATTCATTATCTCACATGTGCATAGAGAAAAGAACACTAGAGCAGATATATTGTCTAAACTCGCTACTAGAGCAAACACACACATGTCAGCACTAGCACAACTTACACTAGAAAATCCTAGTATCGAATCACTTTGCATAATGAACATCACTCACACAAACAACTGGAGAATGCCTTTTCTTGAGTATATTTGTGCAGGGACCATTCCCAGAGACGAGACCAGTCCTTAAATCTTTAGACGAAAAGCAAGTTTTTATATAGCTGTGGCAGGAGAGCTATATAGACGTGGTTTCTCACAACCACTACTAAAATGCCTCGGCAAAGAAGAAGCCAACGAAGTCATGACCGAGATCTACGAGGGCGTGTGTGGCAACCATATAGGAGGACAAGCACTGGCGGCCAAAATTGTCTGAACAGGATATTACTGGCCAACAATGAAAAGGGACTGCATATCAAAGGTAAAAACATGTGACAACTGCCAAAAGCACGCCGCTATTTCAATGAGGCCTGCCTAAGTGTTACACAGCATGGAGGTAAGCTGGCCTTTCTATAAATGGGGGCTCGATATCCTCGGCCCATTCCCAAAAGCACAAGGACAGGTAAAATTTCTTTTAGTTTCAATAGATTATTTCTCAAAGTAGATAGAAGCACAGCCCTTAGCAAGAATAACAGCCGAAAAGGTATGGTCTTTCATATGGAAAAATATCATATGTAGATTTGGAATACCTAAAGAAATAGTATCAGACAACGGTAGGCAATTTACAGACAGCAATCTTGCATCATTCCTGAAAAATTTTAACATACAACATCACTTTAGCTCGGTCGAGCACCCACAGACAAATGGATAGACCGAAGCTGCTAACCGAGTAATCTTGCAGGCAATGAAAAAGAAGCTCACTGATGCAAAAGGTGAATGGGCATACTTGATCCCAGAAATACTGTGGAGCTATAACACGACAATACAAACCACTACAGGCGAGACTCCATTCAAATTGGTATACGGAACAGAGCCACTAATACCAATTGAGATCGGCATCCCGACCGTAAGGGCTGAGCTATACAGTCAAAACCACAATATTGACACAAGGAAAGCCGAACTAGACCTCATGGAGGAAGACAGAGAGATCGCGGCTATAAAACAAAGAGCAATGAAGCAACTTATTGAAAGACAACATAAAAAAGGTGGTACCCAGAACATTCAATGAAGGAGACCTCGTCCTCAGAAAAAACAGAGGAAGCAAGGCGACCTCTATCACACGACAAACTCGCAGCAAACTGGGAAGGACCATTCCGGGTTGCAAAAGTACTCGGAATGGGGGCTTACCAATTACAAACACTAAAAGGCGACTCATTATCGGGGAACTAGAATATCTCCTCACTAAAGTTGTATAGATCATAAATTTTTCAATCTGCGGATGAAGGTACTCTTTTTCCCCTTAGAGGTTTTTTCCCAAATACGGGTTTTACCTAAGGAGGGTTTTAATGAGGCCGGATGCCCAAATATCAAATTGTCAATTATTACGAGGACAGAGTTTTTACTGACGTATGAATAAACGATCTTTTATCCCTATTCTACTTTCAAATAAATGCGCAAATGCAAATAAGCAGTAGTCAAACATGCGTACTTTTAATTATCAAAATATCCAAGTGTCAACCTGACTTAAACGCAGTTAGAGCAAAAGAAAATAGCAATCTGATCTAGAATCAGCAAACAAAAAGTATTAACAAAAAACAAACAACCCATAATATATCAAGAGGGAGGAACATTCTCATCGTGATCCTCCACAATTCCATCTACAAACAGCTTGCCGCCAATGACAATCTTGGTCATATTAAGCTGACCGCAATCAAACTCAAGAGCCAGCACGGCAACCTAACTAACAACACGATCAAATTTGGAGGTAAACATCTCCATTCCCTCCTCTTCCAGCTTATGGATCCTGGAAGTCAACTGCCCTTTACTCTTAACGTTTTCCTTCATCTCTGCCTGAAGAAGCCGAACTTGATCCTGAAGGTGGATGATCTCCTCTTCGGAATTTTTCATTTTCGCCGTCACATCTATAATGACGTCGTATTTCTCCTTTGACGACTGCTCTAACTCAACAACTCTCTCCATGGCCACCTGCCGCTCGGCTCCAAGCAGTTCGGTCGTCCGACCCACACACATCAAACGTGAAGCAACAATCTGTAGTGAAAGACAAACAATGAGATAACAAAAAAAACACAAAGCAAAACATAGATACCAAAAAATATACAGTTGACCTGAATAAACTTTCCCATCTCCTCCATGCCAATTCGGCGGGCATAAGCATATCACCAGGGTATTAGAAAACCCTATCAGAAAGTTTGGCAAAGGGAAATTGATCACTCCACAGTGAATGCGGACTCGTACCAGGAATGAAACCATGGAGCCTTTTTTGCCTATCAAAGGCGGATTTACTACCAACAGCTTCCTTATCACCTTCCGATATAACTTCCAGAGACTTCTCGGTGTCATCCCTTTTTCATTTAAATGACGACGCCGGCTCGGCAGTAGAGTAAGCAGCATCCCCCTCACCCTCCTTCAGAACTCCGGAGCTACCCGCATCTTTCTCCTTTTTCTTCTTAAGAAAAGATCGAAGCCGAGAAGGATTAAGGAGGTGCACTCGTCCACCTACAGATACGACACAAAGTCAGAAAATACAAAATCTGTAATGGAGAATACAAATAAGTATTACCTATATAAGTTTTCAAACCCTCTTTGTCATCAGTATCATAAAAATGCAGAAGTTCAGAAATCGACAAACACTCCCCAATAGCACAGCTCTCTATCAAAAAATCTAAAAGACAGTCCTCCTCTTCTCTCTGCTTAGTAGCCTCAAGAATTTGAATCGGCTCGGAGCACCAGTAAAGGGGAAACTTTTCTATAAGTTCGTCATCAAGATAAAAAGGGTACTCGGTCTCTACTGATCACACCTTAACAAACAGGGACTTAAAGTTTTTAAAGGAAGATTTGTATAGCAGAAAAAGGGGAACGACCATGAAAACTACTCAGAAACACCCATAACACTTTTCGCAATCCTTTGGATTGAAACAACGAGAAAAAGACAGACAAAGAACAAGGAAACAAAAGAAAATCCATGAGACACTGAAAAGCACGCATAAACGCCCAAGAGTTAGGGTGCAACTGCGAGGGTGCACAGTTGAGTTGAGTAAGAACATCGCACTCGAAACCAGAAAAGGGAAACCTCACGCGCAGTTCAGTAAGACAAGGAGTGTACATATAGAAATATTTCCAATCTACTCTCCTCTCACAAACCCTATCCTCACCAGAACAGTGAAGAAGCTCGACAGCCACACCCGAACAATCTTTCACAAGTTTCAAACCCTTAAGTTCACGAAGAGACTCGGCGTCCACATACAACGAGGAATGAGTCCTCACATCATCATGTACCCAATGATATGGATTCTCTTTTCTTACTTCAACCACTTTCTGTTTTTCTCTCTCTTTCTCTCTCACCATTTTAAAAACCGGAAAAAACAAAGAAGAAGACACTAACCTTTGGAAGTCATACTGAATTCAACTTGAAAAAGAAATTTGAAAAATCAAAACGTCAATTCCAAAACAGCAACAATGTATTATTACAAGTCCACCAACTTAGTGGACAACGCAAGCAATAACTGCTCGAGCATCAAAAACCCAAACGGTGAGAGAAGGTTGAAAGAAAAGAGAAGGCATTAATTGTAACATGTTTAACAAGGTAAAACTGTCTTTAAAACTCTTTTTTGTTCTTTCTTTTATATTTTTTATTTTATTTCACCATTTAAAAACGACTCTTGGAAAGCCCAAGCTTGATAAAACTTGGTGCATCATTAAGCTTGGGGAGAACAAAAGGTCATGCACTAAGCCGAGGAATAACCTACAAAAAGCTCAACTCGCACCTCAACTTATACAGTGGTCAGGGATACACCGAAATACGCGCCACATCTGAAAATCAATCAAATCAATAGGCACGAAAAAAAACATTAAACGCGAAACTGTTCATTTACTAACACCTCGGACAAAGCCGATAAAAATATCTAAGGCGAATATATTAAAAGCTTGCCTATTGCTTTTTTGCAAAGCAAGACAAGCTTGGGCCTATGACGTGTACCCTATAAACTTGGAAATAAGATCAAATCAAAACTGATCAAACAGTTCGGGGATTATAACAGAAGAGCTCAATCACGCAACTCAGTTGCAGTTTCAAATTAGTTAAACATTATCTACAGTCTGTTACCAATAATAACGGTACCCACAATATTACTAAAAGATCAGAATAAACAAAAGAAAGCTAATACTTTACTCATTTATATAAACGAGCAAATAAGCTCGGAGAACGACAGGTCACACAATCCACTTTATTTCTTCTTTACATCGCTTTCTTAACGCCTTATTCTAATTTGAGCGTTGGAGTACTTTTTGCAGGTACTTCTGCCGTAGTGTTTTATTTCGCCGAGATGTTTCATCCTTCATCCATAACGATGTATAATTATCCACCAAAACTAAACGTCAACAGAAAAAATCTTCATACCTCGACTGCTCACGAACAGAATAGAGATGAATTAGACACCTCCCATCTCCCAATCATTAGCATTATACACTTTGCACTCGTTCACATATTGAAGGATTTTAATCATTTTATCTATTTATTGACAACATATTAAAAGACATTATATTTTGCCATTCAACTAAAATCTTAGCTGGATAACCGATTGGATTTTGGGTAAAACTATTGTTGAATTTTTGGCTTAAGTATATAGTTGTGCTATACTTGGCCCAAGTCTATAAGCTGGGTTAATGTCTAAATTTATCAAGTTGGGCCCAAATTTAGTCATTTGTGAAAATCTCCGAAAAGATCCTGATCTAACGTGATAAAAAGAAACGAATTCAACAACTTGAGTTGGTCGAGTGGTCAGCTCACTCGTCTGTTTAAGCAAGTATCGAGAGTTTGAATTCTGCTTTATACATGCAGCAATCCATTAGCTAGTGGCAGTCGGCAGACCCTTAAATAGAGCTCAGATCTGCGACAGATTAGTCCTTGACTTGTCGGGTTGGGGGATACCGTGGGAAACCAAAAAAAAAGGAAAGGAATTCAACTAACTTGAATTGGTCGAGCGGTCAACTCACTCGTCCGCTTAAGCAAGTGTCGAAAAATCAAATCTTGCCTTATGCATGCAGCAACTCATTGACTAGCGACAGATCCTTAAATGAAACTCAAATCAGCGACGGATTAATCCTTGACCTGTCAGGTTGGGAGATACCATAAAAAACCAAAAAAAAAAAGAACTACTTCTATATGCATGGCTTATATGCTAAGAGAATTGGGGACAATGACTGAATCTAAAACAGAAGCACGATGAGCTTGTCATTTCGGGTGTTATAATTAGCAGAAGTTAATGCTAATGCTAATGAGTAATGAGTGTAATTGGTAGGCCATTTTTGGTGGATCTAAATTTATAAGGTTTATTGGGGGCTATATCAAAATAGTAGAAGATCCAACGGTATTTTTAAGTCTAGTGAAGGATACAAATTAGTTATTAATTTTTGAATTTATTTTTTATTTTAATTTATTTTTATTTTAGAATTTGTTAAAAGATTTTATTTATTTTTAATTTATTTAGTAATATTTTTAAAAATTTTAAATTTATATCAAATTTGATCTAATCTAATATAATAAGATCAAATTTAATTTAAATTAGCTATTATATTTTTAAAAATTCTAATTTAAATCAAATCTAATAAGATTAAATCTGATTTAAATTAGTTATCTTATATTTAGAAGATTTAAATTAAGTTATCTTATCTTTTAATTAATTTATTAGGGACTATTTAAATACTTTTGTTGAGACATCTACATAACTTTAATGAATAAAATTTTCAATTGTTTTATGCATTTTTATAGTGTGAATAAGTGAGGTGAGTAATTTACTTGACTTCTTGTATAAAAAAATTGAAGGATCTAATACTAAAGTAATTATATGTGCTAGTCTCTTTGCGGGAGAGACAGAGACGGAAAGACTGAGACTGAGAGACAGACTAAGGGTGTGTTTGGTAACCATGTTTGAAAGAAAAAAGCACGTTAGAACTTCTTGAAAGCTTCACTTTTTTGTTTGGCTAATTTTTTTCTCTACAAACGCAAAAGTGCTTTTGTTCCTAAACCCACGTTTACAAGAAGCAATAATTTCTAGCTGCACTAACGTGCTTTTAGCTAATACCTTCAATATTTATTTTTCTTTTACCAACTTTATCCTTTATACATATTATTACATTATTTATAGAATTCTTATTATTCCTCTCTATATAAATTTTATTATTTTTTTATTTGATATTATATATTTTTATAGTTATAATTTTTGTGTATTATATTTATTATTATCTTTTTATAATAGAATTTATTGATCCCATTAGATAATAATAATAATAATAGTTAAAAATTATAATATACTAAAAAAGAGTACTAAGAGTATTAAAAATATACTAGATAAAAAATATATAAGAAAAAATATAAAAAAAATTAAACATGTATAAAAAAATAATATTATAATTTAATGTCATGTCCTTTTAAGTAATTATCTATCTAAAAGTAATTTTAACTAATATTATCCAAACAAAATTTATTTTATCAAAATCAATTTTAGTAAAGAGTTGCCAAACATAAATCATGTTGACACAAACTTACTTCTATCCAAAATCAATTCTATAAAATCACTTTTATTCAAACTCCAGTTTGACCAACTACAATCCAAACACACACTAAGAGATAGAGATTGAAATAAATTTCAGTATTTTCTTTAGTGCAAGATGGAGACAAAAATTAAAACAAGAATTAAACTCTAACTTAATTTGCACAAAGGATAAAATTAGAATTAATTAATTGAAATGAGAGTATTTTAGGTATAAAATATTATTAAAATTTCAGTCTCCATCTCTAAAAATTTTAGTCTCTGTGTTCCCACTTTTTGAGGTACTAAAATACTAAAATTTAAAAGACAGAGACAGAAATTTCAATACCAATCTCTGAACCAATAAATATGATACTAAATCTCAGTGTATCTCAAAACAAATGCTACCTTTTAGTTTTCATCCTCTGATCTGATCTAAGTTGTCAGATTCTTTGAAGGTCTAGTGTTGATTGTTGCTACTGTAATGATGTTGAATTTTTTTAGACGCTCAGACTTTGAAATTAGTCGCGTGGAACCTAGCCAACTCCTCACCCTTATGCATCAGTCCAAGCCCACTTCCCATGGCCGAGCTGATAAATTTTACTTATTCTCCTATTAGTAATTTCCATGAGTCAAGTGTTGCAGCAGACTCTCTGTCTCTGGTACATTCATCCAGTATTGATGACTTCATTGCCTATCTTGATGATGCATTAGCTGCAAGTTCGCCAGATGCGTGATCCCATAAAGAAGATGAAAATCAAGATGAGCTGGAAAGTGTCAGGTGATCTTTTTCATAGCTGTTACAATTTATATGTTAATTTCACAAATTAATTGCTGTGGATTAGGTATATGTGCTGCAAGACATATTCATATATCAGGTCATGATTCATTAGAGGGTTATTATATATCTATATGGATCTTGTTTTTTTTTTTGTTTAATAATTTTGGCTACTATTTAATCAATGAATTTTAAAGCAGAATAAAAAGGCGCAAGTTTGAAAGTGACGAGGAAACTGAGGAGTCTACTTCAGAAGGAATCGTGAACAGAATTTAGGTAATTTTAAATGTTTAGTCACTATCTTTTCTCAATGCTGAGTAATAGAATCCTTCCATTGAAAGTGCAAGTGGCCACTATTTTTTGTTATTGCAGAAGAATCTGTAGAAGAAGATGTGTGTACACATCCTGGTTCATTTGGAGATATGTGTATACGTTGTGGGCAAAAGTTGGATGGTGAATCTGGTGTTACACAAGGTATGCACATCTCAGAAGGAATGATGCACAATAGTTTGTAGATTTACAAATTTGGCTAGTGTATTTGAAGTAATTGTCCCTAATATAAATAAAACATAATATGCTAACGTATTCAATAAGTTTACAAACAATGAATCAGGTCCAAGTTAGATTGTTGAGGCTCCATGTTAATTCCTTCTTTATGCTTTATAGGTATTTACATTTATTAAGTTAGTGGATTTTGAACTGCACATACATTTCGTAGTCTTAGGAAATCTGAAATCCTATATTCCTTTTCATGGTTTTTATCAGCCATGTGGTTGAGTTGGTTCACAAAAACATAGTGATGGAAATTTTCTGTATTTGCAGGGACTGAGACTCCATGATAAGGAGATATCTAGACTGCGCAATACAGAACACGTAAGTGCATTGACACTTGTCAAGTAATACGGAATTACTTAATTCAAGTGCTTCATTGACATATGTGTGCTAAGATCTTTCCATTTTAATGGCGGTGCTAATGATGTAGGCATGGGTGAAGCATAAAGATAATTTGATTCTGATGGAAAGATACCACTTTTTGGTTCAAGTTGCCGGCAATTTGGTTTCAATTGCAAATCTTTAGCTGAATTGAAGAGTGACAAAGACGAAGCTAAAGGAGCACTCACTAAAATCCTTAAAGTTCTTAAGCAAGTCCATTATAAATTCTTTGATGAGCTTAAAGAAGATATTGCTGAACGAGATGTAAGGCAGATTTTGAAATCAGTTCGAATGGAAGTGTTGAGCGGATGCGTGATTGTTTTCAGCCGTATCTGCCATGGAGCATTACCATCACTCCGGAAGATGGCTGAGCAGTTGGGAGCCACTTGTTTGGAACTTGACCCCTCCGTGACACATGTGGTGGCTACTGGTGCCGGAACTGAAAAAGCCCGGTGGGCAGTGAAAGAGAAGAAGTTTTTGGTTCATCCACAATGGATAGAGGCTGCAAATTAATTTTTTGGAAAAAGCAACATGAAGAGAATAACACTATAATTTAAAAAAAAAAATTGAGACTGATTTGGATAATTATTCTATTAAAAAATAAATTGGAACTGATTTATCTGTTGGAGTAAAATTTTAAAATTAATCTATATATTAATTTTTTTAAAAAAACTAAAGTATCCACTTTTAAAATATTTAGCAACTAATTTGAGTAATTTCTGTTGTGATAAGGATAAAAAATGAGATGGATAACCATCGTTAACATGTGCGTTTGATTTCAATACTGAATAGTTTAACTTTTTAAGACAAACCAAATTAATGAAGTTGAAAAAAAATTTCCTTGCCTGTAAATAGAGAAGCAACTGATGTATTCCATACAGCAATAAAAATTTTCTCTCTCTCTTATACGACTACCACATTCTTCTCTCTCTTTATATTTCTATATTTTATATTTGTTACCTCTTATTTATTTATTTATTTAGTTATTTTATAACACGTTATCAGCACGAAACTCTAACGAAATTTTAGAAAGACCCCAGATAACAAATTTTCATTATGTCGAATCTTTTTCATCTTGAATTTAATGCTCTTAATATATCTGGAAATAATTATTTATCATAGATACTAAATACTAAAATCCATCTTGATTCAATGGATCTTGGAGATACCATTAAGGCTGAAAAATAATACACCCCAAAAGGATAAAGCCAAATCTATGATTTTTCTTTGTCGTCATCTTGAAGTATGATTGAAAAATGAATATCCCACATTAAAAGATCCTACAGATCTGTGGAAAGACCTTAAAAAAAGGTACAATCATCAAATACTTCCTTAAGCCCGATATGTTAGAGAAAACTTTCTCGACATTCCATGACTCGAATGTGCTCCTGCAGTAGCAATCGACAAAAAGGATTTAAAAAATATTCTGAGCTAATTTCTTACTTTCTTGTTGCTGAACGCAACAATGAGTTGCTCTTAAGAAATCATGAAGCGCGCCCAGCTGACACCACCCCATTTTTTGAAGCAAATGCGGCAAATTATAACCCCAGAATAGGTAAATGGCAAGATTTTGATAACAAGAAAAAATTATGGAAGGAAAAGAAATTATATTCACAAGAAAAGATCTCACCAGAAGTGGGATAAAGAAAGAAACAATGAGCAAAGTATATCAATTGAGGATAAATACTTCCGTTGTGGTGAAAGGGCCATTGATCACGTATCTGTCGTACCCCAAGGCACTTAGTTGATCTTGATCAAGTATCCTTGAAAAAGGATGACAAAGAAAAGGAAATAAATTTTGTTTCAAATGATGAAAATTCTACCACTCATTATGATGTATCTAATTCTTTAAATATTCTGAAGGAAATATTGGCTATTTGATCAATGATGGAATAGTTTGATATGTGTATGTGTTTGTTAAGTATTCATGTGAATAATTTTACTGTGCATGTACTTCTACTCATTTTATTAAATGGCAAGGACATATTTTGAAGATATTTGTCTTACGGATAGTGTAAGTTCGCACACTATTCTTAAAAGTACTATATATTTTACCTATCTTGTACCAAAAGAAGCATATGTTAATACTATTATTGCCTTAGGCAATGTGATAGAAGGCTCGGAAGAGCTATAATTTTGTTTTTCGTAGGAACAAAATTTATAATAAATAATGCACTATTATCTACCAAGTCTCTGAGAAACTTGTTGAGTTTCAAAGATATTCGCCGAAATGGATATCATATTGAAACAATGAATGAGGGAAATCATGAGTATTTATGTATCACAACTCATGATTTAAATAAAAAGGTTATATTAGAAAAGTTACCCTCACTTTCATCTGGATTGTATTATACCAAGATTAGTGCAATTGAATCACATGCCATTGTAAACCAGAAGTTTACTAACCCAAATGAATTCATAACTTGGCATGATAGATTGGGTCATCCGGGAACAACCATGATGAGGAGAATTATTAAAAACTCTCATGGACATTCACTAAAGAACCAGAAGATTCTTAAATCTAGTGAATTTTGTTGTGTTGCATGTTCTCAAGGGAAGTTAATTTTAAGGCCATCACCAGTAAAGATTGGATTTGAGTCTCCTGAATTCCTAGAAAGGATTCAAGGTAATATATGTGGAGCTATTCATCCACCATGTGAATCTTTTAGATATTTTATGGTCCTAATAGACGCATCTTCGAGATGGTCACATGTGTGCTTATTATCTTCTCGCAACCTGGCGTTTGCGAGATTACTGGCTCAAATTATTCGATTAAAAGCACAATTTTTAGAAAATCCAATCAAAGCAACTTGTCTTGATAATGTTGGTAAATTTACTTCCCAAACTTTTTATGCTTATTGTATGGCTAATGGAATAAGTGTTGAACATCCAGTAGCTTATGTTCACAAACAAAATGGGTAAGCAGAATCACTTATTAAGCGCCTCCAATTAATTGTTAGACCCTTACTTATGAGAACAAATCTCTCAACCTCGGTTTGGGGGCATGCTATTTTACATACCGCAACACTTATTCTTTTGAGGCCAACGAGTTACCATCAGTTCTCTCCTATGCAATTAGCTTTTTCCCAGTTGCCAAATGTTTTCCATTTAAGAATATTTGGGTGTGCGATATATGTTCCCATTGCACCACCTAATCGCACCAAAATGAGACCCCAAAGAAAATTGGAGATATATGTTGGATATAATTCTCCCTCTATAGTGAGGTATCTTGAGATACAAACTGAAGATGTATTTAAAACCCGGTTTGTGGATTGTCATTTTGATGAATAAAAATTTCTAACATTAGGGGGGAGAGAATAAGCTTCTTGAAAAGGAACTTAATTGGAATGCATCATCGTTGATGCATTTAGATCCTCGATCAGGGTAATGTGAACTAGAAGTTCAAAAGATTATACATTTGCAAAGAATAGCAAATGAATTGCCTGATGCATTTTTCGATACGAAGAGGATAAATAAATCTTAGGAAAAACAACCATTTGTACCCATGAACTTTACGAACGCTGACAAAAGTACCCATTAAAGAAGGAAATTAACGTTGTATCCATTAAAGATGGATTCCGTACGACAAAAATAGCCAAATCCTAAATTTATGTTGACTTTTTAATAAAATTCCAGAATTACCCCCACCATTATCTTCAACCCCTCCTCTTTTCTTTCCCAAATCTCAAATACCTCCATTGCCTAAAACCCTAATCTCAATACCTAAAAACACCAAATTATCATTTTCCTAACCTTAATCTCAATACCCCCTTTCAACAAATTTCAACCCTCTCTTTATTCTTTTCAATTTTACCACCTCATTCACCAACATGTGTTGATGGTGTATTGAGTTTGTGCTTCCACCACTACCGCCGGCAGAGCCTTCTCCTCCTCCTGCTGTAACTTCCGGCTGAGAGCAGTTTTGGAAGAGATAGTCTCCCGATGAGTTGGCACTGTAATCATGATGATGATCGGCGAAGGAGTGTACACCGAGGAAGTTCTCGAGTTTGGGTTGTTGGTGATGGTGGTGGTGGTTGTTGTCAACATTATTATTGTTGTTGCATGAAGTTTTCAATTGCAGGATTTGGTTGATATAGTTATTCTCCTTCCAATCTATGATGATAAAGGAAAATTAAAAAAAAGAGTAATTTATAATAATAATAATAGAGAAATTAAAAGAGAAAAGAAATTAATAAACCTTGTTGAGTAGAAAGGTGATGATGATTGTTGAAGGGTTCTTGATAAATGGGAAAAGGAGAGAGGTTGAGAGTAGTAGCGGCATGAGTGGAAGGAGTGAGATCGAAGCAATTTTCATCATCAGCAGCAGTTACATCATCTTGTGCAGTGGGATTGAATAGCCCAAAACGAGTTTGATGATGATGAGTAGTAGTAGTGTGTTGTTCTTGAGGGGAGAGAGAAACCCAGCAAGTTCATTGAAGCCATAGAAGAAGAAGAAAGGTTAAATTGTTGAATAAAGAGAGGGTTGAAATTTGTTGAAAGAGGTATTAAGATTAGGGTTAAGAAAATGATAATTTGAGGTTTTTAGGTATTGAAATTAGGATTTTTAGGAAATGAAGGTGTTTGAGATTTGGGAAAGAAGAGAGGAGGGGTTGAAGATAATGGTGGGGTAATTTTGGAATTTTATTAAAAAGTCAACATAAATTTAAGATTTGGCTACTTTTGTCGTACGGAATCTATCTTTGATGGATACAACGTTAGTTTCCTTCTTTAATGGGTACTTTTGTCAGCGTTCGTAAAGTTCATGGGTACAAATGGTTGTTTTTCCTAAATCTTATATACCAGCGAAAAATGCCCTAATTCGAATTGATGTCCTAGTAGGATAAGTAGCCACTGAAGCAAATTCACGCCAGAAGCGTGGCAGGCTTATCGGTTCCAAAGATAAAAATCCTCAAAAAAGAAGAGGTAAATACAATTCCTGTTGAAAAAGACATAGTAAAAATACTTACAGTTGTCCAAAATTCTGATATAGTTTTAACGCCAGAAGGCGTTCAGGTACCTGAAAATTGTGAAAATGACGAGATCTCGATAAATTATGTCTTTACAGAAAAGAAATGGGACCGAAATAAGACAATTGTCAATGAAATATTTGCATATAATGTGGCATTGAATATCATGCATGAAAGTAAGGATCTTGAGCCAAGATCAGTCGAAGAATGTCGACAAAGGAATGATTGGCCAAAATGGAAAGAAGCCATGAAGGCTGAATTAGACTCACTTGCAAAATGTGAAGTCTTTGGACCTGTAGTCCGTACACCAGAAGATGTAAACCTGTTGGATACAGCCTATTTGTACGGCTCATTAGATCGTGATATCTATATGAAAGTTCCTAAAGGATTAAAGATATTTAAACCATCCAATGAATATTTGCAAGGGTTATACTCAGTCAAATTGCAAAGATCTTTATATGGTTTGAAGCAATCTAGACAAATGTGGTATAATCGTCTTACTGAGTATTTGGCCAAAAATGGATTCAAGAATGATGATATCTGTCCATGCGTTTTTATAAAGAAATCTGCATCTGGGTTCATTATAATTGCTGTGTACGTTGATGATTTAAATATCATTGGAACTCCTGAAGGGATTCCAACAATTATAAAAGCTCTAAAAGAAGAGTTTGAGATGAAAGATCTTGGAAGAACTAAATTTTGTCTCGGCCTGCAGATCGAGCATATAAAAAATGGGATCTTTATTCATCAAACAACATACACAGATAAGATTTTGAAAAGATTTTATATGGATAAGTCACATCCCTTGAGTACCCCAATGATCGTAAGATCTTTGGATGTGGAAAAGAATCAATTCCGTCCTAAGAAAGAGAATGAAGATATCCTTGGTCCTAAAGTACCATATCTTAGTGCTATTGGCGCACTAATGTATCTTGCTAATAATACACGACCTGATATGTCATTTGCTGTGAATTTACTAGCAAGATATAGTTTCTCTCCAACCAGAAGACATTGGAGTGGAATCAAACAGATCTTTCGATATCTTCATGGAACGGTTGATATGTGATTGTTTTATCCACAATTAGTTGGCTATACAGATACTGGATATTTGTCTGATCCACATAAAGGGAGATCTCAAACAGGATACCTATTCACATATGGTGGTACAGCTATATCATGGAGGTCCACGAAACAGACGATTGCAGCAACATCTTCTAATCATGTTGAAATACTAGCGATACATGAAGCTAGTCGCGAGAGTTTTTGGCTGAGGAGTGTGATCCAATATATTTTGTCATCATGTGGACTGATTGATCAGAAGATAGCTCCAACTGTCCTGTTTGAAGATAATACAGCATGTATTGCTCAACTTAAATGCGGATATATCAAAGGTGATAAAACAAAGCATATTTCTCCCAAATTCTTCTTCATTAATGATCTTCAAAATCAAGGGACAATTAATGTCCAACAGATCCGCTCAAGTGATAATCTGGCAGATTTATTCACAAAGTCACTCCCAAAATCTTCTTTTGAAAGATTGGTACATAGATTGGGATACGCCGATTTTGAGATATAAAATAATGTCGGCAAGAAGGGGAGACTGTACTCTTTTTTCCTTGGTAAGGGTTTTTTCCCATTGGGTTTTTCTTGACAAGATTTTTAATGAGACAGTCCTCATCACTAAAGGATATTGTACTCTTTTTCCTTCACTAAAATTTTTTTTCACTGGATTTTTCTTTAGTAAGATTTTAAGGAGGCAATAATCTTAAATGGTCATCCAATGGGGAGTGTTATGATAAGGATAAAAGATGAGGTGGATGACCATCATTAATATGGACGTTTGATTTCAATACTGAATAGTTTAACTTCTCAAGACAAACCAAATTATTGAAGTTGAAAAAAAAAAACTTCCTTGCCTATAAATAGAGAAGCAACTGAGATATTCTATACAACAATAAAAATTTTGTCTCTCTCTCATTCGATTACCACATTCTTCTCTCTTTATATTTCTTTATTTTATATTTGTTACCTTTTTCTTATTTATTTATTTAGTTATTTTATAACAATTTCTAGAGTTTATGCTCCTTTGAAATCTGAATCCGCAATTACTTGGTTAATACCCTTATTCCAAGCAATATCAAGCCCAATGTTAATGGCACTAATAGGAGTTGGTTAATACCCTTATTCCAAGGCCCAATAGGAGTTGAACTTATAGAGGCTTAAATTCTAATAGCCAATAAGTCTTAGCTAACATGGCATATCTCCTACCTAGGAAATGGAATTTCACTAAGCCTCATAAAATGTAGTTGGGAATGGATACAACAAATTTGAGCCATTATTAATTATGACATTCAATTTAGGATAGTTACAAACTTGAAGAGATAGTCTAAAGTACAAAAGCAAAATAAAAAATGCACACTAACATAGATATGACTTAATAATTAAGGTGCAGACTTGTGCCTGCAAAGAACTTTACACCTTAAGATCCTATCCTGAACATAAAATCCTGGATTCACCATGATCTTAACCCTATTTGGACCCTGTGATCTCTGCCTATCATTAACCATATCTTCCATGTATTGAGGATCAAAGCTCCTATTCTCTTCTACCCTTAAGATTCCCAATGGAGGGTTGAAAGAAAATGCCAACAAATGCAGCAACCATATGCATTTTGCTGCCACAAAGAATGCTTGAAGAAGTTGCTCAGGCCAAGGCCTAGTCCAATTCAGTAATGTGATTATACCACTCATTTTCTGATCACAGAACTTGCTAAATTCTTCACTGTAATACTTTGTACCCTTCTTCAACACTTCATTCCAGCTCAAGTTTCGCAGCGCCACGAAAGACGAGAATTGCGCCTGCCTATCCTGCCTAGGATCCAAGAACTTGGCACAGCCATTCTTCTGGAACACGCAATTCTCGAAGTCTTGGTAGAGAGATTGGTTTATGAAGGATTCAAAATGATACAATACTGCTTTTGAGTACTTTGAATTGAGTGAAAGCCTGTATGGTTGAAGAAGCAAGTTCAAATTGTGAATCAAACATTGATCAGTTTCTTCAACTTGGCAGATAAGTTGCTTGCAGAATTGCTTCACTGATAGCCTCGATTCGGATACCATCTGTAGGAATCCCTCAACCATGACTTCTTCATTCACAGGCATCAAATTCTCTTCTCCATTGCTCCCCTCATGTAAAGCTCCTCTCTGTGTTGACTCTTTTCTTGCCACACCATGCTTCAATGCATTCTTCAGCTCCTCACAATAGTTCTCCAAGTATTCCAGCTTCTGCTTGAGTTCCCCCAATGAAGTTCTCATCTCAGAAACTTCCATTAATGCTGCATCCCTACTCTCATTTGCTTCCATTAACTCCCTCTTGAGTGTCTCAATTGAAACTATTCCCATGTCCTTAAGAACTTGAGAAACTTCCTCAGATTCAGTTCTGTTTGGGGAACTCATCATCACATTCTTGCTATGCTTCTTCTTGAACCGAGGAAATAGCCATGACATAACACCTTTACTTTTAGGCTGTGTTTGGAAAGAAGCATGAGAATCAGTGAGTGGAACAACAATGTTGGAGCTTCTGCTGTTCCTTGTGCTCTCAAATTCACTAGTAATGATAGCAGGCTTGCACCGATTGCACGACGAAACCGGCCTCAAATCTTCCAAGCTGTTCCTTCTTCTTGATTTAAAGTAGTCATTGGCAGGTGAGGATTGAAGAACTGTGATGTTGTTTGCACAAGAACCGGTCACGGATTTGCTATCTTCAGCAGAACATGTGTGAGAATCTAAGTTGGAGAAACCAAAAGGTAATCCCTTTCTTGAACATGATTTCTCTTTGTAATCTGGAGCAATGTTTTCCATGGTGGTGTTTCCTCCTTCTAAGGGGTTCTCATCCCAACTTTCCGATCTTGTTGGGTTCTGATGATGATACCCTCCTGCCAAAGGGTCATCTTCATAGCTCTGTCAATGATACATAATATTCATCACAAAAGCAAGACAAAGCAAAAGCTTAAAACAAAAACAAAAGTCAACTCCTTTCTTGGTTTGTTTCTAGAAATTAAACAATGGTGAGGGTGAAAATGCCATGATGAGAAGCAAGAAAGTGAAGGAGAATTGGTCATACTGGTGTGAAAACAGGGTAATCATGAGCAGAGTAGTGAGAAGCAGGGGAAGGTGATGGGAATCTAGCATTGGCAGGGCTACTTCCTTGTGTCAAAGCAGCATGTAGTGCTCTTAGCTCCACTGCTTTGGCTATGGCTGTTTGGATTTCTTCTCTGCTTATTTCAGGCTTGCCATTGTTCTTGCTCTTATGATCTTCAAAAATCTGTGCAGTGCTCATGGTGGTGGTGGTGGTAGCAGTTGCATCCATCATGAAAAACAGAGGAAAGAACAAAATGAAGCATGTAAATGCTGAGAAGATAATATGTGCAGTTATGCACTGGAATATGTTTTTATATTATTATTATTATTATTATTATTATAATATGGTAAGAATTTTTTGTTGAGAATTGAAGGAAAAAAAGATGAGTAACATGTGGTATCCAACGGTTGGATTTGGTCCTAAGGTTGTGTGTATCTATGGTTGGAATAGGATCTTGGAGAACCAGAAAAAAATATAGAATAAGAGGTAGAAAGGGTCATCTCAAATCCAATGAGTGTTTTTTTGTCTCTGTTCTCAAATGAAGAAAAAAAAAAAAACTAGTGGCATGGGAATGAGGGCATGTGAATGAGAACAACAGAGACTGAGAGAATGAGCTAATTTATGGCAGTGATAACATGATTTATTTTAATTTTTTTGGTATTTCTCATTTTACTATTATATAGTAAAGTGTCACACTTTGTCATATAATAATAAAACGATGAATTTTAAATATATATATATATATATATATTATATATATATATATAAGTATACATTAATCCACATTAAAATATTAAATATATACTAAAAATAAGTTAGACCGTGTAAAAAATTATAGATTTTGGTGTGCAAACACAATTTACTTTTGAAAAAAGATTAAGGACTAGTACTTTTATTTTATATTAATCAACACTTTTAACTATTAGTTCAATATCTTTACTCTAGTAATTTAATATATATTTTTTATTACTATTTTTAAATATTATTAACTAATTATTAATAAAAAATTATAATAATCATCTAATATTATTCTTTACTTTTGTTGGTAAGTACTTAACCATCAGTATATTTTTATGATGTTAAAAAAAAAAGACCAAGTGTGCTTATTAAAAATTATTGGTCCCCAAATTTTCACATATATATCCCCCCCGCCCCCCCGGCGCCCCCAGCAATGTGTGACTAGTTTACCAAGATGCCCACATGCGAAAAGTTACCTTAAACCAGAATTTGGTATTTGCTTTTGAACCAAAATTGAGAAGTTTCATTTGATTCCATTGCATTCCAACCACTATTATCCCACAATCCTAAGGTCAAGTGACACAGCTTTCAGTTTGTGGACAACGTCAAATGTCAACAAGATGTTGCTTTAATACTCATTCACTTAACACTTTGTGTGTGTAATCATGACATGTCTATGTTGCTCTTCTGAAACATTGTTCAAAAAGTTATCAAGTACTTCCCCTTTTACACGGGGTTGGTGAATTCGCCTAATTCAGCCTCCCTGCTCTAATTAATTCTTATAACACTTTTTTTAATCTCATCATTCTCCTATCATATATGTAGCATGTGGTAATAAACACGAGTCTTGTAATTTAGTGGTTAGTTCACTAGTTCACGTAAGAAAGTGTCGAAAGTTTGAATTTTGTTTTGTGGATGCAGTAATTCATTGACTAACAACAAATATTTAAATAGAATTTCGATCCACAATGAATTAAACTGAGAAATACCGTAAGAAACCAAAATAAAGACGAGCCTTGTTATTTTTTCCTCCCATGCAAAACCTACGTGCTGATGACTCTTCATGAAGTTTAAAATCATAAACTTGTCCATTAAACGAAAGGTCACTGAACATTTTCGAGAGCGGGGTAAAAAAGTAAATAATACAAAAATCATATTTGTGAAATTGACATAAAAAAAATGAAAATGCCATCGTATATATAAAGCAGACTAAGTTTGATATGTTATCCATCAAGATAATTTTGAATTATGATTCCAAATTATATTATTAAATTAGTTTAGTGCATAAGACACTAAATTTATCTGGATGCATCCAACACATTTTTCTAATCGGAATAGTAACCCTAGGTTAACATTGGTATAGACTTAAACGACTTCTGTTTTATTCTTTCAGATCCTTGATTTTAAGCAAGTGTGGCAGAGGGGTAATATCGTCCATGTATAAATCGAGGATTAATAATATTGAGCCACGCAAGCATGCAGATTTTTCGGCCGAAAGGGGAAGAAAATTAACCTAAAAGAGCCAAAGCCTTCCAAAAACTTTACAGACTATGAATCTTGCAGTACGTGAGGTCATATGGGGGACCAATATAAAATTACAAAAAGCCCATCATGAGCTATGTATAAATACAAGTGCCAATAGGGTATTTTTGAAAATGCCGTATTTATTTTTCTTGGATTCTTATGGCCCCTTTTAATATAAATTGGAATTCCATGTAGGACAATGGAATTGTTTAATGATGAGGCGTTTTGCTGTGACTATGACCATTTTTCTTTTTCCTGTACAAAGTCTTCATATTTTATAAATATATTATTTTTATATTAAAATTAATTATTAAAATCAATCATAAAATTAATTATTATATATTTATATATATATAATTTATTTTATTTTAATATATATTTTATATTAATAATTAATTTTAGTAATTAATTTTAATATACACCAAATATAGCTAATATTTTATATATAGAAATTAAGATCTCCCGAAGCCAAAGCTGCTAGACCAGCAGTTAGTAGGATTTGTCAAACCACCACATGCAAAAAATGTCTTTCTTGTTTATTTGATAGCGTTGGCACAGATTCGTGGAATTAACTTATGGTACTTATTTATTTCTTTCATTTATAAATATATTAAATTTAATTTTGATATATTATCCGTAAAAATTAGATTTTTATATATATATTTAATTACGTAATACTATACCAATACAAATAACTATCATTTTAAAACAAATGTGATTAGACAACTATATAAATATTTTACACTATTATTATATTAAAATTAAATCTAGATATTATAATAATAATAATAAATGTAATATTAACTAAGATGATTAATATTTTATACTCAAACTAAGAAATTTTGGATATTTTGTCTTCAGGTATTAAAAATAAAATTTAAAATTTTTTTTTATTAGTATATATAATAAAAGACATAATGTCACTTAGAATATGTCACAACCACTTTAGCAGCTGATAGTAGGTAGTTTAGCAATCTTTTAGAACATGGGTGTATTTGGTTTTGACTATATATGAAGTAGTTGGGACTTGGGACTAACGAGAGGTTTAGTCTTCCCCTAACCAACTAAATTTTATTTGTGTTCCTACCAAACCAGAAAAAAACACACTTTACATGATTTGATCTTCATAATTTTTTATTAAAAGATATAAAATAGGATAATTTACACTCATAAATTAAAATAAGAATTAAAATTAGATAAAGGTCTTAAATTAATTTTTGTTACACGTCTATCTTATAATATTTTTATGTAAATCGAACCAATTGAATTTAATTTATCTATAATAGTAATAAATTAAATCAACTAAATTCAATTTACTATATATATATATATATATATATATATATATATATATATATATATATATATTACAGAAGTAATAAATCGAATTAATTAGAAGGGTAAAGTATATTTTTTGTTCTTAAAATTTGATAAAAATTTTAAAAATACTCCTAAGTTTTATTTTGTTTCAATTTTGTCTCACAAGTTTTCGATTTACATCAAATATATTTCTAACAGTTAATTTTTCAAAAAATTTAAGATCAATTCAACAACAATTTTATAAAAACAATTCTCAATACAAACAGATCAAGTATAATTTTCATGCATTATTGTTAGATTGGTCTTAAATTTTTTAAAAATTTAGCCATAAAAAATATATTTGATATAAATAAAAAACTTTTAAAATAAAATTAAAACAAAATAAAATTTAAAAATAATTTTAAAATTTTTATCAAATTTCAAAAATAAAAATATACTTTACCCTAATTAGAATTTGGAGATAAGTAGTCACCGAAAAAAGAATTTGGAGATAAGTATCATCGCATGCACCATGAAGGGTGTGTAAATCTTATGTGGATCCCTTGCACTCATTATTGAGGCATTCTCTGATCTGCTCATCTGCATTAAGCTTTATCTTTTAATTAAAATCAATTGAAGTTTGATAGATTAACAACAAATTGTGATTAATTTGGACACTCTTTAGTCTTTTCCTTAAAATAAGAAGGCATCAAATGGGACCACATAAGAAATATAATGCCATATATGGATTGATGATGGTGTAAACTTCACTCAAGCAGGTGCGTTTGCTTCCTTATGTTCCTTCTTCAATTATTTGATTATCTATGAGCAAAGCAAATTTAACTCAACACCTTCATTAGTGGCTTGCAATTGGAAAATAAATTACTATTTCAGAAAATGAATAAATTATTATTTTTTATTTATAAAATATCATATTTCTATATTTTTGTAGCATAAATTATTTAAAATTATCAACGTTATGAATTTTTATAAATATAAATAATTTATTCTACTTTCTTATTAACTATTGACTATTAGAAAGATTTTAAAAAAGAATTAAATACAAAAACACAAAATAAAAAATATTATATTTAACTCAAAACCTTAAAATTTTAAATTAATAAATTTCTTATCTTATAAATTTTTTATTTTTTTATTTTTTTCGACTAATTCCATACACTCCTTCATATTTGCAATATTAACACTTAGGATAATGCTATGTGTATACTAAAATTAACTACTAAAGTCGGCTACTAGTATAAAATACATGCTAGAATATAAATACATATTAAAAATAAATTAAACCATACATATATTTGTACATAAATACATTTGTGCATGGTTGATTTTCATAGCTGATTTTGGTGTACAAATAGCATTTTTCTAACAATTATTAGTCCTTAGTAATTCAACAAAAATCCAAACTACTTCACTCCCTAGCTAGCTTCCTTCTCTTAATAATTTAATCTATGCATTATATTTAACATAGCTCTTAGAAGCTTGTAAGTTAATTATGCAAAAGGAAAGCCCCCATAATCCATAAATAAAATAAAAACATATATGCATGAACAAATTAAATGGGACCGCATGAAGGGTCGTATTGTTTTTGTCACAAAGTCACAGACTCAACTCAATGGCATGCAGGCCAATAACACCTTTTGTCGCATTATATTATATTATTGCACTCAAAACGGTTACTTACAAATTACAATTGCATGAAAATGTGCATAATTAACTAAATAATTGTTCCAGTAATTCAGCATCCCACGCTATGAATAAAAAAAGAGCCACATTGTAAAACTATATATAACTAGTTTTTGTTTCTTAGCATTTACTTGGAAAGAGGAACATGGGAATGGAATGAATGTACCTCCATTCCAGCTATGGGGGTGCGTGGAGAATACTTCTCTTTCGTTTTCATTCATATTTTCACACTCACAGCCTAGCTTGAAAGAAACTATTGATGCAAATTTCTTGACTCTTTCTGCCTACGAAGCATAGTTAAAAAAAAAAAAGAGGCAATTGTGAAGAACAAAATATCAAAATAACCAAACTCAAAGTACAATCAAGTAATATATAGTGTTTAGAATTTAAAAATAGAAGCGCAGTTCTTTTTGTCTAGCATAAAGCCACGGCACGGTATACTACGTGCCTAATAAATATTATTATTTTGCTATGAAGTACGGACACTTCGCTGAATTATCGTATCTGCGTGCGGACACATTTTGGATACGACACTCACGACGACATTCGTTCGACATGCGTGTCTGTTATGTCCAACCGTATCTTAATAAAAAATAAAAAATTCTTCTCCGGACACACCTGGACACACTTAAATATCATCACGTATTCGCGTGTTCAATATTATTTTTAACATATATTCTTAAAATAAATTTAGATATAGTATATATTATTATTTAATAAAATAAAAAATATTTTAAATACTTGATATAATTAAAATAAGACATTAAAAATAATTAAAAATTTTAATTTATATTTTAATATCAATAAAATATCAAAATATCATTACAATTTATCTAAAAAATACTTTATATTTTATATATATGCATGTCCCCGTATCATATAAAATTTTAAAGTTTACGTGTCGGCGTGTCCCATGTCGTGTCCCGTGTCCGTATCAGTGTCCGTGTATCATAGTTTTTTTGCAATAATTTGTATCTATATAACTATATTTTTGGACGTTTTGTACATAAATAATATATAATTTATATTTATATTTATTAAAATTTTGTACATATGAATTAATATAATTTACATTTATATTTTTTAAAATTTGTACATATAAATTAATATAATCTTACATAACACGGGAACACGCATACATATAAAATATAAAGTATTTTTTAGATAAATCGTAATGATATTTTGATATTTTATTGATATTAAAATATAAATAAAATTTTTTAATTATTTTTAATATTTTATTTTAATTATATCAAGTATTTAAAATATTTTTTGTTTTGATAAATAATGATATATACTATATCTAAAATTATTTTAAAAATATATGTTTTAGGTGTATCCAAACGTGTTTGGAGAAAAATTTTTTATTTTTTATTAAGACACGGTGTATCGAACAAATGTCAATAAATATCATATCCAAAATGTGTCCAACACGCATACATCATCAACCAAATGTCCATGCTTTGTAGATTAATAGAAAAAAAAAACTAAAATTTACTGCCTCCAAAAGTTTCTCTAAAATGACAACATTAATAACGTGCACATATCCCTTTATATATCGTATATCTCTATAATTACCATGACATAAAATGATGCAAGATGAAGCTGGTATTACCAAGTTAGGTTTAATAGAAGCTATTTATGGCTTAGAGGGGTGGCCCTCCTCGTATAATGTTTTGGTATTTGTCTTGTTTTGGTTGTTACATTCCATCAAAACCAGATTCCCCATGCTGCTTTACCACTCATTCCACTGTACTCGAGTATTATACTATTTGTTTTTAATTGTTTAATTTAACATTATTACAATACCCTGGCTAAGATCAGATATCATTGTGCTGCTTCCTTTATATCATGTCTTTAAACATTGCAATATTGGATCATTTATTGCAAATAATGTAATCTTCACCTTTATGTGAAGTTTCATGAATTTTTATCCTTTTTTTTTTAAATAAGATTTAGATGGAATGTAATTTGACTTGATTTCCTTAGCTTAAATAGTGCTTTAACATTGAATTGCTTGGTTTTACTTTTATATACTCAAAATCCTGGGATTGGAAATTAATGGAAATAACCTTTAGAAAAATAAGTTTTGCATTCACAACAATTTTTTTAGTTTGAATACATATTAAGTCATCAAGCACATATGTATATAAATACAGAAGTTGTATTCGCAATAAACTTATAGTTTGAATGCAACTAAACTACTAACCATACATGTATGTTAACAATTAACACAAATTTTAATTTTTTACATTTACAACCAAAGTCACCGCATACATGTACAAACTCTTTGTCCATTTGATCAAATTTTGAATAATTTTGACAAATGCTTTTTTTTCAAAATTAAATTTAAAGTGATTTCTGAATTTGGCTATTTACATTAAAATAATTATTGATTATTAGTTTTTTTGTTTTTATGATGACACGAGCATCGCCTGACATTTTTATTTTTTAAGATTCTACCTTTAATATTGATTTTGTATTTTTGAGTATCCAAGAGTCTAACAGACAATAGATTCTTTTTTAGTCCCCGTTACATGTCTCACACTTTGAAGTGTGCGTATAGAACTATCAAACGTTTTGATTTGAGTATTTGACCATATGAGTACCCACAATTTTCAAAGCATAATCATCTTCCATGAACGCAGATCCTTGAACCCAATTCATAGGTACTAACTAATGTCGATGCGAAGTTATATTGTACGTTGCAGCACAATCCATCAACCAAATATCAGCTAGTCGTCCACCGCCTTCACAATCTATTGCTGCTTCAAGGCATAAGATATCTCCGATCGTTAGAATTATTTGCAACACATCTCCTTGTGAGGTTTTTGAATCAGGAAATTTTTCTATACTTTTCTTATTGAGTCAACAATCTTTTTTCATGTATTCTTTCTTGTAATGTTTTCGCGGTGAAAGAGCATATTAGTGTCAATACCATAACAGCAAAATCTAAGATAAAAAATTCAATTGGTAAAACTTCTCCTTTTTTAAAATTGAAGATCAAGATAATTTTAAAAAAAATTACTTAAATACAATTAAAGATAGACATGCAAGTATTGCCAATGATGACGGAAAGGAGACGGACAATAATGTTGCCAACTTATACTTAGCAATGGTTAATTTTGTATTGTCAAGCATCTCAAAGAAAAAGACAGCAATAGTGATTTGAGACGCGCTCACTAAATTATACCGAGACTAGATCATTACACAAATAGAATGCTTCTCAAGAAGAGACTCTATACTCTTTGCTAAATGAATTTATGTCAATTATGGAGCATAGCAATAATCTAAATATGTTATTTTTGCGGTTAACAACCATGGAATATCAGATTGGAGAACATGAACATGCCGAGCTGCTTCTTCTTTAGAGCTTAGGAGGAGGGAATGATGAAGATTGACTTAGAACTCTCAACGTAAGCCAATGCACTGACACCTTGTGCAGTTCAAGCTGTGTGTGACACTTTCCCTTCACTCCACACTTGCTCAGGTAGACACTCACTCATCATGAGTGGTTGCCTCAACTTGACTTCAGTTCATGGTGTCATTGAAACAAAGAGTTCATACACTTCCTGGAAGTGTCCCTTTGTGGGGTTCTAAGAAGTGAAGAAGAAAGAATAAAATGAATGGCCTTGTGGATATGTTTGTGTTGGTTCATCTTTTTATGTTTAAAGAGACTTTTGAACCCTTCTAGTATATGTAGGACTTTGTGACATTATTATGTACTTAAAACTTTTTCTTTGATGCCATTTGGAAAGGACTTGAGAAAACATGAGTGGTTTTTGTGGAAAACATGAAGAGATAATGTTTTCATCTTGAGAAAAGGACAAACTAATTTCTCACTTTTTAGTTTTTAAGTTACTTAAAGGTTTTTAAAATTTTAACACATTGATTATTGGATCTAATTTATTTTATTTTAAAAACTTTTTTACATGTACATTTTTTTAACCATATCAATATATAAGAGATTGATATGTCCAGATTTTAAAAAAATTAGGAAGTTAAATGTATTTTTAAATTTTCGAATACGTAAATGTCCCCAAATCAAAAGATTAAAGACTTATTTATCATTTTCTCCTTTGTACATCGTTTTGACAATATTAAGATAAAATGGCTTTTGTTAAAAGTAGCAGATTCTGTACTTAGAGCTTGTTTGGGAAGGTTTTTTTTTTTTTAAATTATGAAAAGTCACAGTATCTATGTTTGACACTATTTTAAAGAAAAACTTTTAACTTTTTGAAAAATTAATTCATAACTTTTTGAAAAAATAGAAATATATGACTTTTCTCCTTTTTGATAAGTCATTTTATCACTTCCCGTAAAAAAATAATGATTTCAAAACAAAAAAAGATTACTTTCATCCTTGGCTCTGTGAAAAATATTCTGTTTTTGGAAATATTGGTCTCCACCACCATTTTCACGCAAGGTTCTATCTGCTAGAAGCACTGGCATTCCACTATCATTTTCATGTAATGATTTATCTAATGGAAGTATTGAGCCTCCACCACCATTTTCAGACAATGGTCTATCTGAACTATCTACTGCATATCATTTTACCACTCTATTTTTATTATTAAATTTGTATTTAACATTGTGTGTGGTATAAAATCTCAAATTTAATTTTATTTTTTTCACATGTAATTTTAATTTTATATAGTTTGCTATTATTTTTATGGGAAAGTATGAGGAGCCAATGAAATATTTATACAATGTGTACAATGAAAGTTTATAGAGTATTAAAGATATAATCATTAGTGTTACATTTTCCCATCAGCTGAAGTTCCTTGGTGAACCCCAAAATCAGTTTAATTTTTCGGGAAGATGTTTATTATCCCTAGTACTTGGATGGTTATTCTAGATAGTAACTCAATAGCCCATTGTACATATTATACAAATAGTCCATTGTCTCCCTAGCGGAATCCTATTTTTATAGTTAGTTATAGCAAATTCTTAACCCCAATAAAGGAGGAAGGAGTTTTAATAGGAGTAAAAAAATAAAAAACAGCAACAAAATATATATTGACACACATTTTATATTTGTTTTTTATTTTTACCTATTATATCATACACAATAAAACATCAAATAATAATTACACAATAATTTTTTTGGCATTGCCATCAACATTATTGTGAATTAGAATTTTAATATCTATTTTCTTGTGTAAAAAAATTGTATTTTTTAAGTTATTTATCTAAACGCTACAATTTTAAAATAAATACTTCTATAACTAAAAATTCAAATACAAAATAATTTATTTATAAATTACTATTAACAAAAGTCCTTTTACTAGCTTATTTAAATTCTTTACTCAAATTGAGTTTCAATGCAAAATTGAAAAGGAATAAAGTTATTTAGTGGTGGAAATTAATAAGAAGAAATACAATGTGAAATTTTATGTCAATTTTTTTTTTCATACTTATTATTATTATTTTATTATATGGAAGAAAAATATCTTTATCCAAACCATTCCATAGTGACATTTCGCACGTCATGTAATAATTTTCTCTCTTTTCAAATAATAATAGTTCTTATGTTACGATTTTGAGTGTTGTATCCATTGACAATATATATATATATATTATGCTCATCATGTAAGCTTAATAATTGATTCTATTGATATGTGATTCGAATTTTAATTCTAAGGAATGATTTTTGTTTTGTGTGTATGATGCCGAAGTATGAGAATTTTTTTTTGCTTGTGAATGTGTTCGAGCGGAAGAGTTATACGTCGGCTGGATTGGAATATTGTGACGGAAGCACTTGCAAAAAGCATTCTAGAATATGATTTAAGAAAAATATGATAATAAAATTAGAATGAGTTATGTGACCTAATTTGCTCCAATGTTACTTGTTTGTTTATATAGACGTTTTAGGTTGTTTGGTTGGAGTTCGTTTCGCGATTTTTCGTTTTGCCGACATTATCTTCAGTGATAGTGTTTGACTCGTTCGGTTCTGAGCTTTGTATAGCTCGTCCGGATTTTGTGGGTTGTTATATTTGATGCCGTTCTATGCCGAGATATAGGTTACATATCATAGCCCCCAAGCTTGCCTTGTATTTGTAAGAAAACAAAGGCAAGCTTTTAGCCTTTCCGTGTACCTCGGCTTCGGATATGTTGTCAAAAATGTGCTTTCCTCCCGAGCTTGCCTTGGTTTTCTTTGGAGAGAGAAAGTCGCGCATTTAATTGGCGCTTTGTTTCCCGCGTCTAGTGAATTGATTGATGTGAAAACGTGGCTTGAATTTCAGTGACATCCTAGTTATTGGATATTGTTGTAGTAATTGAACAGTTAGGATTGGGACGGTTATTAAATGGTGAAACCGTTCCATTTTTTCAGGTTTTATTACTTGCTTTGTCCTAGGTGAGCCCTTGTTTGCTTTGTTGAGTTGATCCTACACTTTGTGTTATCTATCTTCAGAGGAAATGAGTAGCAAAGGTTGTTTTTGAAGAATTCTGGTCCCCCCTCTCTTTTGTTTGTTTTTCAAGGTTACTGTTACAGAGGGTGATCCCTGTAGCTAGGTCAATGAACAAGTTAAAGTTGTGTTTCTCGGTTTAGTGACGTAGAGTCGGTAAAGGTTTTGGGGTCCAATTTGTGGGTTAGGGAAGGTCATGATATAAGGATAGAAATTTTTCCTTGTGGGGAGAATGACCGTATATGTGAAAGGGTTGATGGTTGGTCTTACTTTTACCTTTATTCTTGCTTGTTGACTGAACTTGGTGTCCGGCTCCCATTTACTGACTTCGAGTGTAGGGTTTTGTTTTGGTTGAATTGCGCTCCGTCTCAGTTATACCCCAATTCATGGGGTTTTGTCCGGGCCTTTGAAATTTTGATAGATATTTTGGAGCGTCCTCCGTCCCTTAGGGTTTTCTTCTTCCTATTTTAGACCAAAGGTGTTAAGCATGATTTGTGGGTGAATTTTAGCATCCATCCTCATCGTTCTATTTTTTCTTTGTATAAGTCTTCCTACAAAGACTTTAAAACAATGTTTGTGAAAGTTAGGAGTGTTGAGGAGGAGTTTCCATTCTATTTGAATGAGTTTTTAGATGAGAGGTTTCCTGTTTCTTGGTCGTCTGAGCCTGTCCAAGTACTTGACGTTGATGATAGGGTATCCGATGATAGTATTGTCTTGAAGTTTTTGTTAGAGATGTTGGAGTCAAAAGGACTGTTATCGGTTGCGGAGTTGTTAAAGTGGGATTCGGATAAAGAAGTTATTTTGGATTATTTAGGTAACTAGTTTTGGTAATGATTTTTGGTGTGGTGGTATAGTCGTTCCTGACATTTGTTTTCTTGTAATTCCTTGCAGCTGAGAAAGCTCCCACCATTACTACTGCTGAGCTGAAATCATTCTTCAGCCAAAGGAAGAAGAATGAAAAGGATGAGTCGACGACTAATGTGGATAAGGAGGGTGGTATTGCTGTTGTACAGTTTGAGGCTAACCCTCGTCAGAAGAGAAAAAGGATGAGAACTCGTGGAAAATATGTTGAGTTAGTTGAGAGTAAGGAGGGGATTCTCCTATCCTGCTGATTGTTGAATCTGCTTATGAGTTTCAAAAGAGGCTTCACCTGTATCGCGATGATGACAATATGAGATCTTTGTGGTCGAGGTTCTTTCCCTTCGCAACTCTTGCCAATGAGTTGTGCCATTTTCCTGAGGATTTGAAGATTATTGATGAGGTTGGCCGAGCTGGAATCAGCCGTTTCCTCCAGGTATTCTTGTTTTGTATATTTATTTATCTTAATTCCTTTTGGTTGTTTTGATGGCTAGTTTCTATCGCAAGTGATTGGTGCTCGAATTGTTGCTATTGGAAGGGTTTAGGAGCTTGCTGTTGAGTCGGAGGCGAAAGAATCTCTTAGTGTTGCTGAGCTGTCTTCTACAGTACAGGAGAAGGAGAAGGTGATTATTGAGCTTTCATATTCTCTTAAACAGAGATAGACTGAGCTTATGGAGGAAAAATGGCTTCAGTCGTCAGCTGCCGAGGAGTCTAAAACTTTGAAGTCTCAGAACGACCAGCTTGCAACTCGGGTGAAGGAGCTGGAAAATAAGGTTCATGAGGCATTTGCCCAGGGTTTCGACCGAGCTGCCTCTCAGGTTCGAGTTTTGTTTCCTGAGGTTGATGTTGCCAAGCTGGATGCTACAAAGATCACGTAAATAGGGAGTTGATTGATGATAAGGCTGATAAGCAGAGTGATAGTTCGAGTATTGGGGACAAAATAGAATGAAAATTTTAGTTTGCTTGTGTGGTTTGTAAATTTGACACTTTGATGTGTTTTTCTTTTGTTGAACATTGCTGAGGTTGCTGGCGTTTGTTTGTTTTGACTTTTGCCGAGTATGAAGCTCGATTTGTTTGTTACGATTTTTTCCGAGTATGAAGCTCGGTTCACTTTTTGGTTATATATTTTGGTTTGATCTAGTATGAATGACAGCAATGCTATCATAGTACTATGTTTGATTTGATGCCAAAATTAATTGAAATAGTTATGTCGTTTGCATAATAGGATATGGCGTCTAACCTCATTAAAACCCTTTGAGTAAAATCCTAATATATGGGATAAAACCTCAAATGGGAAAAAGAGTACCTTCATCCGCTTTGATACACATCATGATTGGTATTTCCTCAAGGATGATACATTCCATTTTACTGGTATTAGATCCCCCTAAAAGTGTTTCTAGTTGGTATGCTCCCTTGCCAAGAACTTTATTGATTTGGAATGGGCCCTCCCAATTTGCTGCTGACTTCCCATGGGCTTGAGGTTTTCTGGCTTCCTCCGTCTTTCTAAGGACGAGCTTTCCATGTTTTAATGCTCGGGGAATTACCTTTTTGTCATGTCGTCTTTGTATGAGTTGTTTCATTGCTTTTTGCCTTATTGCTGCCATCTCTCTTTCATCGTCAATGAGATCTAGGTCAGTTGATCTTGCGTTGGTATTTCTATTCTGATTATATAGCTCGGCTCTTAGAGTTGGCATGCCGATCTCTACTGGTATAAGAGCTTCTGCTCTATATACCAGTTTGAAAGGGGTTTCTCCTGTTGCTGACTGGATTGTTGTATTGTAGCTCTATAGGATTTCAAGAATAAGGTCGGCCCATTCGCCTTTGACATCGTCCAACTTATTTTTTTAGAGCGTGCAAAATGACCCGGTAAGCTTATTCCACCTGGCCATTCGTTTGTGGATGTTCCACCGAACTGAAATAATGTTTTATGTTAAATTTTTGTAAGAGAGCGGCGAGGTTATGATCTGTGAATTGTCTTCCATTATCGGAGATCATTTCTCTTGGTATACCATAGCGGCATATCATGTTTTTCCAAAGGAAAGATCTCACCTTTTCGGCTGTTATTCGTGCGAGGGGTTCTGCCTTGATCCATTTTGAAAAGTAGTCTATTGATACCCAAAGAAACTTTACCTGCCCTGGCACTTTCGGGAAGGGTCCGAGAATGTCCAGTCTCCATCTGTCGAAAGGCCAACTTACCTCTAGAGTGTGCAACTTCTCTGTTGGTGTTGTTGAGATTGTGGCGTGCTTTTGGCAATTGTCACATTTTTTGACTTTAGCCATGCAGTCTCTTTTTATCGTCAGCTAATAATACCATGTTCTTAGTATCTTGGCAGCTAATGCGCGGCCTCCGATGTGGTTTCCACACACTCCTTTGTGTGTTTCTGCCATTACTATTTCGACGTCGTCTTTGCTGATGCATCTTAGGAGTGGTTGCAAGAATCCTCGCCTGTATAGGTTGTTTTCAACTATTGTGTAGAAGCTTGCTCTTCTTCGAAAGAGTTGTGGATTTCGTTCCTATCTTGGGATCATTCTTGTGTTGATATACTCCAAGAAAGGTGTCCTCCAGTCTCTTACCTGTGTAATTTTCAATACATAATTTAGCTCAAAGCTTGGCTTTTCGAGCGTTAGTTGTGAGAGTGTTGGTGTGTGTAATGTTGGCCTTGTTGTAGCTAGTTTAGATAACATGTCGGCTCTTGTGTTCTGTTCTCTATTAATGTGTATGATTTCAAACTTATGGAATTTTGAAATGAGATCCTTTGTTATGAGCCAATATTTCTCTAACAAAGGATCTTTTACCTAGAAATCTCTTTTGACTTGTTGTACTACTAGGAATGAATCACAGTATACTGTGAGCTGAGGTATTTGTAAGTTCTGGACGAGCTTTAGTCCAGCCAGCAGAGTTTCGTATTCTGCCTGGTTGTTGCTTGCTGCAAAGGAGAATTGCAGTGACTATTTGGCTATAACCTTTTCTCCTTCCTTTAGTGTTACCCCTGCTCCAATTCCTTCTCTATTTGATGTACCATCTACATATAGTGTCCAGCTTTGCTCTATTTGGTTGTCTTTGGTTGTCATCTCCGAAATGAAGTCAGCTAGTAGTTGCAATTTCGGAGTCTTTCTTGGCTAATACTCTATGTCAAATTCGGAGAGCTCAACGGACCATTTTATCAAACGTCCAGCTAACTCGGGTTTCGTCAGGATTTGTCTTAGCAGTTGACCTGTTCTTACCACTATTGTGTGGCTTTGGAAGTATTGTCTCAGCCTTCTTACTGTGGTGACTAGTGCTAGTGCGAGTTGCTCTATCTTCGGGTACCTGGTTTCTACTGGTTGTAGTACCCTACTGACAAAGTACACTGGTCTTTGAATTTTTTCTATTTTAGAGACCAACACAGAACTTTTGGCATAATTAGAAATTGACAGGTATAAAAATAATGATTTACCAAGCTCCGGTTTCTGGAGGATCAGGGGAGATGACAATATTTGCTTAAGCTCGGTGAAGGACCGCTCACAATCTTCCGTCCATTTGAATTTTTTGTTTTTAGAGATTGTCTGGAAGAAGTGGTATGATCGGTTCACCACTGCAGGTAAGAATCGTGACAGTGCGGCTACCCTTCCCGCTAGTTGTTGTACTTCCTTTACCGTTTTTGGGCTAGTCATTTTGAGGATAGCTTCACATTTTTCTAGGTTTGCTTCAATTCCTCGTGAGGTCAGCATGAATCTGAGGAATTTCCCTCCTTGGGCTTCAAATGCGCATTTTTCTGGATTAAGCCTCATGCTATATGCTCGGATTTGTTTGAAGATCTCTTGTAGGTCATCAGAGTGTGAGCCGTGTGTTGAGGTTTTTGCTACCATATCGTCTACGTAAATCTCCATATTCCGACCTATTTGTTGGTGGAAGACTTTGTCCATCAATTGTTGATATGTTGCACCTGCATTCTTTAGACCAAATGGCATTACCTTATAACAAAAATTTCCATGTTCTGTTATAAAAGTTGTTTTGCTTTGGTCTTCTTGATGCATAAGGATCTGGTTATAACCAGAATATGCATCCATGAAGCTTAGGCTTTTAAACCCCGAAGCGTTATCTACCAGTTTGTCAATACAAGGCAAAGGATAAGCATCTTTTGGAAAGACCTTATTGAGATTTGTAAAGTCGACGCACATGCGCCATTTACTTGAGTTCTTTCTTACCATTACCACATTTGAGAGCCATGTGGTGAAGCAGATTTCTTTGATGAAGTCAGCATTGAGGATCTTCTTTATTTCTTCAAGGGATGCTTTCATTTTTTCTGTTCCGAGATTCCTTTTCTTTTGGGCAATAGGTTGGATTGTTTTGTCGATGGCGAGTTTATAGTAGATTACACTTGGGTCTATTTCTGACATGTCTGTTGGTGTCCAGGCAAACAGGTTGGCGTTGTCCTGAAGTACCTTTATCAGCTTTGATTTTTCTTCTCCTTCTAGAGCTCGTCCGATATAGGTAAAGTGTTCGGCCTTTGTAGTCAGAGGGACTTTCTAGAAGTCGTCTGCCGGTTGAGGTCTCTCCTGAAAGTCCTCCTTTGGGTTGAGTTCTGCAAGAGACAGTACCTCAGACGCGCTATGGATTGCTTTCACTTATTGTTGAGTCTTTTGTATTATGTTGGCCTTCTTTATGCTGGCACTGTAACACCGCCAAGCTTGTTGGCGATCTGAGTTTACTGTTGCTATTTTGTCATTCTGGACCTGAAACTTGACACAGAAATATAAGGTAGACACTACCGCTCTGAAGTTGTTCAGAGTGGGTCTTCCGAGAATGATATTATAAGGACTGGGACAATCGACTATGAAATATTGGACATCAATGGTTTTTGACAATGGGGTGTTGCCCATTGTTGTCTTTAGCCATATGTGTCCTTTTATCGGGACCCTTTTCCCAGAGAACCCAATCAGTTCTCCAGATGAGGGTTGCATGGCTTTTTCAAATAGTTGCATTTTTAGAAAAGTTGAATAAAATAGTACGTCGACACTACTACCTGGGTCCAAAAGAACCTTTCTTACCAGTAATTCTCCTCTTTGGATGGAAATTACTACTAGATTGTCGAGGTTTTGACCTGTTGGAGGTAGGTCGAATTGATTAAAGGTTATCTCTGGCTCCACTGTGTCATGTTTTGTCGGAGGCATTGTTCCTTCGATTGCTAGCATTGCTCGGTAACTTTGCTTCCGGGTCGACATCTGGTCCCTATACACACCAAACAAGTGATATTAAGTTGATCAATCTCAACATCGCAAGTCTAATGCTTCAAGTTCTAAATAAATGTTCATGAACGTTTATGCCACATATATCAATCAGATATTCTAATAGCACATACACACACCCAGAGTATGCCCAGAAGCATAATCAGTCTATCCCTCAGGCTCTACAGGAACGAACTGCTCTGATACCATAATGTAACACCCTACCACACAGAGCCTTACGCTTAAGTCGTAAAGCAGAGGTGGCGAGGTATTACGACCTCTAAAAGAAAAGACATATAAATATAGTTGAAAGAAATTATATCTAAGAGTCTTGAAGAATAAGCTAAACAAGAACGATAAACATAAAATTTTGTGACACTCGCATGGATATTTATAAAACGGATAGGTAAGATCAAAAGGAAGTTGAAAACATATATACATATCATAGTTCCAAAATACAGATAGCAAGCTCTAGACTCGACCTGCGAAGCTAAGGCCGGCCAGAGTATCTGATTTATATTTATATACAACCCAAAATATAACTCAAACTACAAAATAAACACCTGTATCTCCAAGTCAACCTCTAAGAGGGACAAAACACAAAATATACATGCGGAGATTTTATAAACATATATACATAGCCTAAAATAAAATATGACAGTCCAAAAGATAGTTCTTCGCCTTGTAAAGAGTGTCTCCAGATGCTCAATGAGGTGTCTCTCGACCTGCATCTGAAAAATAACAAAATATATATGGAATGAGAATCGGAGGTTTTCAGCATGGTAAAGGTGCCCACATAGTTAATATAAAAGGTCCTGGAAAAGCTAGAGGCATTCCTAGAACTTCGACACTTAGATTTCAGCTTAAGGATTCAATTAAACCAGAAATTAACCTAACATTCCACTTTCTGTCTCCTCTAATCCTCTGAATCACCCGTGGGACAACCCTCTTCACACCTCCGCCAAGAGGGGTTTCTCAAAAAATATACACATACAATTCAAGCAAGGAAAACACAGATAGAGAAGCATTTACAGCAAATAGAACAAGTAGCAGATAAGTAGAATTAAACAGTTAAGCAAACCAAAATAATGCACACTCAAACAAACAAACAAATGCATATGATGTATGCATGTCCTATGGCTGATGAGTCTCATCTGTCGGTTATACAGCCAACCCGACATATTCTGATAGTTAACCATTGGACAGTCCCTCTGTGTGCACATCCCCAAGCTCAATAATATTTCATGGAGTCAAACTCCAAGCTCAAATATAATATTCCATGGAGTCAAAATCCAAGCTCAATAATATAGTATTTCATGGAGTCAAACTCCAAGCTCAAATATAATATTCATAACTCATATATATATATATATATATATATATATATATATATATATATATGTGCATGCCCATGGGGAACCCGGAGAGTTAAAGTTCCCGATCACATCTTGCGACAGAGGGTCAACAAATAGTCTCAAATACACAAGCCACATAATAATCTCTTTCTTTTAAAATAACACTTTAAATCAAAAACTCCAATTCTTACAGAAATTTTGGTAGTACCTCCTCTAAAACTTGAATTTCTGCCACCCTTCAAGGGTCCCAACTACCAAACCAAACACCTCTCAATTATTCAAATCATTTCTAGTAAAAAATTATTTCAAAATCAAACAAATACCAATATTAAATCTTTTTCCAAAACCCACCAATTCCAACAGCAAATTATTAACAACAACTAAATCACACATTTTATACCATATATACAATTCATCAATTATTCATTCAGTTCATTCCTATCTTAAGGTCTTCTTGCCTAAGTTTTTACGTGACATTAAATATTAACTACGAGAAACCAAAACCATACCTTCGTACGGAATCAAAATATTCAAAGCTTCGGAGAAGCTTTCTGACCAAGCTATCAAAAAAGAAAATATCCAGAATCATTTGTGCCTCCTAAAACTCCAGCTGACCGAACTTAAGGGGTAGAGGAGCTACGTCACCGTCAACTTTTACCGATAAAAAATGGTGCCAACATGTAGAGGAGAAAGATATGAATACTTTTACGAGATTAGATTTTTTATTAGAGTTACGGATTACAAAAAATTTAAATCAAAAGTTTGGTGGGAGTTTACGTTCTCTCTTTCTCTCTCGATTACGCTCTTCTTTTTTCTCGCCGTTCTCATTCTTACTGCTATATATGATCTTTTGTTAGCATACAAATATCATTACTAGAAGGATGATATTATTATTATAATTATAATATCTAGAGTACATTAATATATATATATATATATATATATATATATATATATATATATATAAACGAAAGCATAGACTAGCTAATCGAAAATAGGTAAATCAAATAGTTATAGTATTACTAACTAATAATAATAATAATAATAATAATAATAATAATAATAATAATAATAATAATAATAATAATAATAATAATAATAATAATTTATATATAAAGTTAATAATATATGAGTTACTAATCTAAATGACATTAGTAATTTAAGGATGAAAAATATTTGATGAAGCATTAGCAAAGTTAAGTTCAGCAAAGAGTACCGATATTTACTCATATTAGCGGATATCGAATTCGATAATAATATTATTAACTAAACTCTATTTTTAAATTAAAATATCAATTACTCAAATTAAAATATACATATAAGTTTCATTACTTATAAATTACTAGAATTATAGTTTCAATTATGTAAAATATTTTATAATAAAAAATATTTATATAAGAATATAAATTTGATTGAATTCAAATAGTTATAAAATTAGTTCAATTACTGATAATAAAATAATTTCTAAAAATAGAAAACTCCAATTTATGAAATAAATTATAACTTATTTATATTTATATTTTTAAAACTGGGGTCGCTACATTCAACCCACCTTACAAAAATTTTCGCCCTAAAAAATTGATATAAAATGAAAAAGATTCATACTAACCTCCCTTTTCAAACATGTCAAAGAAAAACAGAAAGATTTGACATGTTTAGTTTGCAAATCTATGATATACTTAGTTTGCCACTCTTATTATTATTCTCCAAAAACTTAGTCACTTTTCTAGGCTGACCAACTATTGTTCTGTCTCACCATTTGGAGGTCATTAGTTGATCTTTCAATTAAAAATCACAATCCTCACAACTCGGTAATGTACTACAATGAATGCTATATATTATTTATTATGCAAGGTAGTCGGAAATTTCGATTATCAGTTCGTGATTACCTCTAATCGAAATATATGTGCTCCCAACACCATCCGCTGTCATAGTGAACACGCATCCATGATGTTGAGCCTTTCGAGCTTCTTGATTCTTCTTCTTTTCCGGACATTTCCAAGACAAATGCCCAGCTCCACCACAGTAATAACATACACCTAAACCAGTCTTGCACGGAGTATTCGGGTGGTACTTTTCGCACCTCCTACAAGTCAAATCATTCGATGGGGTCTGAGCTTGCTTTTCTTTGCCTCTTCCCTGGTTGTTGTTATTATTGAATCTCTGGAAGTTATTCTGACTCAAATGTGGTTGTAGGGTATAACTGTCTCGCTTGAAATCTTCTCCTCTAGGGCAAGGTTCCTCCCTTGATCTCTCCTAACAAAAACTCGCCGATCACCCTTATCTGATGTCGCCTTCCTCAGACAATCCTCAGTAACTCTACTTTTGTTTACCAGTTCCGAAAATACTCTTAAGAATATCGCTCTGAAGACCTCCCTCATACTTAATACATTTTTACTCAGCAAAATCTTCAGGCGCACCCTGATAGATACGAGAAAAGCGACATAAATCTTCAAACCTGCTAGTATACTCAGTAACAGTCATTTGACCTTGCTTTAATTGCATCAATTCAAGTTTCTTGGCATTTCTGACCGAATTAGAAAAATATTTCTTATAGAACTCTGTTTGGAAGACCTCCCAAGGAATCACAGCGCCATTTGGCTGCAGGATACGTCGTGTCCCTTGCCACCAATACTGAGCCTCACCTTATAGTTAATAAGTTCCAAACTCATCCTATTGCTCCTCAGGGACCTATTAAGCCTGTTGTGCCTGTTCCATAGCCTGAATCCAATTGTCTGCATCAGTGGGATTTAAGGTTCCCTTGAAGATCGGAGGGTGAACTTTCAAAAATGTAGCAAGTGTCATAGGGCCGTCCTCATCATTTTTGTTCCCGTGATTACCCTGGTTTATCTGATTACCCAATGCCTCGGCTGTCACCTGCATAGCTGCAGCCATATTTTTCAGAGCAGCATGAAGTCTACTGGATCATTTCTTGCCAGGCCAAGAGTAACGATGCCTATCCTACCTCTACCTCGCCTGCGACCGCGTCTGCAAATCGACATCTGGTCTCTAGACACACCAAACAAGTGATATTAAGTTGATCAATCTCAATATCGCAAGTCTAATGGTTCAAGTTCCAAATGCATGCTCATGAACGTTTATGCCATATCTATTAAATGCATATGCAGTTTATGATATGCAGATAAACTGACCAAATAACGCAATGTTATCGCATCCACTACAGGGGAATACGTTTCTTCATAATCTATACAGGGTCTTTGTGAAAAACCTTGGGCCATAAGTCGAGCTTTGTAGCGCGCAACTTCATTTTTCTCATTTTGTTTTCTCACAAATACCCATCGGTATCCAACAGGTTTTACATCTTCTGGTGTACAGACTACAGGTCCAAAGGCTTCACGTTTTGTAAGTGAGTCTAATTCAACCTTCATGGATTCTTCCCATTTTGGCCAATCATTACTTTGTCGACATTCTTCGACTGATCTTGGCTTAAGATCTTTACTTTCATGCATGATATTTAATGCCACATTATATGCAAATATTCATTGACAATTGTCTTATTTCGGTTCCATTTCTCTCCTGTAAAGATATAATTTATCGAGATCTCATCATTTTCACAATTTTTAGGTACCTAAACGTCTTCTGACGTTAAAACTATATCAGAATTTTGGACAACTGTAGGTGTCTTTACTATGTCTTTTTCAATAGGAATAGTATTTACCTCTTTTCTCTTTCGAGGATTTTTGTCTTTAGAACCGACAGGCCTGCCACGTTTCTGGCATGTATTTGCTTCGGTGGCAATTTGTCTAACTGGGACATCAATTTGAATTGGGGCATTTTTCGCTGATATATAAGATTTGGTTATCCTCTTTGTATCAGAAAATGCATCAGGCAATTCATTTGCTATTCTTTACAAATTTATAATCTTTTGAACTTCTAGTTTATATTGCCCTGATCGAGGATCTAAATGCATCAAGGATGATGCATTCCAATTAAGTTCATTTTCAGGAAGCTTATTCTCTCCCCCTAATGTTGGAAATTTTGATTCATCAAAATGACAATCTGCAAACCGGGATTTAAATACATCTCCAGTTTGTATATCAAGATACCTCACTATAGAGGGAGAATCATATCCAACATATATTCTCAATTTTCTTTGGGGTCCCATTTTGATACGATTAGGTGGTACAATGAAAACATATATCACACACCCAAATATTCTTAAATGGAAAACATTTGACTGCCGGCCAAAAGCTAATTGCATAGGAGATAAATTATGGTAACTCGATGGCCTCAAACGAATAAGTTATGCGGCATATAAAATAGCATGCCCCCAAACTGAGGTTGGGAGATTTGTTCTCATAAGTAAGGGTCTAGCAATTAATTGGAGGCGTTTAATAAGTGATTCTGCTAACCCATTTTTTGTGTGAACATAAGCTACTGGATGTTCAACACTTATTCCATTAGCCATACAATAGGCATCAAAAGCTTGGGAAGTAAATTCACTAGCATTATCAAGACAAATTATTTTGATTGGATTTTCTGGAAATTATGCTTTTAATCGAATAATTTGAGCCAGTAATCTCACAAACGCCAGGTTGCGAGAAGACAATAAGCACACATGTGACCATCTCGAAGATGTGTCTATTAGTACCATAAAATATCTAAAAGATCTATATGGTGGATGAATAGGTCCACATATATCGCCTTGAATCCTTTCTAGAAATTCAGGAGACTCAAATCCAATCTTTACTGGTGATAGCCTTAAAATTAACTTTCTCTGAGAACATGCAGTACAACAAAATTCACTAGATTCACTACAAGAAAATGGAACATTTGTAACAAAAAATTTGTATCAAATTTAAAATTGTTACAAATTATAGTTTTTTTTGTAACAATAATTAGTTATTGTTACAAAATAAGAATATTTTGTAACAACAAGAAAATTTGTTACAAAACATTTGAATATTTTGTAACAACGTGATTTTTTTTGGTACAAATTATGTTGGCTTTCGTATTGAATTGTTGTTTTGTTGCAAAATATTATAATGTTTTGTAACAAAAGATTATATTGTTGTAAAAGTTCAAAACATTTTGTAACAAAATATCTATTAGTTTCAAAAGCTCTAAATATTTTGTAACAAAAAATTAATTTGTCACAAAATACAATATTTTTGTAACAAATTATTTATTTGTGATAAAATTCAAAGATTTTTTGTAACTAATAAAAAAATTTATTTCAACATAGTAAATGTATGACTTCAAATTTTTAAAAATTAACATAATAAGTTATTTATGAT